>NW_015386458.1:188777-193722 GCF_001527695.2 Protobothrops mucrosquamatus | reverse complement strand
CCCTTTCTCCATCGCTACCCCCAGACATGGCTGGTCCTGACCTAAGGGGAACCTCCCCCCTCCCATCCACCCTGGTTCCCCCTAAAAATTTATTAAAACACCCCTGTAAAAACGTTCTCAACTTAGATAATTTAAATAATTTTTTGTCCGCGACCACTGCATGCCACCTCTCAGGGTTCCACACCCCATCCTATAAAACTATAATGGAGCCTGCCCGTTAAGGTAGTAACAGTCGTAAAACAGGTCAGTAACACGACGAATCCAATTTGACAATATTTTTTGCAGCAGTCGTTAAACAAACATTGTGGCGGTCATAAAGCGAAGGCTGTGGTCATTAAGCTAACAGTGTGGTTGTTAAGCGAACCAATGCTTTGCTATGGATACATTTTGTAAAAAACCAGAAGTTCTTATGAGCACAATTGAGCTCAAAATTTCTGTTGTTAAGCAAGGCAGTGGTTAAATACGTTTTGCCCTATTTTACAGCCTTTTTATCATGGTTTTTAAGTGAATCTCTTCAGTTGTTAAGTGAATTGTGTGGTCATTAAGTGAATCTGGCTTCCCTCATTGATTTTGCTTGTCAAAGACTGCAAAAGAGGATCACTTGATCCCGGGACACTGCAGCCGTCATAAATAGGAGTCAGTTGCCAAGCACCAGGATTTTCATCAAGTGACCACGGGGACGCTGCAAGAGTTGTAAGTGTGAAAAACAGTCACAAGTCACTTTTTTCAATGCCGTTGTACCTTCGAACGGTCACTAAATGAATCGTTATAATTCGAGGACTACCTGCATGTTGTTATGGGATTGGAGGGCAGAAGTCAACAGAAATTATACGTAAGTGATTTCCTTCTCAGCTGCCTTGACAAAATCAACTTGATTTATGATGACAGCTGCCCTTCCTTCCACGGCTTCTTTGATCGTGATACCATCGTGGTTCCTCACGTCTCTGATGGCATCTTGTCCTCTCCTGAGATGGTTGTGTCATTTGTGTTGATTAGTGTGACATCACCTCGTTAAGTCAATTATGATTGCTGAGGCTTGTTTACGGCCTGGGGAATCAGGATGACAGGTCAAGAATACCTCAGTTCAGCCCAATGCTAGTGGTAATAATATACAATGCAATGGCACTGAAAAAAATAACTTATAACCGTTTTTTACACTTACGACCATTGCACCATCCCCATGGTCATGTGATCCAAATTCAGACGCTTGGCAACTGACTCGTAAGTTGAGGACTACCTGTAATAATAATAGCAAACACACAAGCACCCACTGCATAATATCCAAAACTTAACTGTTTCAATAAGTTTGACTAAAAAGTCTGGATAGTGCATAGCCTGGAGAGAGCAGGACAGAAAAACAGGCTTAAAAATATACAGATGTGTACATTCGCACATGCAGCCAGGACAGCACAAACAAAGAATAAAAAAAATCACAGGGTCACAAAAGGAAGAAATGAAAGAAAGGGGAAAATGGTAAATTGATGACAGCTAATATTAAAAGACCACAGGTGGCAGAATCATGCACAATTTTCTTATGTGTCTTTACTGCCATCTAGTGGACATCACAGGTACTGCAGGGGAGCTCAGCAGCCTGATTTTTTTCAGGACAGAAGCGCAGCATGAATGAATACAGGTAGTCCTCGACTTATGACCACAATTGAGCAGTCACCAGTTTTCAGCAAAAACGTTTTAAAACCTGGCCATGTGATCATGGGATGCTACAAACGGCCATCTACATAAGGTGGTTGCTGAGCACACAAAAGGCAGTCGTGTGATCGTGAGAAAGGCCGGGCCAGGCATCAAAACTTCAGAATTTCTCCTCCTCCTCCTTCTTCTCCTTCTCCTTCTCCTTCTCCTTCTCCTTCTCCTTCTCCTTCTCCTCCTTGTCTATCTCCTTCTCCTCCTCATCCTCCTTCTGGTCTATTTCCATCTCCTCCTCTTTTCCTTCTTCTCCTATTCCTCCTCCTCCTCCTCCTCATTCTTCTCTCCTCCTCCTCCTCCTTCTCCTGCACCTTTTCCTTCTCCTTCTTGTCTATATCCTCCTCCTCCTTCTCCTTCTCCATCTCCTTCTCCTTCTTGTCTATCTCCTCCTCCTTCTTCTCCTCCTTCTCCTCCTCCTCCTTGTCTATCTCCTTCTCCTCCTTCTCCTTGTCTCTCCTTCTCCTCCTTCTTTATCGCCTCCTCCTTCTCCATCTCCTCATTTTCCACCTCCTTTTCTATCTCCTCCTCCTCCTTCTCCTTCTCCTCCTCCTCCTCCTCCTCCTCGTATTTTGTCTATCTCCTCCTTCTCCTTGTATATCTTCTCCTTTTCCATCTCCTCCTTATTGTCTATCTCCTCCTCCTCCTTCTTCTACATATCCATCTCCTTCTCCTTCTTCTCATCTATCCCCTTCTCCTTCTCCTTCTTGTCTATCTCCTTCTCCTTCTTGTCTCTCCTCCTCCTCCATCACCTCCTTGTCTCCTTCTCCTCTTTCTCCTCCTCCTCCTCCTCCTCCTCCTCCTCCTCCTTGTCTATCTCCTTCTCCTCCTCTCTCTTCTTCTTCTCCATCTCCTTCGTCTCCTTCTCCTTCTCCTTCTTGTCTATCTCCTTCTCCTCCTCTTCCCTCTCCTCCTCTTTTTCCTTCTCCTATTTCTGCTCCTCCTCCTCCTCCTCCCCTCCTCCTCCTTCACTTTCTACTGCTCCTTCATCTCCTCCTCCTCTTCGTCATCTATCTCCTCCTCTTTCTCCTTCCCCTTGTCCTCCTACTTCTTGTCTATCTCCATCATCTCCTTCTCCTTCTCCTCCTCCTCCTCCTTTTCATTCTCCTCCTCCTCCTCCTCCTCCACCTCGGGTTAGAAGGCTTTCCCCAAGTGGAATGGAACAGCCGCCACCATTTCAGAATCACTGGAGCACCCTTCTTTTTTTATTGCCTCTCCAGGACGACTTAGACCCATTTAGGGTCCCCAGGCAGGGCGAAATTAGCCACGGGGGTGTGGAGAATCCGCAAACCTGCAACTGGTTGCTACCGCACAAAACTGGAAGTCCCCTCCTCCTCGTTCTTGTCTATCTGCTTCTCCTGCTCTCTCTTCTTTCATTGTTAAATGTTGCTTACAGCGATCCCACCTTCGTCGCCACTGTTAGATCTGCGGGTTGGAGGCATTAAGAGGAGATGCATAGTGTAACAACAAGTCTTCTTTATTGTTCTCTTCCACAACCAGCAACAGCAAAAACGGCGCACAGGCCTTTTATAGTGTCCTAGCCCCAGACAACGTCAACCAATGATTGCAGAGGCTGTTTCCTACCTTGCATGCGCGCAAGGCTGGAGACAGCCAGTCTGGTCCCAGGCAGCTTTTGGTCTGCCCAGGACCCTTTGCAACATTTCTGAGCCTGCTGAATGCTTCAGCAGGCTCAGGACATAACATCCTCCTCCTTCTTCTCCTTCTCCATCTCCTCCTCCTTCTTCCTCTCTTTTTCCTTTTCCTTCTCCTCCTCCTCCTATCCCTGTTTATCTCCTCCTTGTTGTCTAACTCCTTCTCCTCCTTCTCCCTCTCCTCCTCCTCCTCCTTCTGCTCCTCCTCCTCCTTTTCCTTGTCTATCTCCTCCTCCTTCTTGTCTATCTCCTTCTCCTCCTTCTCCTTCTCCTCCTCCTCCTCCTTTTCCTTGTCTATCTCCTCCTCCTTCTTGTCTATCTCCTTCTCCTCCTCTTCCCCTATCTCCTTCTCCAATTCCTTTTCCTTCTTCTCCTTCTCTGTCTCCTCCTCCTCCTTCTCTTTTTCCTTTCCCTTTCCTCCTCCTCCTATCCCTCTTGTCTATCTCCTCCTTCTCCTCCTTCTCCTTTTCCTTCTCCTCCTTGTCTATCTCCTCCTCCTCCTCTGTCTCTGCCGTTTCCACCACCTCCTTGTCTATCTCCTCCTCCTCCTCCTACTGCTCCTCCTCCTCCACCTCCTCCTTCTTGTCTATCTCCTTCTTCTCCTCCCCCTCCTCCTCCTCATTCTTTTTTTTGCAATACATTTTATTGATTTTTTAAAACATAAATCACTTAATAATTGGTGAACAGTGTTGTCTGTGTTACATTTGTAAAACATTCATTAACAATTGATTTCTATAATTCATAATTCACATAAAGGTTTTGGTTGATTTCCTCTTTTCCCAAAATATCCTCTTTTGCAAACATTGAGTTAATACAATTCTTATTGTTAATACAATTCTTATTAAATATATATTTTCCCAATATTCCTAAAAATAATAATCACATCAATATAATATTTGTTTTCTATCCAATCATTCTGGTTACCTTATCATAGATCCTGTTACAGTCCTTATTTTAATTTGTTTGTCCCACCAAATTCTTACCGGTTAAGATTTTCTCAAAAATTGATTACATTTAAGAATTTAACTCTATTTTTCCACATGAACCATCTCACACTTTTACATTTCAAGGAATAGATAAAACAGTAAAAAAAGAAAGAAAAACAAGAGTAAAGAAGCATAAAAAATAACAACTTAAAATATATATCCCTCCTAAGCTAATATGTATTTATTTCCTACATTTCTTATTCTTTTTAACCATAATTAAAAATATTTTTAATCTTTAAACATTCCATTTAATACATCTAATCCTTTAACTCTTATTCAAAACTTTTTTAATGTATTATAATTTTCTTAAATTCAATCACATTTAAATATCTAAAACATTTCCTTTATCTAAGTCATTTCAACTTTTTTATATTACTCATATTAAGAAAGAGACCAAAAAAGGAGAAAAAGCATACTATATTATTTAGGGAATTCATCCCTCTTGGAATGACATATATATTCCAAAACTTTTCTATTTCTTTAACCATATTCAAACAAATGTTTCTTTTTTTAAGTATACTGGTACGTCCCATCATCTATTTTCTTGGTTTCCACTTTAGTCTTTTTCTTTGCCCAGTATCTTTCTTTTTTTTTTTTTTTTTTTTTTTT
>NW_015386458.1:184841-188681 GCF_001527695.2 Protobothrops mucrosquamatus | reverse complement strand
ACTTCCCAGAGCTACACACAGGGTTTACAATACAATAATTATATTCTATCTTAAATTATGTTACCCTAAAATTAACAATTCTATAACATCCTTTAGCTCCCTCCTAAACGCCCAGTATCTTTCTTAATCAATGTAATTTGCTGAATCAAAAAGTTTTTCCATATGTTCATAAATGTTGCTGTAGATATAAAAAGTAAATCAGGAGAAGTAACTTTGTGCGGGACTTCTGCCTTTCGTGTTTGTTGAAAATCTTTTTCTTTTTCTTTTTCTTTCTCTCCGCTTCTCTTATCATTTCCTTTCTCTCTAATGTTCCTGACATCTCTACAGTCCATTTTATCCAATCTGTTTTCTTGTTCTCAGATTTATTTTGTAGTCTTAAGGGATAAGTGGTTTTTTCCAATTCTTGTGAATTTTTTTCCACTAGGATTAAATCATGTTTCCTTGTTTTGTTAAATTCCATCTTTAAGTCTCTATTCTCAATTCTATATCCATTTATCTGTTTTATCTGCTCCTTCTCTGTTGTTATTTTTGGGAATTTTTTTATTGTAGAGTTAACTTAGAAATAGATTGATTTATATTTTCAAAGTTATTTTGGATTTCTTTGTGCTTTAAATTCATTGTTGTTTGAATTAGTTGCAGTATACTATATATCTCCTCCTGTGAAGTATTTATGTTTTCTTAATATATTCTTTCAACATGTCTCTGATCAATGATGGCCAAGAATTTGAGTTTTTCTCTTCCTTTCTTTTCTCTGCAAATAATAATAATAATAATAATAATAATAATAATAATAATAATAATAATAATAATAATAATAATAATAATAATAATAATAGTAAAGTTGGGACCTTGGAGGTCATCTAGTCCAACCCCCTGCTCAGGCAGGAAACCCTATACCATTTTGGACAAATGGCTGTCCGGTCTCTTCTTAAAAACTTCCAGTGTTGGAGCATTCACCGCTTCTGGAGGCAGGTAGTTCCACTGGTTAATTGTTCTAACTGTCAGGAAGTTTCTCCTTAGTTCTAGGTTGCTTCTCTCCTTGATTGGTTTCCATCCGTTGCTTCTTGTCTTGCCTTCAGGAGCTTTGGAGAATAGCCTGACTCCCTCTTCTTTGGGGCAGCCCCTGAGATATTGGAAGACTGCTATCATGTCCCCCCTCGTCCTTCTCTTCGTTAAACTAGACATGCCCAATTCCAGCAACCATTCCTTATATGCTTTAGCCTCCAGTCCCCTAATCATCTTTGTTGCTCTTCTCTGTACTCTTTCTAGAGTCTAAATATCTTTTTTAAATCGTGGTGACCAAAACTGGATGCCGTATTCCAAGTGTGGCCTTACCAAGGCCTTGTAAAGTGGTATTAACACTTCACGTGATCTTGATTCTATCCCTCTGTTAATGCAGCCCAGCACTGTGTTGGCCTTTTTGGCAGCTGCAGCACACTGCTGGCTCCTATTTAAGTGATTGTCCACTAGGACTCCGAGACCCCTCTCACAGTTACTACTATTGAGTAAGGTACCCCCTATACCAGGGGTGGCGAACCTATGGCACGCGTGCCACAGGTGGCACGCAGAGCTGTCCCTGTGGCCACGTGCGTCATCGCCCCGGAAGGAGGCGGGGCCAGGCTCCTCCCCTCCACCTCTCCACGTGCAGCTGCTGGGCACCATCCCTAGCCTCGGTCAGGAAGCCTCCAATGGGGCTCCATTCTCTGTGCAGAGCGAGGCTGCGGGCCAAGGACCATGTGGTGAAAAGAAGGTTAGAGTCAGAGGAAGTGGTTGGACTTATCTGCTACACGTGTGCCTTACTGGGAGGGGGAAATCTGTGCCTCCAAAAGGAAAAATAAGAAAGAAAAAGCTCCAACCTGGCGGAAGGCAGGAGGGAGAAGGGAATGTGCCGCAGCAAGCTTGCTTCGCAAAAAGGCGGATACTCCTTTCTGGGTTTTTTTCCACCCCCCTCCGAAGTCGTTCGCCGCTTAGAAGCGACCCTCTCTCAGGCTGTGATGAAAAAGTTGTAGCTCGAATTTGCAAAACTAGTTCAGCCGCTTCTACCGACTACCGAAGAAGATTCTTTGAGATTTGCTCTTCGGAGAAACTTTCCAGAGTTAACTAGTTGCAGGGCAGGGGCGCGCAGTGTAAGCAGACACCCCTTTGAATGTTTGTGTTGGGAAGGCAAGCTGTTTGGGGGGGGGGCGAACGAGTTGGGCTGCCTTTCCTTCCAGGAAAGATCAGATGACAGCTGGAATGAGTTTTCCTGCGCTTTAAGACTTATTTGAGCCTTATGGATCAAACGTAGCAGGGAGGTGCCTTCACGCGAATTTGCCATTCAAAAACATACGTTTGTGCCCATCCCCTTTCTTGTCCTAACTTGGCTTGCAGAATGGAGTCCATTTGCGCTTTGCAGAAGCTCGCGGGGGCGGGGGAGGATGCGTGTGTGTTTGCACTTTGGAGGAGGCAGGGGGAATGTAGTGCCCATTTGCGCTTTGCAGAAGCTCGCTGTAGGCAGGGGGAGGGGGATGCACGCATGTTTACATTTTGGAGAAAGGGAGAGAGGAAGGAAGGGAGGGAGGGAGAAGGAAGGAGATGGGAATGAGAAAGGGTGGCAGGCAAGGAAGGAAGGAAGGAAGGAAGGAAGGAAGGAAGGAAGGAAGGAAGGAAGGAAGGAAGGAAGGAAGGAAGGAGGGAGAGAGATGGGAATGAGAAGGAGGAAGGCACCTGACCTTGGGGATGCTGCAAAGGTCAGATGTAAAAAATGGTCATAAGCCACTTTATTCAGTGCCTTTGTAACTTCGAACAGTCACTAAGTGAACTGTTGTAAGTCGAGGACTACTGTCCTTTATCACTTTTTTCCTTTTTTGGGAGGGGGGGTCATCAAGTTTTTGACACCTTGCTAGGCGACTGAGTTAGAGTGCTCAGATTGCAGCTGCTTTCTTGCAGGTATGTGGAATGGTGTGGAACCCACAGGTTTTGCAAAGTTAAGTGAAGACGTTGGTTACAGCTTATTAGGAAAGATAAAATAGACAACCAAGAATGCTTTACTGACCATTCTTCGTCCAGATTTTATATCAGTTGCATCTGCTACTACAGCCATTCTGCTTCAGATTTCTGTTATTTTCAGCATCTGCCAAAATGAATGAATACTTTTCCAACAACCTGTAAAATCCAAGACACCTTGCTTTCATTGTTTAATTCCCCCCCTCATACAGTAGTGGACAAAATTGTGGAAACCTTTGGGGAAAAGTGTACAGTAGAAATGCCACCTTTGGTTAAGTTTCCACCAATTTTTCTTCTAATTTCTTTATAACTGTAGTCTTGTTCATTTAATACTATTTTACATCGCTTTCTGGGCAACCAGTCAACTCTTTGCGCCATTACTTTAATTTTATTACATTTTACAAGCTCACTAAATGAAAGAACACCAAAAAACCCAACCAACTTGATAGCGATCACATAACACACTGACAAATGTCCTCCTCTCAGCTTCAATACATGACATCAATAACTGACTCCTATTGTGATCTAATTGGCTCATTGCCAACACAAGATGAAGAGCCTACTGCCAACTGCCCCACCCGCCAGAGACCCCCTGGATCTCCCCCAACCCTGCCCGGCCCCCAAAGGCATCCCTCCTCAAGAGCAGCATTGATGTGGCGCGAGCTGCACTGGCTGCCTGTGGCCTTCCGAGTGCGCTTCAAGGTGTTGATCACCATCTTTAAAGCGCACCATGGCATCGGACCTGGCTACCTCCGAGACCGCCTTCTGCCACAGATTGCCTCCCACCGGCCGATACGCTCCCACAGAGAGGCCCTCCTCAGGGTGCCGTCAACCAGACAGTGTCGGCTGGCGACC
>NW_015386458.1:181866-184564 GCF_001527695.2 Protobothrops mucrosquamatus | reverse complement strand
CGGATCTCCCCTCCTTTCGCCGCGCCCTTAAGACCTGGTTATTTCAGCGGGCAGGACTGGCCTAGGGGTATTTTAAATTGGTTTTAACAAAATTTTTAGTATAAGCGGCCTATTGAATATCTATTTTTAATTACTTTTAAATTTTGTATTATATTGTATTATTGTTTTTAAGCTGGCTGTAAGCCGCCCTGAGTCCTCCAGGAGAAGGGCGGGGTATAAATTTAATAAAACTAAAACTAAAACTAAACTAAACCTACCCTGGCCACGCCCACCCATGCTGCCATGACTATCATGGCCACGCCCACTCGGTGGTCACGCCCACCTTGCACCCGGCGATGCATAAGTGGGTTTCGGGTTGCAGTTTGGGCACTCGGTCTCTAAAAGGTTCGCCACCACTGCCCTATACTATAACTGTGCATTTGGTTTTTCTTGCCTAAATGTAGAACCTTGCTTTTTTCGCCATTGAATTTCATTTTGTTAGATAGCGCCCAGTGTTCTAGTCTGTTGAGATCCTTCTGTATCTTAAGCCTGTCTTCTGGAGTGTTGGCTATTCCTGCCAGCTTGGTGTCGTCTGCAAATTTGATGAGTTCCCCATCTATCCCCTCGTCCAGATCATTGATGAAGATGTTGAAGAGCACTGGGCCCAGAACTGAGCCCTGGGGCATCCCACTACACACTTCCCTCCATGTAGATGCGGTTCCACTGAGGACCACACACTGAGTATGGCCGGTCAGCCAGCTACGGATGTTTGTAATCCAAATAGTTCAAGAAAGATATTTTTTCTGAAATTTATAATTCTCTCTTTGTCTACAGCCCAGATTATTGTCTCTTTTTTTGTCACAGCTGTGACAAAAACGCAGCTGTGTCACAAACACAGAGTAGCTTTTCCCAGGTTTTGCCAAGCCTTATATTAAAGTCATAGCTGTCATAGTCTTCATCCAGCACTAGGTGTCAGCAACTATTTGTTTTTCAATTTCCAAAATAAACAATTATCTTTAAAATGAGTGTCTTAACTATTCAAACAATTGAATGGGTTAGAAGGCTTTCCCCAAGTCAAACTGAATGGCCGCTGCGTTCCAGAATCACTAGAGTACCCTTCTTTCTTTGTCGCCTCTCCGGGGCGACTTAGACCCATTTAGGGTCCCCAGGCAGGGTGAAATTAGCAACAAGGGTGCAGAGAAAATGCAAGCCCATGACTGGTAGCTACCACACAAAACCAGAAGTCCCCTCCTCCTTGTTCTTGTCTATTTGCTTCTCCTGCTCCTTCTCTGTCTCCTCCTCTTCCTCCTCCTCCTCCTCCTTCTCCTTCTCTTCCTCCTTCTCCTTCTCTCCTCCTTGTCTATCTCCTCATCTTCCTGTCTATCTCCTTCTCCTTTTCCTCCTCCTCCTCCTCCTTCTCTTTTTCCTTCTCCTTCTCCTCCTCCTATCCCTCTTGTCTATCTCCTCCTTGTCTCTCCTCCTCCTTCTTGTCTATCTCCTCCTTCTCCTACTTGTCCTACTTTTCCTCCTCCTCCTCCTCCTCCTCCTCCTCCTCCTCCTCCTTGTTCTTGTCTATCTCCTTCTCCTTCTCCTTCTCCTTCTCCTCCTTCTCTTTTTACTTCACCTCCTCTTTCTTGTCTATCTCCTTCTCCTTCTCCTCCTCTTTGTCTATCTCCTCCTTCTCCTTCTCCTCCTCCTTGTCTATCTCCTCCTTCTCCTTCTCGTACTCCTTCTCCTTCTCCTCCTTCTCCTCCTCCTCTTCCTCCTCCTCCTTGTCTATCTTGTCTTACAGTGTTGGACTATTCACAACTTCTGGAGGCAAGCTGTTCCACTGGTTATTTTTTCTGTCAGGAAATTCCTCCTTAATTCCAGGTTGCTTCTCTCCTTGATTAGTTTCCATCCATTGTTTCATGTCCTGCCTTCAGGTGCAGCTCTTGTGTCCATTACAGGATTGTGGACCACAGGTACTCTGGTACAATTAAACCCAAAATGTATCTTGCTGAGACATTTTTAAGTGAGTTTTGCCCCATTTTAAGACCTTTCCTGCCACAGTTGTAAAGTGAATCACTGCAGTTAATCTGGCTTCCCTCTTGGCATTGCTTGGCAGAAGGTCGCAAAAGGGGATCATGTGACCCCAGGACACTGCAATGTCATAACTACGTGTCAGTTGTCAAACATCCAAATTTTGATCACATGAGTATGGGGGCTGCTGCAATGGTTATAAGAGTGAAAAATGATCATAAGTCACTTGTTTGCCTTTATAACTTTCAATGGTCACTAAATGAACTGTTGTACATAGAGGACTGCCTCCACACACACTGATTTAAGGTAAGGTCATGGGACGTGGCTTTAAGGCATATATTAGATTCTGTGGGGTACATTTTAAAGGGTGCACCCCAAAAACATAGTGATCAGGTTAACTTTGAGTAAGTCAAAGCTTTTTACAGGGTGAAAGTTTCCCTTGACATCATCATGACTCCCCCCAAATTTTGGTGTCTTTTTATTTATTATTATTATTATTATTTATTGAATTTATATACCGCCCTATCTCCCTTACGGGACTCAGGGCGGTGAACAGGCGATAATAAAAACCACGATAAATATACGCAAATTTCTGTTCTAAAATCAAATTAAATAACAGGCCTGCTCTAAAAATACCCCATACAAAAACCCCACTAAAACATAATCAAACTACGCCAGGCCGGCCGCACGGAATAGA
>NW_015386458.1:166148-181708 GCF_001527695.2 Protobothrops mucrosquamatus | reverse complement strand
TAACACCTTGAAGCGCACCCGGAAGGCCACAGGCAGCCAGTGCAGCTCGCGCAGGAGAGGTGTTACATGGGAGTATCTAGAGGCCCCCAGGATCCCCCGTGCGGCCGCATTCTGAACTAGCTGGAGCCTCCAGGTGCACCTCAAGGGGAGCCCCATGTAGAGAGCGTTGCAATAGTCCAGGCGGGAAACAACGAGGGCTCGAGTGACCGTGCGTAGAGCGTCACGATCCAGAAAGGGGCGCAACTGGCGTATCAGGCGAACCTGATGAAAAGCCCCCCTGGCCACGGCTGTCATATGGTCGTCTAAAGACAGCCGAGTATCCAGGAGGACGCCCAGGTTGCGGGCCCTCTCCGCGGGGGCTAATGACTCACCCCCGATAGCCAGGGATGGAGCCAACTGGCTATGTCGTGACGCCGGAAACCACAGCCACTCGGTCTTGGACGGGTTGAGTCGAAGCCTGTTCCTCCCCATTTTCTTCAAACCTGTTTGGGGGAGCCCCATATTAAACCCTTTTGATTGAACGTGTTTTAAAAGGCTGCCATGTTAAGATAATTCAATTCTTTTCTGCAGAGGATAGCTTCTTAGGTAAATGGTGCAATTCTTGCTCAGCCAGATTCCAAGAATCTAGCCTTAGGATCACAATCTGTGTAAAATTATTTCCTGCATGGAAGGTCAGCCCTCTTTCTCTTTCTCCTCCTCCTCCTCCTCCTCCTCCTCCTCCTCCATAAATGGGGCAGTAATTATACCTACTTAAGTCTTATTGTAGACAATTTCTATTTGAACACAAAGAAAATAAAAGCATTCCCCTTCCCAATAATCCTGATATCAGCAGTCTCACATTCTCTCTCTCTCTCTCTGAAAACCATCGTCTTTCGGCTCTTGGGTTCCCTCCAAATATTCATATTTCTCCTATCTCCATCTCTCAGGAGATTATATCTTGTTCTCAAGACTCCTGTTTGCACACCTTGAGTGTTTAACGCTTGCGCTGAGTCAGGAAAACACTTTCTCAAATGTAAAATAAACACAGGCACACGTCTTGCCCAACTTGCTTCCTGTTTGCTTATGATTTCTTTGGGATTTTCTGGTGGAAACCCCGTTCAAGGACTGAGGTTGGTTTCCTCCCTTCCTTTTTTTCTCCATTGCAAGGGTTAACTGCAATTCCTGGCTTGTTTGATCAAGCAAAACTCCTCCCTGGCCATAAAACGCCTACTTTTCTCCAGAGCCTGTTTGTTAAAAAGGCTGCTTATGCTGAACTGCAGACACTCTTCAAGATGTCCTTCTGGATTGCAGTCGTGGTTGCCTTGGTGGTCGGTCTTTTGGGGGTCCTCTACCTGATGGGCGTCTTCCGCCGAAGACGACCCAACGAACCCCCTTTGGACATAGGACTCATTCCCTGGCTTGGACATGCATTACACTTCCGAAATGACAATCTGGATTTCCTGCAAAGCATGCAGAAGAAACATGGGGACATCTTCACCACCTTGATTGCAGGACAGTACTTCACCTTCTTGATAGACCCGTTGTCTTTCGGTGGCATCATCAAGGAACCCCGAAGCAAACTGGACTTTATTTCATTTGCAGCTGAGCTGGTCCTCAGGGTGTTTCGATTCGAGGCCTCCCACGAGACTCACAAGATTATCGAAGTCTCCAGCACGAAACATCTGAAGGGAGAGGGCCTGGTGGTGATGACCCAAGCCATGATGGATGCTTTACAGGCCGTCTTACTCCAGTGGCAAGAAACCTCCAAAGAGGATCCAAAGTCCTGGAAAGAAGATGGCTTGTTCCACTTCTGTTACAACACAGTCTTCCGAGCTGGGTATCTGGCTTTGTACGGTACCGAGCCAGCTAAAGGTGAAAACCAGAAAGAAAAGGCGAAACGAAAAGACCAAGATCACACCGAAGAGGTGTACATCGAATTCCGCAAATACGACAAGCTCTTCCCACGCCTATCATATGCCTTGTTGACCCCGTGGGAGTGGGGCCAAATAAAGAACCTCTGGAACTATTTCTGGCAGGAGCTTTCGGTGAAGAACATCTACCAGAAAGACAATATCAGCCGGTGGATCAGTGACCAGTCTCAACAGCTGGCTGAAAGTGGGACTTCAGATGAGATGAGAGACCGGTTCATGTTCCTGCTCCTTTGGGCCGCTCAAGGTAACACCGGTCCAGCTTCCTTCTGGCTTCTGGAATACCTGATGAAGCATCCCAAAGCCATGGAAGAGGTCAAGAAGGAGATCCTGGAGGTGGTGAAGAAGTCAGGCCAAGAGGTGACCTCCCGAGAGAAGCCCTTGAACGTCACCAAGGAGATGCTAAACCAAACGCCCATCCTGGACAGCGCTGTGGAGGAGATTCTGAGGTTGGTGACGGCACCAATGTTGATCCGGTTGATTTTACAAGACATGGACTTGAAGCTCCACAATGGGAAGTCCTACCTGTTGCGTAAAGGTGACAAAATCGCCCTCTTTCCTTATCTCTCGGCCCACATGGATCCTGAAATCCATCCGGAGCCCCAGGTCTTCAAATACGACCGTTTCCTCAGCCAAAACGGCAACAAAAAGGAATTTTTTAAGAATGGCGAGAAGGTGAAATATTTCACCATGCCTTGGGGAGCTGGGACCTCCATGTGTCCCGGCCGCTACTTTGCCACCAACGAAATCAAGCTTTTCGCCTTCGTGATGCTGGCTTGTTTTGATCTGGAACTGATCAATCAGCAGGAGGAGATCCCTCCCATCGACAAGACCCGCTATGGGTTTGGGGTGATGCAACCCATGAATGACGTCCAATTTAGGTACCGATGCCGGTGCTAAAGGCCAAGTCTGCGATCTGCACACGACGATCCAAGATAACCAGGGAGATTTCACCAGTGAACTGGTTTATCTCTACATAATTGAATCATTCCCTCTCTCTCTCTCTCTCTCTCTCTCTCTCTCTGTGTGTGTGTGTGTGTGTGTGTGTATGTGTGTGTGTGTTAACCCTTTCCTTTATTTGTGCATACTTAGCTTGCACACAATAATCTAGGATAACTAGGGGTATGGCACTGGTGAACTAATTTATCTCTATGTTATGCAATCAGACTCTGTGTGTGTGGGTTTGTGTGTATGTGTGTGTGTGTGTGTGTGTGTGTTAACTCCTTCTTTTCCTTTTGCACACTTAGCTTTCATACAATAATCTAGGATAACCAGGGATGTCTCACCAATGAACTGTTTATCTCTATGTTATGGAAGCAGTCTCTCTCTCTCTCTCTCTCTCTCTCTCTCTCTCTCTCTCTCTCTCTCTCTCTCTCTCTCTCTCTCTCTCTCTCTCTCTCTCTCTCCCTTCCTTTCTTTCTTTTTTTTTTGCTTGCACACAATAATCTAGGATAACCAGGGATATCTCACCAGTAAATTGATTTATCTCTATGTTATGAAATCAGGCTGTGTGTGTATGTCTGTCTGTCTCTCTCTGTGTTAATCCCTTCCTTTCTTTTTGCACACTTAGCTTGCACTAAAAAATAATCCAGAAGCCTTCCTGAAATTAACCCTCCCAAATTGTTTTTCTTTCCTTCTTTTCCTGTTCAAGTTCAGCTTTCCAAACTTGCTATATTTTTTAAGTGCATCCAGAGCCAGCATATTAATGTACACAAACGGAATTGTGTCTTTTGTTGATCTAAGGTTCCTAGTGAAATGTGCTAAGGGGCTTTTGAAGAGACAGAGGAATTCCAGATAAGGGATTCTCCCTTTGTGAGTAGCAAAAATGCAGCTAGTCCTCAACTCAGGACCACAATTGACCCCAAGATCTCTGTTGCTAAGTTAGACATATGTTAAGTAAATTTTGCCCCATTTTATGACTTTTCTTGCCAGAGTTGTTAAGTGAATCACTGCAGTTGATTAGCTAGTAACCCGATTGTTGAGTGAATCTGGCTTCACCATTGGCTTTGCTTGTCTGAAGGTCACAAAAAGGAATCACATGACTTCAGGACACTGTGACCGTCATAAACACAAATCAATTGCCAAGTATCCAAATTTTGATCGCAGGGATGCTGCAACGGTCATAAGTATGAAAAACGGTCATAAGTTACGTTTTTTCAGTGCCGTTGTAAGCGTGAAGGGTCACTAAATGGAACCGTTATAAGTCGAGGACTGCCTGTATCTAGCACCTATCTTAATTCCAACTCTTCCTCAACAGAGGAAGTCTTCTTTGATCCTATGAAGAAGGAAATGCTTTAATAATTTAATAAACTGAAAATTATACCTACTGTGCCCTTGTTTTTATCAGATGTAGACAGAAGAAACATGAAGAAAAGTGAACTTTGGCTATGGCAAACATTGACCGAAGTATCATTTTTGCTGAGATAGTAAAAACATGACAATGATAGAGATTGCAAAATTTTATATTTTTTTCCAATGAAAAGCTAAGGAAAAAGAAAATAAATACCCACCCCTTTACAGTTTGTTTTTAAAAGTCATGCTCAAGGGCAGCCAAAAAGCTTTCTAAATCACTGGAGGTTTTTAAGAAGAGATTGGACAGCCATCTGTCCAGAGTGGAACAGAGATTCCTGCTTGAGCAGCGGGTTGGACTAGATGACCCCCAAGGTCCCTTCCAACTCTGTTATTCTGCATTCTGTTTATGTGGTCACTAGGCGATGAGCCCTTTTTGAGTGGACAGAATCAAACCATCAATTCTGGTTTTATATGGACAGTCCTCGACTTAAGACCACAACCGAGCCCCAAATTTCCATTGCTAAGTGGGATGGTTGTTAAGTGAGTTTTGCCCCATTGGGGATGCTGCAACGGTCATAAGTGTGAAAAATGGTCACAAGTCACTTTTTTTCAGCACCATTGTAACTTTGAACGGTCCCTAATCAAGCAGTCCTAAGTCGAGGACTACCTATAGTTATTATTTCTGCTTCACCATTGTAATAATAATTATTTTTTTCCATCAGACCCCCAAGGCACCCAAATTCACTTCCAAACAGAAATTCATTTTATGTTTGCAAGTGAATTGTGTTATTTTTCCTGGCAGGGATGACTCAGATTTCCACGGTTCCTGACTTCTGGCCAAGTTATTTCAAAACAGGGCAGGCGATGAAATAATTTAAATAAAAGAGATGAGAAGAACACAGCTTTAAAGCTCAACAATAATATAAAACAAAAGGAAAAATGAGAAACAGAATTGAAACTCTTCGCTAAAGGGAGAAGTGGAGGTTTATAGGGTTTTGTACGGATAGTCCTCAATTTACCACCATAGTGGAGCCCAAAATTCCTGTTATTAAGTGAGACATTTGTGAAGTGAATTTTACCTCATTTTACAACCTTTCTTACCACAATAATCACTGAGGCTGTTAAGTTAGTAACACGGTTGTTAAGTGAATCTGGCTTCCCCATTGGCTTTGCTTGTCAGAAGGACGCAAAAGGGAGAATCACGTGACCCCAGGGATGCTGCGACCGCCATAAATATGAATCAGTTGTCAAGTGTCCAAATTTTGATCACGTGATCCTGGGGTTGTTCCAATGTCATCAAGGGTGGAAAAATAGTCATAAGTCCCTTTTGTCTGTACTGTTGTAACTTTGAAGGGTCACTAAACGAACAGCTGTAAGCCAAGGACTACCGGTATAAATTTTCTTAAATAAATATATCAGAGCATTTTTCAGCTGAAAAGTTGTTGGAGACAAGCTATAAAATATATTCCAGGCAGCTCTCGACTTACAAGCATCCGTTTAGTGACTATTCAAAATTACCAAAAGCACTGCTAAAAATGCGACTTACAACCAGGCCTCGCCCTTACGACCGTCACAGCATCCCCACGGTCAGGTGATCAGAATTGGGTCCTTTCCAACTGGTCTCATAATCGCCATTTGTGACCTTCTCAACTGGCCTCCGACGAGCAAAGCCAATAAGGGGGGGGAAGGATTCACTTAATGACCATGTGATTGTCTTAACAACTGCAGGGATTTGCTTTACAACTGTGGCAGAAAAAGTGGTAAAATCGGGTGCAGCTCACTTAAATTAGTAACATGGTTGTTAAATTAAGGGCTTAGCAATGAAAATCCCCGTCCTGATTGTGGTCATAAGTTGAGGACAACCTGTAGGAGGTATTCTGATTGTCCCATCATTAAATCAAAATTCTCACCAGGTGACCCTGTTCTTAATTCTGTAGTGCAAATGCAACATGGATTCACACACACACATACCCTCAAATCCTTGTGTTGATATATTTTGCGTCACCGTTTTGCTTTATTTCAAGAAACGGGTCGGACTAAATATCCCCTGAGGTTCCTTCGGACTTTGGAACTCTGGGATAAGCTATGTGCTAGCAACACTGGATTTAGAGCTTTATAGCTTTATTTATCTACCTATGGGTGTAGTTCAAGGACAAATTTAAGGTTGTTCTTTCCTACTATGTATTGGTCTGTTCCCAGAGGGGAGTGTGAAATATCTTTCTCTCTTTCTCTGCACAAAACAATTTGAGTATGCTATGAAGAAAGTAAGTAAGCTACTTAGGGATTTAAAAAAAAGCAGCTGTAGGAGGAGAGGGATTTTTTCCATCTACAGGCTCTCTCTTGTGCCACTTTCCCCAGGGGGATCCGGTTTCTTTCTTCCTCCTGTGATCAAATTGGTGGCAAGGCCTCTCCTTCCATGGCTCTGGGTTCAAGGAAAACACTTAACAAAGGAGCTGAGTTCTGACATGAAAGACACGGGCTTAAAATGTCATTTGATTTCCATCGTACACAGATTTTAAAAATAAAATTTTGACTTTCTTTCTTTCTCTCTCTCTCTCTCTTTCTTCCTTCCCTCCTTTTTTACTTATTTTTCCTTCTTCCCTTCCTCCCTCCTTCCTATATATTTCCTCCCCCTCTCTCTCCTTCTCTCTCTTTTCTTTCTTTCTTTCTTTCTTTCTTTCTTTCTTTCTTTCTTTCTTTTTCTCTCCTTTCATTCTCTTCTCACTTTCTCTTCTCTCCTTCCTTCCTTCTCTTACTCTCACCTTTCCTTCTGACTTTCCCTTCTCTTTCTTCTCTCCCTCCCTCTTTCTTTCCTTCCTTCCTTCCTTCCTTCCTTCCTTCCTTCCTCCCTCCCCCTTCCTTCCTTCCTTCCTTCCTTCCCTCCTTCCTTCCTTCCTTCCTTCCTTCCTTCCTTCCTTCCTTCCTTCCTTCCTTCCTTCCTTCCTTCCTTCCAAGGTCACTGTAAGAACCCACCCCACTTTACATCTTAAGAAGACAGAACTCTTGGAATATCTCTTCCAACAGGCATCTTTATTAAGAGAAGATGGTTGCAGGCGTTCTAGACAGGATCTGAGGGGCCAAGCCCTACCATTCAAGGTTTTAAGTGTTCCCAAGCAGCCCCCACCCCACCGTCCTTCCAGCGACAATCCCAGGTGTTACATTTCCACCCCCTTTTCCTCCCGGCCAGCAGAAGGGAGACTTCAGAGAGTAGTAGATGAAAGGTGATGGCCATATTGTTATGGTCAGTCCTCTTGGTGAGATCCACATTCAGTCCCTTTGAAGCTTTAATGAAGGAAGTGAGAGCCATAAAACCCCTTTGCTCATCCCCCCTTCCCCTTCGTAGTATGACAGAGAGGACAGAAATGGGGTTTTCCATAGTTGATAACTAGACCTGGAGCCCACATGTACATGATTGCTAACTGACCCAAGTTATATATTCCATGAGAATAAAACCTGGGTCTGTGTTGGCCTCCTGGGGCGTTCAACTTTTGAAATCCATTGCTCAACAAGCTGGGGCTTTTTTAAGGTAAACAAAGCCAAGTGAGTCTGTGCAGTTGCTTAAGTAAATGATCTCTTTGAAGTCAGCGCTTAGTCATATTCGAGATGATGAGAATTGCTTCAGAAAACCTGAACGGACTTTGCTTATGGGCATTTTCAAAACAGGGAGTCCTCGACTTTCAACAATTCATTTAGTGACCATTTAAAGTTTCACTTTAAAAAGTGACATGACCATTTTTCCCAATTACGACTGTCACATGATCAAAATTCAGACACTTGGCCACTGACTCATACTTTGCGGTGTCGCAGAGTCACATGATCCCCTTTTGTGACATGCAAAGTCAAATGGGGGAAGCCAGATTCACTTAACAGCCATAAGACTAACTTAAGAACTGCAGTGATTCACTTAATAACGGTGGAAAGAAAGTTCATAAGCTGGGGCAAAACTCACTTAACAATGGTCTTGCTTAGCAATGGAGATTTGGGACTCAATCTTGGTCATAAGTCGAGGACTCTCTGTACTAAAAAGAACAAAGCAACTCCAGAGTTACCAGCACTAGCAAAAGCTACAAAGAACCACAGCAACAAAAGTTTATTTGGATTAGAGTATTTATTTACTGGGGCATATAGCCACACATATAAATAGATACTGTAGGTCTGTTTTCTTAAATAATTGGAAAATCAAAAGGCAACCCGGCAATTTAATTTTTTTCTGTTCCACTAGGCTATTTTTCTTTTTCTTTCTTTCTTTTTTTTAAAAAAAAAGTCAACACAAGGAAGAAAAAATAGTTCAGCTATTTGATTAAAAAAAAACACAGCAAATCGGTTGCTTTAAATCAGATGAAGCAATAAGACTGGATCTCTTGGTTGCAAAACTAGGTTCCTATGGTGATAAACAGCCAGACAACTCATTCTTCACTGCAAAAGAAGCAGTAACCAACTAATTCGAAAAGAACAGCTGGTAGTTTGTCCAAAGGCCTGCATGCAGCTTGACTGGCTGACACGAGCCACCTCTGGGCACTATCTAACAAAATGAAATTCAATGGTGAAAAAAGCAAGGTTCTACATTTAGGCAAAAAAAACCAAATGCACAAGTACAGCATAGGTGGCACCTTGCTCAATAGTAGTAACTGTGAGAGGGATCTCGGAGTCCTAGTGGACAATCACTTAAATATGAGCCAGCAGTGTGCTGCAGCTGCCAAAAAGGCCAACACAGTGATAGGCTGCATTAACAGAGGGATAGAATCAAGATCACGTGAAGTGTTAATACCACTTTACAATGCCTTGGTAAGGCCACACTTGGAATACTGCATCTAGTTTTGGTCACCGCGATGCAAAAAAGATGTTGAGACTTTAGAAAGAGTACAGAGAAGAGCAACAAAGATGATTAGGGGACTGGAGGCTAAAGCATATAAGGAACGGTTGCTGGAATTGGGTATGTCTAGTTTAACGAAGAGAAGGACGAGGGGGGACATGATAGCAGTCTTCCAATATCTCAGGGGCTGCCCCAAAGAAGAGGGAGTCAAGCTATTCTCCAAAGCGCC
The DNA here is from genome assembly GCF_001527695.2 of Protobothrops mucrosquamatus. NCBI lineage: Eukaryota > Metazoa > Chordata > Lepidosauria > Squamata > Viperidae > Protobothrops > Protobothrops mucrosquamatus. Next base: position 172,467 of record NW_015386458.1, on the reverse strand, counting down.
TGAAGGCAGGACAAGAAGCAACGGGTGGAAACTAATCAAGGAGAGAAGCAATCTAGAACTAAGGAGAAACTTCCTGACAGTGAGAACAATTAACCAGTGGAACAACCGGCCTCCAGAAGCGGTGAATGCTCCAACACTGGAAGTTTTTAAGAAGAGACTGGACAGCCATTTGTCCGAAATGGTATAGGGTTTCCTGCCTGAGCAGGGGGTTGGACTAGATGACCTTCAAGGTCCCTTCCAACTTTACTATTATTATTATTATTATTTATACCTCAGGAGGAGTGTCGTGTCCGGGATTATTTTTGCAGGAAGCTATAACGCATTGTGATTGTGGTTGAAATTACGGGTGTTCTCAGGTTGAGAATGATTTATTGTCTGAGTATTGTTGCGTATTTTCGCCCTAGGATATTCACATGTCAAAAGCCAGAGCTGTAAAGCCACCGAAACTCATCCAACTGTTAATGAAATTAACTCTGTTGTTTATCGCAAAGTTTTATTATGTGTGTATGTAGATATGTATTTTTAGCAAAGGCTGAAGTTTTCTAAGGCAGAGCAATTTTCCTTCGTAATACACGGAGCTTTCTCTGCACCTGTGAATGTAGAATGCAACAGGGGGGAAAAGAAATAAAGGCAACGAAAGGAAACTGTTCAATTAATTATTTAACACTGACATCGGATAATTAATAATTATTAAAACTAAAAGATTCATAAAACGAAATTCATAAAACCAGTTTATAGTTAATTAATTCAGTTTATTAATTTCATTTTGATTAAATACATTCTTTAGTTACTTAAATAATTAAGATTAAATTAAATTTAGTTTAATAAAACTACCTTTAATTAAATTAAAATGAAAAATGAATTTAAATCTAAATCTTCTATATATATATATATATATATGGGTTTTTTTGCAAAACTGTTGTAAGGTGCGTGGACATTTGCATGCTCAGCTGATGGGGAACAACAGATAGAAAATATTGTCTAGATTCTTCTCCCCCTCCCCCTCTAAAAAACAGATTTTTCATAAATACTTTCTTTTTTTGCAAAAAATTAAAATGAAATAACCCAGAGATTTCATAAGCTCCTTCTTCTGTGGGTTGCCTCCATCTTTAAATTGCTTTTGGAAAGAGATAATCTTTCAGGTTTAAAATAATCCCTGAGGCATCACCCGACTTTCACTTTCTCCAATCTGTTAATTATTCCACTTTGTTGAGGAACTGAGAGGAACCTTACTATAAAATAAATAAAATGCACCCCTCTGTTGTGGCTGTGGCCTCTTCTCTTCCGCAATCGTAATAAATGTCTCAGCCTGCACACTTCTGAATGCTCGGCCATGTGCTGCTTAGCGGGGAGCCACGGAAAGCCAGAAAGAGATGGTGTGAAGGCGGCTTTGTTGGCTACACAGCCATCACACCATACTTTGAAGAGAGAAGGGCTCTTTTCCTTTCACGTTCGGCCACAAAAGTTCTCAGCTTGGTGGTGGAGAAGGTCACCGTGGCTTGTTGGTGTTTGTCCAAGCCGGTCTCCTGCAGCCACGAAGACTGAAGACATTCTGTGGCTGTTGGTCTTCTCCTGGAAGGAAACAGAACATGGAGGTCGGTAAGGCCACACTTGGAATACTGCATCCAGTTTTGGTCACCACGATGTAAAAAAGATGCTGAGACTCTAGAAAGAGTGCAGAGAAGAGCAACAAAGATAATCAGGGGACTGGAGGCTAAAACATATAAGGAACGGTTGCTGGAATTGGGTCTGTCTAGTTTAATGAAGAGAAGGACGAGGGGGGACATGATAGCAGTCTTCCATTATCTCAGGGGCTGCCCCAAAGAAGAGGGAGTCAAGCTATTCTCCAAAGCACCTGAAGGCAGGACAAGAAGCAATGGGTGGAAACTAACAAAAGAGAGAAGTAACTTAGAACTAAGGAGAAACTTCCTGACAGTGAGAACAATTAACCAGTGGAACAACCTGCCTCCAGAAGCGGTAAATGCGCCAACACTGGAAGTTTTTAAGAAGAAACTGGACAACCATTTGTCCGAAATGGTATAGGGTTTCCTGCCTCAGCAGGAGGTTGGACTAGATGACCTCCGAGGTCACTTCCAACTTTATCATTATTATTATTATTATTATTATTATTATTATTATTATTATTATTATTATTATTATTATTATTAAGTCAAGTAGGGAAAACCATAATCATTCTTGGTTTTTTTCCAAAAAGGAGAAGGAAAAGGAGGAGGAGGAGGAAGAGGAAGAGGAGAAGGAGAAGGAGAAGAAGGAGAAGCTTTCAAGGTCTATGAGAAGAAAAAGCAGAGGTGAATCATCTAGAGAGGGTTCTCCATCCTAGACAGCTGGTGATGGGAGCAGAAGAGGGACTCTCTTTAATAGCATAACAGAATTGGAAGGAACCTTGGAGGTCTTCTAGTCCAACCTCCTGCTCAAGCTGGAAGCCCTATTTCTTAAAAACCCTCCAGTGATGGAGCAGCCACAACTTCTACAGGCAAGCTCTTCCACTGATTAATTGCTCCCATTGTCAGAAAATTCCTCCTTAATCCCAGGTTTGTTCTCTCCTTGATGAGTTTCCATCCGTTGTTTCTTCTCCTGCCCTCAGGTGTTTTTGAGAAGAGGTAGATTTTCCCCCCCTCCTTTGTGCCAGCCCCTCAAATATTGACCTATCTTTAAATAACTGTTTTGAGTAACGAGGAACGCTTTTAATTAATGTTTCTTTGAAGCACAAACGGGGCAAAACTCACTTAACAAATGTCTCGCTTAGCAACAAAAATTTTGGGCTCAGTTGTGGTTGTAGGTCAAAGACTATTTGAACTTAACGAGATGATCTGGGACAGAAAAAAAATATATCTGCAATGTTCCTGCCTCTGCCACCTTTTCAGAAACCATCGCTGCGAAGGCTTTCATAATATCTAATTAAAAGTCATGCCCATTAAGTTGCATTTCTCCAGATATTTCAAAAGTCATATTAGTAAGGAGAACAGAAGCAGGCTAATTACAGGCCAGGTTTCCTCCGCCTCTGCCCATTTTTGCATAACATTGTGGATTGGTTCTAATTATTCAATAGGTAGCCTATTTTTCATTCAGGCACCTGTGATGGCATGTGTGGCATTCCCTAGTCCTATTTTTTCCCATTATAAAAGTGGCAGAGATCAATCCCAAGTCACCCAAGCAGGTTAAAAGGGAACTGGAACCTGCAAGTCCCCCATTCCTATTTCAAGACCTTCCCCACAAGAAAGGGGAATATTTTTACACTTACGACCATTGCACCATCACGTGATTAAAATTCAGACACTTGGCAACTGACTCGTAAGTCGAGGACTACCTATAATAATAATAATAAACAAACAAGCAGCCACTACATAACATCCAAAACTTAAAAATTGTCGATAAGTGAGACTAAAAAGTCTGGATAGTGGATAGCCTGGATACAGCAGGACAGAAAAGCAGTTTTAAAAATGTACAGATTTGTACATTCACACATGCACCCAGGACAGCACAAACAAGGGGGGGGGGAATCACAGGGTCACAAAAGCAAGGAATGAAAGAAAGGGGAAAAAATGGTAAATTGGCAACAGCTAATACCGTGTTTCCTTGAAAGTAAACCCTACTCCAAAAGTAAGCCCCAGCTGATTGGGGGTACGCAATCTGGGGGTCCTCCTGGACTCACGGCTGACACTGGAAGACCAGTTGTCGGCCGTGACCAGGGGGGCGTTTTATCAGGTACGCCTGATACACCAGTTGCGGCCTTTTCTGGACCGGGACGCCTTGCGCACAGTCACCCATGCCCTCGTCATCTCCCGCCTGGACTACTGTAATGCTCTCTACATGGGGCTCCCCTTGAGGAGCACCCGGAGGCTCCAACTGGTCCAGAATGCGGCCGCGCGGGTGGTGTTGGGAGGGACTCGTCGCTCCCATGTAACACCGCTGCTGCGCGAGCTGCATTGGTTGCTGGTAGCCTTCCGGGTGCGCTTCAAGGTGTTGGTCATCATCTTCAAAGCGCTCCATGGCATCGGACCTGGATATCTCCGAGACCGCCTTCTGCCGCAGATTACCTCCCATCGGCCGGTACGCTCCCACAGAGTGCCAGAGGAGTCCCACGGCAGTCGGTCTGTCACGGCCGACCGCTGGAGGTCCCCCTCCCCCTTCTCGGTGGGAGCTCCCACCCTCTGGAACGAACTACCCCCAGAGATCCGGGTGATCCCGGATCTCCCCTCCTTCCGCCGCGCCCTGAAGACATGGCTCTTCCAACAAGCGGGATTGGCCTAGGGGAATTTTTAGTGGGTTTTAAGAGAAATTTTAATTATATAGGCCATAGTAAATATTTCTTTTTAATTAGGTTTTAAATTGGGTATTTATTGTTGTATCTGTTTTATAAGGCTGTCAGCCGCCCTGAGTCCGTAAGGAGAAGGGCGGGATAAAAATTGAATAAATAAATAAAATAAATAAATAAATAAATAAAGTAAGCCCTAGCGCGGGTTGGGGTGAGTCGGCCCAGATCTTCCATGCAGCTGCTGGAGTGCCCCTCCGCCACCGGTCCACCTGGGCCCTTTGCCGGCCCCACCCTCTCTGTGCCACTGCCTGTTTGCCTGTGGCCGCAACGAACCAAACGCTCGGTGAGCCCTGGGATCTGCCTGCCCTGCCTGTTGGTCCTACTGCTCCAGGGACATTTCTCGGCCGCATCGGTTGCCGTGCAGCCACCAAGTGGCTGCCCATGCTGCTGGCCTCGTGGGGCTCTTTGCTCTCCTGGCCATGCTGCTCTGGGCTGCCCTGCTGGGCTGCTTCTGCCTGGTGCAGGGTGAGTCAGCCCAGATCTTCTGTGCGATCACCGGAGCACCCTCCCCCCACTGGCCTGCCATGGTCCTTTGCCAGCGGCCGCTGGTAATGCAGCTGAAAGGCAGGTTAGTAAAAAAAAACGCTTGGGGAGGTGAGGGCATCTGGACAGGAGGCGTGGCAACCTTACCCTGCGCAGCTTTGGCAGGTGTCCAGCAAGTGGAAGGAAGCAACTCCACCACCCCCGCCACCTGCTTCTCCTCCTTATTTCATGGTGGCGGCAGCCGCCGGTCGGGCAGAAGGTGATCCGGCAGGAGCAGCTAGTAGACGCCAAAAGCACCCAGCCTGTATGAGAGGTGCAGTGCCTGCCAAGGCCCAAAGAGCACCAGGTTCAGCCCTTAGCCTGGTGCCTGCAGCACCAAGTAGGTGAGCAGGCTGCTGGCACGCACCAGCCCAAAGGCAGAGGCATGGGTGGTGCGGTTTTATCAGGGCGAAGGGCCCTGGCAGGCCGGTGGGAAAGAGTGCTCCGGCGGTTGCATGGAATATCTGGGCCAACCCGCCCAGCGCCAGGCTCACCATCCTTTCCACCACCACCCACCACAACCACATCAGTACTGTACCTGGTCCGCCACCACACTCTCGCGTTGTTTCTCCACCCCATGCATAGGCCCCGGCCCACCCCATGCACTTGTGGCCTACTGATGCTGGTACTGGTAAAAAGTAAGCCTTCCCCAAAAGTAAGATCTTCTGTTTATTTCAGAGCCCAAAAGAAAGTAAGACAGAGTCGTACTTTTGGGGAAACACAGTATTGAAAGACGACTAGGTGGCAGAATGTTGCACAATTTTCTTATGTGTCTTCACTGCCATCTAGTGGACATCGCAAGTACTGCAAGAGAGCTGGGCAGCCTGATTTTTTTTTCAGGACAGAAGCACAGCATAAATGAATACAGGTAGTCCTCGACTTACGACTTGAGCCCAAAGTTTCTGCTGTTAAGTGAAATTAAGTGTTTAAGTGAGTTTTGCCCCGTTTTACCACCTTTTTTTTGCCATACCTGTTAAGCGAATCACTGTAGTTGTTAAGTTAGTAACCCGGTTGTTAAGTGAATTCCCCATTGACTTTGCTTGTCAGAAGTTCACAAAAGGAGTTCACCAGGACACGCAAACATCATAAAAATGAGTCAGCCGCTAAGTGTCTGAATTTGGATCACATCACCACGGGGATGCTGCAACAGTCATAAGCATGAAACATTTTTTCAATGTTGTAACTTTGAACAGTCACTAAACAAATGATTGTAAGCCGAGGACTAGCTGTCAATGACAGTTTTCAACAAAAAGGTCTTAAAACCTGGTCATGCGATCACGGGATGCTGCAAATGGTCCTCTACATAAGGTGGTTGCTGAGCAGACAAAAGGCAGTCACGTGATCATGGCAAAGGCCGGGGCAGGCATCAGAACTTCAGAACTTCTCCTCCTCCTCCTCCTCCTCCTCCTCCTTCTCTGTCTCCTCCTCCTCTTCCTCCTCCTCCTCCTCCTCCTCCTCCTT
>NW_015386458.1:144018-164080 GCF_001527695.2 Protobothrops mucrosquamatus | reverse complement strand
CAAGACGTGGTTGTTCCAGCTCGCGGGACTGGCCTAAGGGATTTTAAAGGGGTTTTAATTACTTTTAAATTTGACGTATCTAAATATTTCTTTTTAATCAATTTTTAATTAGATGTATATGTTAGTATTTTAATCATTGTCAGCCGCCCTGAGTCCGCAAGGAGAAGGGCGGGATATAAATGCAATTAAATAAATAAATGATGGTCGCGGTGTCCCGGGGTCATGTGATCCCCTTTTGCGACCTTCTCACAAGCCAAGTCAGTGGGGAAGCCCAGATTCATTTAACAACTATATGATTCAGTTAACAACTGCAGTGATTCACTTAACAACTGTGGCAAGAAAGGTTATAAAATGGGGCAAAACTCACTTAACAACTGTATTGCTTAGCAATAGAAATTTTGGACTAAATTGTGGATGTACATTGAGGACTATCTATACATTTTGCTATGAGCAAAAATGTCTCATAGCAAACCAGGAGTTGACTTTATGACTGTAGTATTCTCTGTGCAAGTAATCCTTGACTTGTGGCCACAATTACCATTGCTAAGCAAGGTGGTTGTTAAGGGAATCATGCCTGATTTTACAATCTTTCCAACTAGATTCTCTTCCAGCACCTATAAAATTTCCTATCACTATCACACCAGCACCCTTATGTGTGATTCTGATTATTAAATGACTCTGCTTCGTATTGGGCTAGGCGCTGTTGTGTGAAAGCCTGCGTTTGTGATTTTAGCAGTGTAGCAAACACGTTGTGGAGAACTTGCAAGGTGAGGGAATGACCTAGGACTAAGTCTTTTGATTACTTAACCAGTTCCACTGTTGCAGCCACTGCTCTTAATCAGGGAACAGTTCCTCTCGCTACAGGTCTAACTGGACAGAGTAATAGGCTACTACTCTGAGGTTCGGACCGAATTTTTGTGCCAGCATCCTGAACCCACACCCTTAGATTCGTGGACAAACAGAAGAAAAGGCTTTTGGTAATCAGGGAGACCCCGGGTGGGGGCGGAGGCTAGGGTTTGCTTTATCCTTTGGAAGGTGTTAGTTAATTCTTTTGTCCATTCAATGGGGTCTGGTTGATCCTTTGCAGTTAATTGGATGAAAGGTTTTGCCATTTCACCAAATGAAGGAATCCATGAGCGGCAGAACCCCAAGACTCAACCTGTCTTTTGATGAATGAACAATACTTCATTCTCAGTATTGTTTTAGCCCTGTCTGGTGCCAGTTTTCGAGTTCCAAGGACTATGATGTACCCTAAGTATGTCACTTCTTGTTTTAGGTATTGGAGCTTAGTAGGTGAGGCTTTGTATCACCTATCGCTCATGCATTGGAGTAAGTGGTAAGTGTCTGTCCTGCAGCTGTCTTCTGACTGTGAGGCTAGTAATAGGTCATCTACATATTGGATCAAGGTAGAATTTGGGGGCAGTAAGATGGAGGCCAGGTCTGCCTTTAAAATTTGAGAAAAAAAGTGTGGGTGACTCGGTGTAGCCTTGGGGCAGGCGAGTCCATGTATATTGTTGCTTTCCATGTGAGGGCAAACATGTACTGGAACACTGGGTCAACTGGGATACTGAAGAAAGCTATGCAGAGATCCACTACTGTAAAGTGGGTAGCTGACACTGGCACTTCCGTAATTATAGTGGCTGGGTTAGGCACCACTGGTGTTCTAGGGATCACGTGACTGTTGACTGCTCTGAGGTTGTGAACGAAATGGTAAATGGGTCTTCCTTCTATCTGGGAAGATAGGGGTATTGCAGGGAGAGGTACATTTGCGCAAGACTCCCTGTTCCAAATATGCTTTTATAAGTTTTCTGATCGGATCTATGGCTTCAACTTGTATGTCTAGTTTAATGAAGAGAAGGACGAGGGGGGACATGATAGCAGTGTTCCAATATCTCAGGGGTCTGCCCCAAAGAAGAGGGAGTCAAGCTATTCTCCAAGGCACCTGAAGGCAGGATGAGAAGCAACGGGTGGAAACTAACCAAAGAGAGAAGCAACTTAGAACTAACGAGAAACATTCTGACAGTTGGAACAATTAACCAGCGGAACAACCTGCCTCCAGAGGCGGTGAATGCTCCAACCCTGGAAGTTTTTAAGAAGAAACTGGACAGCCATTTGTCTGAAATGGTATAGGGTTTCCTGCCTGAGCAGGGGGTTGGACTAGATGACCTTCAAGGTCCCTTCCAACTTTACTATTATTATTATTATTGTTGTTGTTGTTGTTATTGTTATTATTTTGTATTGGGGAATGCACGGGAGTGGGCCTGCCTTAACATGGATCTGGAGCGGGGTGGCTCCTTTTAGCAAGCCCACCTTGGTAAATTCCCATCCCCAAAGAGAGTCTGGTAAGCTTCTCAGATCTATGGGTAGCTGTTTCTGCCCCCCCCCCGCTACGTGGTCAAAGGGCAGGTGTGTTTAATCGGGATATACAAAACCAGCCTCTTTCCTGTGCATTTGATGGTGGCCCTTAGCTTGCAGGGCAGATCCCTGCCTAAGAGGGACAAGGGTGATTGGGGACAGTGAATGCGTGTTTCAGCGAAAAGGGGCCGATTTCAACTTTAATGTATTTTGTGAATGCGACGGGAGTTACTTTCCCTCCCACTCCGATTATGTCATCACTTGCACCGAGCGCCATGGATCCGTTGAAGGGTGGTTCGGTAATGAGTGATGAAGTGGCTCCTGTGTCAAGTAAACACTCGTAGTTTTTCCCTCCTATGGTGAGTGTAATTAGGGGTTCTCCATCAGGGCCATTCCTTAAGAGGACGGCTGGCCTCTGAAATGTGGCTTGAAATTCCTGTGATTCTCCTTCTAGTTGGGACGTTTTGTATTCTTGCCTTTCCTATTGGGGTCAGGCTTGCTCTTTATCTCCGTCCCAGTGGTGTGGGGCCTCCTAGGGAAAGGGGGTCTTGGTGGGTTATGACAATTCCGGCTCTCCCTGTTTTGGTTATCCCACCAATTTTGGCTAAAATCTCCCGCACTGTGGAGGCAATGTCTGCAAAAAAAAATCCCTGTTATGTTCGCATTGCCGGCATTTTTTTCTTTGCTGGATTGGGGTTGGTGTTGTCTTTGCCTACTATCCTCGTTTAACATTGCCAAGGCTTGTAGGTCCTCCCTTCTTTCTGCTCTACGTCTCTTTTATTTCTCTCTCTCTTTTTCTGTTTCCTTTCCTTCCTTTTCTTCTTCGACCAATTTTTCCCGCTGGTCAAACACAAAGTTCGTAATTCTATGCAACTCTGAGATGTCTATTGCCGACCAGTTGGAGCAGTGGTTCTCAACCTTCCTAATGCCGCGACCCTTTAATACAGTTCCTCATGTTGTGGTGACCCCAACAAGGCATGGTCCACTGGAGGAGCCTCACTGTTCCTCTCAGGCCATGCGGGGGGGGGGGGGGCTTATGGAGCTAAGACTGAATGCCTTTCAGCATAGATGGCCACCACAAAATTGTACATTGGCTCCTGGCCGCCCTGGGCCAGGGCCAAGGCAGCGGAGGCCGTTCCCTCACTGTTTCCAGGATGGCTTCGTGGGCCACATGAAACCACGTCACGGGTCGCATCCAGACCCCAGGCCTTGAGTTTGACATATCTGTCCTAGACTCTTTTGTTACCTGCCTCCCATTTCAACTTCTCTCCAAACTTTCCAAAAGGAGAGCTCTCCTCAACTATTTTATTTGGGGAAGAAGGAGGGTAGGTTTGTGCTAGCCCACCTTAACAATATTTGGAAATCTATTTCTACGTACTTTATATGTGAAAGCCCCTTCACTGCAGTTGGATATTGAACTCACTGCCATTGCTTATTCATCCATTCCATGTTTGTCAGATTCAATTATTGCTATCCCCTACAAGTGAGTAATTACTCAAAATCCATTTCAGTTACCTCACTCCCAGACACAAATCATGACAGGATTTGCCTCCCTCCTCTGGGTTCTATTTCTCTCACAGGGCTGTTAATGTGGGAATAAAATTAGGGGAGACCCCCACCCCAACTCTGTTGCCTTGAGAGAAAAAGTGAGATATCCACAAAGTTTATCTATTTTCCTTATCCAGACCTTTTCATAGCTTCTTATGCATATATCCCATGAAACATAAAGCAGGTAGATATGAGAAAAAAGTTATTTTTCGTACCATGCTAAATTGCCTTTCCTCCTATCCCTACTTTAAGGAAAGAAAACATGGGCAAATCTCATGCAGTATCTGTTAGAATTTTAAAACTGAAGCAAGAGTCATTCACATTATCATTACACCTCATACTGGATACATCTGCTAAAGATGATCATGCTTAACATATCCACAAGAATATTCTTGTTATCAAAATTTGATGTTCCTGTTTGTTAATTTTGCTATTTTTATATTACTGTAGCTTTAAGGGAAAAAAAGCAGATTCAGTTTCTTCATGTTTGACCAGCTATTCTTGGCAATCCAAGTATAATTGTCACTTGCTGCCCTATTCTCTTTGTTGCCTCTTTCTGATAAAATCATTGGCCATGGGTGCCTAAACTACTACCAGGAAGAAGGAGGGAAAGTTTCTTATCCATCTTCTTTTGTGAATCTTCTTTTCAAAATGGGTAATAGGTCATCCCAGAGCAAAAGCAGGCACTGAATTTGCTTGCTACAGGATCCAGGTTAGGCTTGCAACAACTTCAAACCTGGAAACTGGAACTACATTAAGGTCTTCAAAGAAGAAGAAAAAAGACACCCTCCAGCCCAGGCAGAAAGTATATCAGGATAAAGAGAGAGTTGCCTATGCTCTCCAGTTCTCCAAATTCCGAATTTTAAAATAAAGCATTATTACTTTTTGCCCGATCTGCAAATTTCCTCTACACATTTGGGAGAAACCTCCATGAAACCCGGAGGACTTTGTTTTCAGTAAAGGATAGAAATTGCTGTAATTCCGAACACTGAGTCCTTCCCCCTTCTCTCCCAGCCCCCATCACTCACACGGTCTCCAGGCCAGAGGTTCTCCCGAGCACGCAGGCGCAAAACAGCTTTTTCAGGGAAGGGAGGAAAAAGGTGCATGTGCGTAGAAGGTGAGACTCTGTCGCCAGCACTGGGCAAAAGGCTCTCTCTCTCTCTCTCTCTCTCTCTCTCTCTCTCTCTCTCTCTCTCCTTTTAGCCTCAAAGAAGCTGGAGTAGGGAGCTGTGAGCCAATCCTAGGGGGCAAAAGACGTTTTTATTTAGGAAAGGGGAATGGAGCTAGAGCCGAGTGTGTCTCGGTTCCTAAGACCATCGGAAATAAGTGTTTTCTGATGGTCTTAGGCGATCCCTGTGAAAGGGTAGTTCGACCCCCAAAGGGGTCGCGACCCGCAGGTTGAGAACCGCTGAGTTGGAGGCTATTTTATGAAGGTGCCCACAGATGTCACTTTCCAATTGATCCACAAAGGCAGAGGCTAGAATTTTTTGGTCCGTTTGGCACTTTAAATCTAAATGGGCAAATGCCCCCATGGTTTCTAGGAGGCAGACCCAGAAGGGGTCTGGGGTTTCTCCATCCCTCTGCGTTATTTGCTGGAATTCGGACCAGTTCAGGGGCTTCCTTCCTATCTCCTGGAGGGCTTCCATTAGGTTATCCTTAGCCCTTGTATATCCGTCCCAATGATTTGTGTAGTTATACTCCCAGTCTGGGCGGCCAGGCGACTCTGACGGTTGTTATTATTATTGATCACCTGGCTATTTCCTCAATCTTTTTGAAAAGTTTCATTAATTTGTCTTTCGTCAGAAAGACGTGCAATAATTGGGTAATATCTCTCCATGATGGGTTGTGGGTCTGCTCGGAAGAAGGCGGTATCCCGCTTTCAAATGACTAAGTTAGCCAGGGAGAAGGGTGTGTGTGTTAAAACGTAGTCAAGCTGACGTCTCTGCCGCCCGGCTATGGGCCTGCTCAGCAGAGGGGCCATGAATTTTGGTTCTGAGTTGTCCAAGGGTGGCTGATGTTTGAGCTCAATTTGTATCTTGTCTAGGTTCTTTGAACTGGAGCAGTGGTAACGAACCTATGGCACGGGTGCCAGAGGTGGCACTCAGAGCCCTCTCTGTGGGCACACGCGCCATCGCCCCAGTCCTAGGCCTTGAGCTGGGTTTTATAAAACCTTTTCACTGCTATGTGCAAAAAAAAAAGGTTCAATCAGTCAATTTCAACTTCTCGCGGGAAAAAAAAAAGATCTTGCAAATTTGGAATTGATTGATTGAACTTTTTAGTCCCACCCAGTCTGCTGTTACCACCGCAGCCACGCCCAGCCAATGCGCCACACCCACCCGGCACTCAATGATGCATAAGTGGGTTTTGGGTTGCAGTTTGGGCACTCAGTCTCTAAAAGGTTCGCCATCACTGATCTGAAGAGTTCAGCCCAGCAATACCAATAGGATAGCTGAGCTAGTTCTATTCTGGACCTAGGTGCTTTCACGGTTTTAAATTTGAATTTACTGCCTTCTGGCCAAATCTATCTCCCACACTCATTTCTAAGCAAATCCCATTTTTTGCACAATTTCTCTTCCTATCACTTTTTCCTTCCTGGCTGAACGGGTAGCCGATTCCTGTCCCAGGCCTCAAGCAAGTCTTTCACAAGGGAGCCTACCTTGACCCTTGAGCTAGAGCATCCCATGGTACCCCTATTTCCAATGTAGGGATTCACTTCGGCTCTGCCGGGTCCTGATGACTTGAAGCCTCCTAGTGAGACTTCCACCAGCCACTGCAGTTTTTGGACGAAATGGGGTCCAGGAGGACTCCAGTTCCCTAACAGAATATGGGTCGCTCCTTCAGGGATTCTCCTGCCACAGTTTCAGACCAAAAAGGGGTCTGCGAGGACTCTTCTGCTGCCCACAGAGAGTATAGGCCACTCTTTTACCGGCCTTACCTTCTCTTTTCACCTAACCACAGTTTGGAGACTTCCAATGTCTGGGAGAACCTCTGCTTACTTTTCAGAGGTAAGGGATGCTCTAGACTGGGGCTTAATTTTCTGAAGTCACCCGTTGCTTATAAATTGCTGGTGGGAGGGCCCGGTCTACCAATACAGAAATTTCTCTGACACTTTCGTTGCCCGCTCGGCTCCTCTCTCTTTCTCAGAAGGTCCCATGTTCCGCTGTCCCCCCTTGCTTTCCCAGGTCCTACTGGTCATGGCTCCAGAAGAGCTAGCAGCAGGCCGGGGGGCGACTAGAGGGCACACGAAGGGAGTGGGATCTAGCTGTTGTCAGAAGAGGGTGCTCAACACAAACATTCACACACTTCTTTTCGTTCTGGAGGACCCTTTTAAATCTAGAAATTTGAATTTGGCGGTACTCACCCTCTTTCCAGATAGCTGCTTGAGCGCAAGTCTCAACGACTCCCTTTAATACTCCGTTGCTGACCAGGCAGGGTCTGTGGAGGCTTCCCCGTGGATAAATCATCCGCTGATGGCTGGATAGTGGCTCTTACAGGCTCAATCCAGTGGCTGGGTGAGCTGAGAGAGTCCCTTTGTGGTTTCCAGGAAATTGTTGAGAAGAACTCTCCCATTGGGTTTTTTTCCTGTATTGGCTAATATATTTTGTTTGATTAAATTATATCCTTTTATTGGAGTGAAAGGGATTTCTCACTAAAATCATCCCGGCTCCCCCCAAAATTTTGGAGGAGCCCCACATTTAACCCTTTTATTTGAATGTGTTGTAAAAGGCTGCCATGTTAAGATAATTCTTTTTTTTTATGCAGAGGATAGCTTCTTAGGTAAATGATGCAATACTTGCTCAGCCAGGTTTCAAGAACCACAATCTGTGTAAAATTATCTCCTGCATGGAAGGTCAGCCCTGTTTCTCTTTCTCCTCCTCCTCCTCCCCCTCCTCGTCCTCCTGAATCAATAGGGCAGTGATTATAGCTACCTAAGTCTTATTGTAGATAATTTCTATTTGAACACAAAATAAATAAAAGCATTCTCCCTCTCAATAATCCTGATATCAGCAGTCTCACATTCTCTCTCTCTCTCTCTCTCTCTCTCTCTCTCTCTCTCTCTCTCTCTCTCTCTCTCTCTCTCTCTCTCTCTCTCTCTCTCTCTCTCTCTCTCTCTCTCTCTGACAACCATCGTCCTTCCGCTCATGGGTTCCCTCCAAATATTCATATTTCTCCTCTCTCCCTCTCTCAGGAGATTACACCTTATTCTCAAGACTCCTGTTTACACACCTTGAGTGTTTAACGCTTGCGCTGGGTCAGGAAAACACATTCTCAAATGTAAAATAAACCCAGGCACACGTCCTGCCCAACTCACTTCCTGCTTGTTTATGATTTCTTTGGGATTTTCTGATGGAAACCCCATTCAAGGACCGAGGTTTGTTTGTTTGTTTGTTTATTTATTTATTTATTTATTTATTTATTTATTTATTTATTTATTTATAATAAATAAATAATAAATTTAAATATATGGCGGGATAGAGGGAATGCCCTGAGTCCCGCCACTTGTCCGTTATTATTTTTAGTGTTATTTATAACTTATTTTTCGGACGAGATTTTATGGGGTATATTTTGGGGATCGTTTCGGGTTAGTAAACTACGCCAGGCCGGCCGCATGGAATAGATGGGTTTTCAAGGCTCGGTGGAAGGTTGGTCTCCTCCCTTCCTTTTTTTCCTCATTGCAAGGGTTAACTGCAATTCCTGGCTTGTTTGATCAATTGAAGCTCCTCCCTGGCTCACAAAATGCCTACTTTTCTCCTAAGAGCTTGTTTGTTAAAAAGGCTGTTTGTGCTGAACTGCACACATTCTTCAAGATGTCCTTCTGGGTGGCAGTCGTGGTTGCCTTGGTGGTCGCTCTTTTGGGGGCCCTCTACCTGATGGGCTTCTTCCGTCGAAGACGACCCAATGAACCCCCTTTGGACATAGGACTCATTCCCTGGCTCGGACATGCATTACACTTCCGAAATGACAATCTGGATTTCCTGCAAAGCATGCAGAAGAAACATGGAGACATCTTCACCACCTTGATTGCAGGACAGTACTTCACTTTCTTGATGGACCCGTTATCTTTTGGTGGCATCATCAGGGAACCCCGAAGCAAACTGGACTTTACTTTGTTTGTACTGGAGCTGGTCCTCAGGGTGTTTCAATTCGAGGCCTCCCACGAGACTCGCAAGATTATCGAAGTCTCCAGTGCGAAACATCTGAAGGGAGAGGGCCTGGTGGTGATGACCCAAGCCATGATGGATGCTTTACAGGCTGTCTTACTCCAGTGGCAAGAAACCTCCAAAGAGGATCCAAAATCCTGGAAAGAAGACGGCTTGTTCCACTTCTGTTACAACACGGTCTTCCGAGCTGGGTATCTGGCTTTGTACGGTACCGAGCCAGTTAAAGGTGAAAACCAGAAAGAAAAGGTGAAACGAAAAGACCAGCATCACACCGAAGAGATGTACATCGAATTTCGCAAATTTGACAAGCTCTTTCCACGCTTATCGTATGCCTTGTTGACACCATGGGAGTGGGGCCAAATGAAGAACCTCTGGAACTACTTCTGGCAGGTGCTTTCGGTGAAGAACATCTACCAGAAGGACAACATCAGCCAGTGGATCAGTGACCAGGATCGACAGCTGGCCGAAAGTGGAATTTCAGAAGAGATGAGAGACCGGTACATGTTCCTGCTCCTTTGGACCGCTCAAGGTAGCACTAGTCCAGCTTCCTTCTGGCTTCTGGAATACCTGATGAAGCATCCCAAAGCCATGGAAGAGGTCAAGAAGGAGATCCTGGAGGTGGTGAAGAAGTCAGGCCAAGAGGTGACCTCCCGCGAGAAGCCCTTGAACGTCACCAAGGAGATGCTAAACCAAACGCCCATCCTGGACAGCGCTTTGGAAGAGACCCTGAGGTTGGTGACGGCGCCATTGTTGATCCGAGTGGTTTTACAAGACATGGATTTGAAGCTTCACAACGGGAAGTCCTACCTGCTGCGTAAAGGTGACAAAATCGGCCTCTTCCCTTACCTCTCAGTCCACATGGACCCCAAAATCCATCCGGATCCCCAGGTCTTCAAATACGACCGTTTCCTCAGCCAAAACGGCAACAAAAAGGAATTTTTTAAGAATGGCGAGAAGGTGAAATATTTCACCATGCCTTGGGGAGCTGGGACCTCCATGTGTCCTGGCCGCTACTTTGCCACCAACGAAATCAAGCTTTTCACCTTCCTGATGCTGGCTTGTTTTGATCTGGAACTGATCAATCAGCAGGAGGAGATCCCTCCCATCAATAAGACCTGCTACGGGTTTGGGGTGATACAACCCATGAATGACGTCCAATTTAGGTACCGATGCCAGTGCTAAAGGCCAAGGCTGCGATCTGCACACGACGATCCAAGATAATTATCTCTATGTAATTGAATCACTCTCTCTTTCCTCCCTCTCTCTGTCTCTCTGTGTGTATGTGTGCATGTGTATGTGTTTGTGTGCTAACCATTCCTTTCATTTTCACACTTAGCTTGCACACGATAATCTAGGATAATCAGGGACATGTCACTAGTGTATTAATTTATCTATGTTATGGAACCAGACTCTCTGTGTGTATGATTGTGTGTGTGTGTGTCTGTGTGTGTGTGTGTGTTTGTGTGTGTTAACTCCTTCTTTTCCTTTTGCACACAATCTAGGATAACCAGGGATAGCTCACCAGTGAACTATAACATTATGGAAACACTGTGTGTGTGTGTGTGTATGTGTGTGTGCGTGCGTATGTGCATCTGTGTGTTTGTGTGTGTGTGTTAACCCTTTTTTTTATTTGTGCACACTTGCAAATGATAATCTAGGATAACCAGGGGTATGTCACTGGTGAACTAATTTGGGGTGTGAGGGCAGAGTTTTGTCTATGCTGCCTGGCTGCCATGTCCTTGGCTTTGCTGCTCTGCGTGGGCCACGCTCAGGGGCTGTGGGAAAACCGGGACCTGAGTCTCCCGGCTTGGTTTCAGACCTCGTCCGGGGGCTGATTCTTGAGTTGTCACGGACTCTCATGGTAAAGAAAAGACAGACACAAGGCTGCCTCGGATGAGAGTCGAGAGAGAAGAAATCCAAAGAGCAAAAGTGGAGTCTCTCCCTCCCAGGCTCTCCTTTATTAGCATACATCAAAGCAAATTGCAGGCAGAAGGCTTTTGCAGGGGGGTGAGGGTTACAAACAAGGGAGTTTAGGGGGTTAGAGACAGCCAAGGTTTTACAAAATGTATCTTATCTAATACATGGCATATTCTGCTAACGGTTCACAGTAAAGTTGCAATTGTTGTTCACATTGGAAGGTCTTATCAGGAAGCGATAATATAGTAGCTTGCATAGACAGTTCTTTTGACTTGTCTCTTTGTTCTCTGTTCTTACATGTGTTCAGCTGCTAATTGCAACCTAACACGTAAGCATGAGAGTTGTGTAGGATTAAACATACTGAAGGTTACAAAATGGAGTAACTTATGCTATATTCCAACATCTCCTCCTTTTTTGTTTTTTAAGCTGAAACCCAAAAGTCTTTTGGTTGCATTTCATACATGCTGGTACTATGCAGACTAAAGTTTGCCAAGTCATCTTTATCTTCTGATTCATTGGTCAGTTCGATAAATGGGTTGGCTTTAAATGTAGTAAATTTTCCTTCAGTTGATAACTCAGGATGGGACAGTCTGTCTCCTGTGTTGATGTCATCATGGTCAGCTTCCATAGTTAAAAGATGATATCTTACTGGGTCAGAGCGTTGCCATAGAGCCATTACTTGAGCTGTTGCACGTTTTTCCGCTAACAAAGATAAACTTTTTGACATGAATTTTACAAAGATGGGTAAAACACAAGGTATTATTATACAGTCTTAAGCAATCAGTCCAATTAAAGCTACAATAGCTTGGAGTCCAGGAAGTTTGGGGAACCAAGAACCAAACATTTCATTTTTCAATTTCAATACAACAATTTGTAAGATTAAATTTCCCACATACACCTCCTTCTTTTGCTAACAAATAATCTAAGGCTAAATGATTTTGCATAATATATGTGCATAAGCGAGCGCTTTCTTTGGCTAAATGCTTCATAGCTAAAATGGTTAATTGCTGACATAGCTGAAGAAATAGCATTAATGTTGAGGTCGTCAGAGGGTGGATAATAAGCAGTAACTCTCCATCTAGATATAGCTATATAGGTAAAGTTCCCATTAAATAAAATTCTATTCAAGCCAGTGAAGTTTTGAATTACTGCAGAAGGGGTACAAACAGATTAAACATATAAAAAGCAAATGTTTCATGTCATACATTTCAGATAAGCAAAATACATTATTTTGTGTGATGTTAGTCAGCTGCACCCATAGATTTTGCTTCATTTGTTGCACGAATGATTGGTGGCNGTTTTACAAAATGTATCTTATCTAATACATGGCATATTCTGCTAACGGTTCACAGTAAAGTTGCAATTGTTGTTCACATTGGAAGGTCTTATCAGGAAGCGATAATATAGTAGCTTGCATAGACAGTTCTTTTGACTTGTCTCTTTGTTCTCTGTTCTTACGTGTGTTCAGCTGCTAATTGCAACCTAACACGTAAGCATGAGAGTTGTGTAGGATTAAACATACTGAAGGTTACAAAATGGAGTAACTTATGCTATATTCCAACAAGGGGCGACACTCCTTCAGGGGGGCTGCTGGAGAGGAGGGGGTCATGGGGGGAGGAAACGCTGGGGCAACGGCACGTGTGCCCAGAGAGAGGGCTCTGAGTGCTGTCTCTGGCACCCGTGCCATAGGTTCGCCACCACTGGGCTAGGATAACCAGGGATATCTCACCAGTGAACTGTTTATTTCTAAGTTATGGAAACAGTCTCCCTCTCTCTCTCTCTCTCTCTCTCTCTCTCTCTCTCTCTCTCTCCCTCTTTCCCTCCCTCCCTCCCTCCCTCCCTCCCTCCCTCTCTCTCTCTCTCTCTCTCTCCCTTCCTTTCTTTCTTTTTTTTGCTTGCACACAATAATCTAGGATAACCAGGGATATCTCACCAGTAAATTGATTTATCTCTATGTTATGAAATCAGGCTGTGTGTGTATGTCTGTCTGTCTCTCTCTGTGTTAATCCCTTCCTTTCTTTTTGCACACTTAGCTTGCACTAAAAAATAATCCAGAAGCCTTCCTGAAATTAACCCTCCCAAATTGTTTTTCTTTCCTTCCTTTCCTGTTCAAGTTCAGCTTTCCAAACTTTTTTAAGTGCATCCAGAGCCAGCATATTAATGTACACAAACGGAGTTGTGTCTTTTGTTGATCTGAGGTTCCTAGTGAAATGTGCTAAGGGGCTTTTGAAGAGACAGAGGAATTCCAGATAAGGGATTCTTCCTTTGTGAGTAGCAAAAATGCAGCTAGTCCTCAACTCAGGACCACAATTGACCCCAAAATCCAGTGGTGGGATTCAGCCAGTTCGTACCATTTCGGCAGAACCTGTAGCTAATTTTTTTGTTGCCCAGGCCCAGAATGGACTTCTGGAAGCGGCATCCACATAGAGATCCAGCTGTTCACATATTTGAATCCCACTACTGCCAAAATCTCTGTTGCTAAGTGAGACATATATTAAGTGAATTTTGCCCCGTTTTATGACTTTTCTTGCCACAGTTGCTAAGTGAATCACTGCAGTTGATTAGTTGGTAACCCGGTTGTTAAGTGAATCTGGCTTCACCATTTGCTTTGCTTGTCTGAAGGTCACAAAAGGGGATCACATGACTTCAGGACACTGCGACTGTCATAAATACGAATCAGTTGCCAAGTATCCGAATTTTGATCGCATGACCACAGGGATAATAATAATAATAATAATAATAATAATAATAATAATAATAATAATAATAATAATAATAATAATAATAATAATAATAATAATAATAATAATAATAATAATAATAAAGTTGGAAGGGATTTTGGAGGTCGAGTCCAACCCCCTGCTCAGGCAGGAACCCTATACCATTTTAGACAAATGGCTGTCCATTCGCTTCTTAAAAACTTCCAGTGTTGGAGCATTCACCGCTTCTGGAGGCAGGTGGTTCCACTGGTTAATTGTTTTCACTGTCAGGAAGTTTCTCCTTAGTTCTAGGTTGCTTCTCTCCTTGATCAGTTTCCACCCGTTGCTTCTTGTCCTGCCTTCAGGCGCTTTGGAGAATACCTTGACTCCCTCTTCTTTGGGGCAGCCCCTGAGATATTGGAAGACTGCTATCATGTCCCCCCTCATCCTTCTCTTCGTTAAACTAGACATACCCAATTCCAGCAACCATTCCTTGTATGTTTTAGCCTCCAGTCCCCTAATCATCTTTGTTGCTCTTCTCTGTACTCTTTCTAGAGTCTCAACATCTTTTTTACATCGTGGTGACCAAAACTGGATGCAGTATTCCAAGTGTGGCCTTACCAAGGCATTGTAAAGTGGTATCAACACTTCATGTGATCTTGATTCTCTCCCTCTGTTAATGCAGCCCAGCACTGAGTTGGCTTTTTTGCAGCTGCAGCACACTGCTGGCTCATATTTAAGTGATTGTCCACAAGGTCTCCGAGGTCCCTCTCACAGTTACTAGTATTGAGCAAGGTACCCCCTATACTATACCTGTACATTTGGTTTTTCTTGCCTAAATGTAGAACCTTACTTTTTTCACCACTGAATTTCATTTTGTTAGATAGCATCCAGTGTTCAAGTCTGTCCAGGTCCTCCTGTATCTTAAGCCTGTCTTCTGGAGTGTTGGCTATTCCTGCCAGCTTGGTGTCATCCGCAAATTTGATGAGTTCCCCATCTATCCCCTCGTCCAAATCATTGATGAAGATGCTGCAACAGTCATGAGTATGATAAATGGTCATAAGTTACATTTTTTCAGTGTTGTTGTAAACATGAAGGAACACTAAATAGAACTGTTGTAAGTCAAGGACTGCCTGTATCTATCACCTATCTTAATTCCAACTCTTCCTCAACAGAATCCCTGTCTGCTACGAAGAAGGAAATACTTTGATAATAAACTAAAAATTATACCTACTGTGCCCTTGTTTTTATCAGATGTAGACAGAAGAGACATGAAGAAAAGTGAACTTTGGCTATGGCAAACATTGACCGAAGTATCATTTTTGCTGAGCTAGTAAAAACATGACAATGATAGTGTTGTGTCCTGTGCCTGCAGAAGCAGGCGGGGGAAGTTGCAAGAGTCCCGGGCATTTGCAAAAGCTGCCCGGGACCAGACTGACCGGCGCCGGCCTTGCACGCATGCTCAAGGTGGGAAAGGACTACCTTGTGACTGGGGGGAATTGCCCGGGGATCGGAGAGTATAAATAGAGGCTTGCACGCCTCTGGGGTTTTGTCGTTGTTCGTAGAGTGGAGCAAACAATAAAGACTTGTTGGAGATGATTCGTCTCAAGCGCCATTATTCCCAGGACTTAACAGATAGAGATTGCAAAATTTTATATTTTTTTCCAATGAAAAGCTAAGGAAAAAGGAAATAAATACCCACCCCTTTACAGTTTGTTTTTAAAAGCCATGCTCAAGGGCAGCCAAAAAGCTTTCTAAATCACTGGAGGTTTTTAAGAAGAGATTGGACAGCCATCTGTCCAGAGTGGAACAGAGATTCCTGCTTGAGCAGCGGGTTGGACTAGATGACCCCCAAGGTCCCTTCCAACTATGTTATTCTGCATTCTGTTTATGTGGTTGCTAGGCGATGAGCCCTATTTGAGGGGACAGAATCAAACCATCAATTCTGGCTTTATTCGGTTGTTAAGTGAATCTGGCTTCCCCATTGGCTTTGCTTGTCAGAAGGTCGCAAAAGGGGATCACATGACCCCAGGGACGCTGCGACTGCCATAAATATGAATCAGTTGTCAAGTGTACAAGTTTTGATCATCTGATCCTGGGTTTGTTGCAATGGTCATCAAGTGCGGAAAATAGTCATAAGCCCCTTTTGTCTGTACTGTTGTAACTTTGAACCGTCACTAAACGAACAGCTGTAAACCAAGGACTACCTGTATAAATTTTCTTAAATAAATATATCAGAGCATTTTTAAGCTGAAAAGTTGTTGGATACAAGCTATAAAATATATTCCAGGCAGCTCTCGACTTACAAGCATTCATTTAGTGACTATTCAAAGTTACCAAAAGCACTGCTAAAAATGTGACTTACAACTAGGCCTCGCCCTTATGATCATCACAGCATCTCCACAGTCATGTGATCAAAGTTGGGTCCTTTCCAACTGGCATGTATTTACGACCGTTGCTGAGTCCTGTAGGAAGAATTCAGTGAAAGAAATATTTTGGGAAATATTAAAAAGGCAGAATATATTTCCCCAAAAGATTTTAAAGGCAGAAACCAACTGCCCCCCAGGTCTCTCTGCCCCAAACAGAAACCAGGTCTGCAGAAATGCAGATGTGATAATCCTGTCTGCAAGATTGGAGTCAGGAAACTGGTCTTGCAAAATAAATAATTCCTTATAAGAAACCTCCAATAATTAAATACCTTCAGTCCTTTAAAACAGTATAAATTTCTTACAAACTTATCACCTTATTTGTATATTATTTCAAATAATAAAGTATTCTCTTTCTTTTTTTTTATGACAAAATCAAACCATTAATATTCCAAGTCAGAAGTTTTAGAAATGTAAGACTTCCAGAACAATCCATATAATTCTGTCCTCCCGGATCTCTTCAATCTCGCCCCTCCCATCAGTTCTGAAACGGACGAGTATGTTGCAAATTGAGTCCTTTTCGCTGCTCTTTCTCCTTACGTTTAACACTCTTTAAGCCTTTAGATCATCTTTCACTTAAAAATTGTTATCTCTTACATCTGATAGCATATCCCCGGATAATTCAACAGACTGATGCATATCTTCCATTTTTTTAAATCGTGTTGTTGGTAACAAGTCAACCTTCAAAACCGATAAGTAAAAATCCTTTGCCTTTTGAATTATATTCAATCTATAATGTATCTAAAATCTGAAATTATTTATTTTGCAAGACTGAAGTAGAGCTCATATAAGGAGAACTCAAACTAGTTAAAGATTGTATGATTAAATGGGCTTAAAATATTTGAGAAATGATATTATTGGATACATGGGATATAATTTGTAAATTGTTGATCTATTATTAATAATGTGATTTAAAAGAATGGAAGAAATGTTTGAGTAATAATTTGTTGCCCTGGGGATATGTTATCAGAACGTATCATAAAAATGAAAGAGAATATTTTATTATTTGAAGAAATTTTAAAGAGTGTATATAAAAGCAAGGAGAAAGAGCAGCAAAAGGGACTTAATTTGTAATATACTCGTCCGTTTCAGAGCCGGTGGGAGGTGCGAGATTGAAGAGATCCAGGAGGATAGATTTATAAAGTTTATTCGGTAAGGGTTGGTGGAAGATTTGAATTAAGAAATGAATAATAGTAGCAAGATTATTGGCTGTTTTTATTTTGAAGAAATGGTAAAGATTTCCGCATATTTGAAGGATTAATTTCAAGATATTTGGTTTGGGGAAGGAGGATAGATTATATTTAGAGAAGGTATGAAAGTGACCTATATATTGCTTAGAGTTAAAGTATGTTTATATTTGATTGTTTTTATTTGAGTTAAAGTATGTTTATATTTGATTGTTTTATATGTGGGTTGGGGATGATGTTTATTTAATCCTGTAATCAGTTCTGGGAAGTCTGGGGGGGGGATTGGGGGTGGGGCTGGGAGGGAGGGTAGAAATAGAAATAAAATAATTAGNATTTGATTGTTTTTATTTGAGTTAAAGTATGTTTATATTTGATTGTTTTATATGTGGGTTGGGGATGATGTTTATTTAATCCTGTAATCAGTTCTGGGAAGTCTGGGGGGGGGATTGGGGGTGGGGCTGGGAGGGAGGGTAGAAATAGAAATAAAATAATTAGGAGTTTTGATGTATGGTGAGAAGTAGAAATGTGTATTAAATTAGGAGTATTGATGTATGGAAAAATAGAGAATTTTGAGTGCTCGGCTAGCACCTCCAAACCGTGTCCGAAGGGTGGGAGGAGGAGAGAGGAGAGGAGAGATAGGAGGGAAGTAGGTAGGTAGTAAGAAAGAGGGCAGATGCGGGGAGGGGGTGCTGCCGAGCTGACGCTCGGCTAGTGCCCCTAAACCGTGTCCGAAGGAGGAGGAGAGGGAAGGAGGTGGGATGTGTGGGGAGGTTGAAGGAGAAAAGAGGGTGGATGCGGGGAGGGGGGCTGCCGAGCTGTTACTGAAGTTGTTATGTTAATGTATGCTTATATTTGTATTTGTATGGGGGGGGGTTATTTTTAAAATTAATACTATATATATATATGTATGTATGTATGTATGTATGTATGTATGTATGTATGTATGTATATATATATATATATATATATCTCAAAACCAAAAATAACGTTGACCACCAAGAGAAGATTAAAATATTTAAAAGCATTTAAAACATTAAAAGCATTTAAAACATTTAAAATATAAGGCAACCAAGCTTTCGTCAGGCACTCCCGACATCATCAGGGTTGAAAAAGGCGGTTAAGGGTGGAACTTATATGCAGCCCTCAAGTGCCTGCATCCGGCTACGTGAACGTGTGACCGGACCCAGCTGCCTGTGCTCCTGCGCTCTGGATACCTTCCTTTTACTTGTGCGTAAGCCCTTCACCTCCCCTCTCTGTTTCCCATCACGCATCCCTTTGATACCTACGCCGAGGCCGGGGGGGCTTTCCCCCATGCCTCCACCACCAGTCCTTCTCCCCGCACCCCCAACCATATGTCCGTGATTCTTCTCTAATTCAGGGGTCTTACGGGGCTTTATAATCGGGTCACAGTCAATTTCTCCCCCCCTTTTTACGACCGTATCAGTCAGGGCGTCTCTCCTCATACTGTTGTGTTGATTACTCCACTGCTTCACTCCTTTGCCACTACAGTATACTTCAAGTGTGCTCCTAGACCCCTCCTTTTTCCTTTCATCTACTATCCGGGGTCGTTCCTTCCCATCCCCAAGCTCTTCCCCCATATAAGGTCCGGCAAGGGCAGGCTCATCGACTTGCTGTCTCAGTCGCTCCATCGCCCCCCCCTCCATACCCATCCACAGACCTTCCTACATTCCCATTCGAATCCTCTCTCAACAACCACTTCTGTTGCGGGGGCGGGGGCGGGGGTGGATCCTCGCCCAGCGTCTCCCTTTCTTTCCTCCTCCCGATACGGGGGGAATTTCTACTACGCCGCCAATCAGATCCAGTTACTCCCGCACCCCCGTTAATGCCATTTTCAAAGAGATCGTACTCCCCCCGTTGGTTACGGGCCAAATCACCTCGCACATCATGTTGGGGGTCACGCCCAAATACATCGGCCCCTTGATCATCCACGGCCACACTCCCCCCTCCCCCAATAGTACACCTATGGTTCCCGTCATCAAGCACAGGAGTCTTCCGAAACTTCTCAGTCCAACCACGGTCAGTTCTCCCCCCCTCCTCTCCTCCAACCACAGCAGTCCAAACGCCTCTCCTCAACAGAGGAGGGCAGGGGTGGGGGGTCACCAAGCAAGGCTGTCCGCCATTTTTTTTGTCCTCCATTTTTTTCCCTTTTCCGGCGGGTGCCTTACCTCCCTTGGGCTGGGCCAGATGGTGGTCGGCCTGCTCCGTCTCTGCCGCTTGCCAGCTACGCCTCGGCCGGTGCAGGGGGCGGAACCACGCATGCGTGGCGCTCCCGGGCAGGGAAAGTCCTCGACTTACGACCGGTTGGGTAGTCCTTGACTTACGACCGGTTTAGTCCTCGACTTACAACTGGTTGGGGTTGCGGCATTAAAAAGGTTGAGAACCACTGTACTACTCGATAAGATAGAAAAATGCGGGTTAGACAGCATCACTACCAGATGGATCCGTAGCTGGTTGACCGGCTGTACTCAGCATGTGGTCCTCAATGGAACCACATCTATATGGAGGGAAGTGTGTAGTGGGGTGCCCCAAGGCTCTGTTCTGGGCCCAGTGCTCTTCAACATCTTCATCAACAATCTGGACGAGGGGATAGATGGGGAACTCATCAAATTTGCAGACGACACCAAGCTGGCAGGAATAGCCAACACTCCAGAAGACAGACTTAGGATACAGGAGGATCTGGACAGACTTGAACACTGGGCGCTATCTAACAAAATGAAATTCAATGGTGAAAAAAGTAAGGTTCTACA
>NW_015386458.1:139968-143150 GCF_001527695.2 Protobothrops mucrosquamatus | reverse complement strand
CACTTGGAATACTGCATCCAGTTTTGGTCACCACGATGTAAAAAAGATGTTGAGACTCTAGAAAGAGTACAGAGAAGAGCAACAAAGATGATTAGGGGACTGGAGGCTAAAACATATAAGGAACGGTTGCTGGAATTGGGTATGTCTAGTTTAACGAAGAGAAGGACGAGGGGGGACAGGATAGCAGTCTTCCAATATCCTAGGGGCTGCCACAAAGAAGAGGGAGTCAGGCTATTCTGCAAGGCGCCTGAAGGCAGGACAAGAGGCAACGGGTGGAAACTAACCAAAGAGAGAAGCAACCTAGAACTAAGGAGAAACCTCCTGACAGTTAGAACAATTAACCAGTGGAACAACCTGCCTCCAGAAGCGGTGAATGCGCCAACACTGGAAGTTTTTAAGAAGAAACTGGACAGCCATTTGTCCGAAATGGTATAGGGTTTCCTGCCTGAGCAGGAGGTTGGACTAGATGACCTCTGAGGTCCCTTCCAACTTTATCATTATTATAAGATGCTGAAGGAACATTTCCAGCCTAAATTGTCTGTCATTGCTTGGAGGCACGCGTTCGAGCAGAGAGACCAGAGGCCAGGTGAATCTGCTGTGGACTTCATCGCTGCCTTAAGACAAGCGGCCAGGCCTTGTGAGTTCAGGGACCTGGAAGAGAGGCTGCGAGATCATTTCGTGTGTGGCCTACGAAGTAGAGAACTGCAACAGAAGATCTTCGCGAAAGAAGAAGTATCATTTCAAGATGCCTTAAGAGAGGTTGCAGCTGAAGAAGCAGCAGGTGGCGCTGTGAAGGCTTTACGGCTCACCAGGAACCCTCCAGCCACCGTGACCATCCATCAAGAGGACACTCGAAGATTCAGAAGTGGATCCTGAAGAGGAGGTGGACAAACTTCACCAGCCAGCAGAAAGAAGGCCGAAGGGGCATCCAGACAAGGCCCTAGCAGCTCCTCAGTGCTTCGGGTGCGGAGGACGCCCTAAGCGAGCTGACTGCAGATTCCGCTCCGCCATTTGCCGAGCATGTGGCAGGCAAGGCCACATTGCCTCTGTCTGTTTGGGTCGCCAGAAGGTCCAACCTCGGGAAGAATTGCTTCAGAAAGGTACCAGGATCCCCAGCCCACACAGGGTGGGTTTCTGCACATCGCGCAGGAGTATTCTGAGGACAGGGACACACAAGCCCCTTAAGAAAAAACTTTGCATTGACGTGAAGGCTTTTGATGGCTTCCTAGATGTGGTGGTAGTTGGGGGTGAACGCACGAGTCTTATTGGACTCAATTGGTTCAAGGCCCTTGGAATTCAAGTGACTGGGCTGCACAGCTTGCAAACGTTGGGCCTTGCAGAAGTCTGCAAGGAGTTTGCTGATGTGTTTAGCTCAGAGCTTGGCTCCTACAAGGGGCCTCCCATTGCATTACATTTAGACCCAACTATCAAGCCCATCAGGATCAAGCCTAGAAGGGTGCCTTTTGCCCTTAAAAGCAAGATAGATGCAGAGCTGGACAAGTTGCTCTAGCAGGGCATCTTAGAACCTGTGGACTCTAGTCCATGGGAAACCCCCATTGTAACGCTTTTAAAGGCTAATGGAGAAGTCCGCATATGCGCAGACTATAAGTGCACACTGAATAAAGCGTTGCAACAGCACATATATCCAGTGCCTGTGGTAAGCCACATTCTGGCCTCCCTCAAAGGGGGGCGCCTTTTTGCAAAACTTGATTTGGCACAGGCCTATCAACAGCTATCTGTTGATGAGGCAACTGCAGAGGCCCAAATGATCGTAACACATAGAGGGGCCTTTAAGGTTAAAAGACTGCAGTTTGGGGTTAATGTAGCCCCTGGCATATTCCAAAGTGTCATGGAACGCACACTTCGGGGTATTCCTGGGGTCTGTCCCTACTTCGATGACATCCTCATTGCTGGGGAGTCATCTCAAAATCTAGCAGAAAGATTAAGGGCTGTCTTGCTTCGTTTCCGCCAAGCAGGCCTTAAGTTGAAGCAAGACAAATGCAAAATAGGAGTCACTTCCACTGACTTCTTAGGCTTCAGGATTGATGCTGAAGGCATCCACCCTGCTGAATCTAAGCTTCAAGCGATTCAGCAGGCCCCGAGTCCCAAGTCCAAGAGTGAGCTGCAAGCTTTCTTGGGGCTCTTAAATTTCTATCACACATTTCTCCCACATAAGGCTGCAATGGCAGAGCCGTTACACCAGCTCTTAGACAAGGAGGCTCCATGGCAGTGGACTAAAGTCCATGAACCGAGTTTCAATGAGGTTAAAGCCTTGCTCTCTTCAAATGCTGTATTAGCGCATTTCAATGAGCAACTGCCTGTATGCATCGCATGCGATGCATCTCCGTATGGGGTGGGAGCAGTACTTAGCCACCTGAAGGCTGATGGGACACAAGTCCCTGTAGCCTACTATTCAAGGATTCTGTCATCTGCATAGCAGAATTACACTCAGATTGACAGAGAAACCTTGGCCATAGTGGCTGGCATAAAGAAATTTCATGATTTCTTATATGGCTGCCACTTCACGGTCTACATAGACCATAAGCCTGTGCTGGGTTTGTTTACTACTAACAAAGAGACACCACACATTATTTCTCCATGTATGCTGAGATGGTCAATTTTCCTGTCAGCATATGACTACACTTTAATTCAAAAACCTGGAAAAGAAATGAGCCATGCAGACGGCCTCAGCAGATTACCTCTCAAACAATTAGAGGCAGATCCTGCTCCTGCTATTAACATTCTTTCCATTCAGGATGTCATCGAGTTGCCTGAATCTCTCCTCAATGCTAGGGACGTGGCTGCAGAAACTGCCACTGATCACACGCTCACGTGCGTGCTGACATGGGTGTTGTCAGGATGGCCTGACACGTGTCCCGATAACGAGTTTCAAAGCTTCTGGCAAAGGAAGCATGAACTGTCCATTTTCAAGGGGTGCCTATTATGGGCTAGTAGGATAGTCATCCCAGCCTCATTGAGGTCTAGAGCAGTGGTTCTCAACCTTCCTAATGCCGCAACCCTTTAATACAGTTCCTCATGTTGTGGTGACCCCCAACCATAAAATTATTTTCGTTGCTACTTCATAACTGTAATTTTGCTACTGTTATGAATAGTAATGTAAATATCTGATATGCAGGGTGTATTTTCATTGTTACGAATTGAACATAATTAAAGCATAGTGA
>NW_015386458.1:135607-139766 GCF_001527695.2 Protobothrops mucrosquamatus | reverse complement strand
TCAACCTTCCTAATGCCGCAACCCTTTAATACAGTTCCTCATGTTGTGGTGACCCCCAACCATAAAATTATTTTCGTTGCTACTTCATAACTGTAATTTTGCTACTGTTATGAATAGTAATGTAAATATCTGATATGCAGGGTGTATTTTCATTGTTACGAATTGAACATAATTAAAGCATAGTGATTAATCACAAAAACAATATAGCAATGCTCACTGGAGAAGCTTACTCTTCCTTGCTCAAAAATGTTGGGAGGGAGGGGAAGGAAGATTGAAGGGGAAATGAAGGAGATGGAGAAGGAAGGAGATTGAAGGGGAAATGAAGGAAGGAAGGAAGGAAGGAAGGAAGGAAGGAAGGAAGGAAGGAAGGAAGGAAGGAAGGAAGGAAGGAAGGAAGGAAGGAAGGAAGGAAGGAAGGAAGATTGAAGGGGAAAGAAAGGAAGGAAGATTGAAGGGGAAAGGAAGGAGATGGAGAAGGAAGGAGATTGAACGGGAAGGAAGGAAAGAGAGAGATTGAAGGGAAAGGGATGGAGATGGAAGAAAGGAAGGAAGGAAGGAAGGAAGGAAGGAAGGAAGATTGAAGGGGAAAGGAAGGAAGGAAGATTGAAGGGGAAAGGAAGGAGATGGAGAAGGAAGGAAGGAAGGAAGGAAGGAAGGAAGGAAGGAAGGAAGGAAGGAAGGAAGGAAGGAAGGAAGGAAGGAAGGAGAGAGAGATTGAAGGGGAAGGGATGGAGATGGAGATGGAAGGAAGGAAGGAAGATTGAAGGGGAAAGGAAGGAGATGGAGAAGGAAGGAGATTGAGGGGAAAGGAAGGAAGGAAGGAAGGAAGGAAGGAGGCAAGGAGAGATTGAAGGGGAAGGGAAGGAGATGGATGGGTGGATGGATGGATGGAAGGAAGGAAGGATTGATCTTTGGAGTAATGTTTTTCCAGATGGTGATGAACTGCAACTCCCAGCATTCCCCACTCTTCCACAGTGTTTTTTAGGGCTGCTGGGGATGGTAGTCCAGTAAGGTCTGGAGACACACACAGATGCCCTCCGACGGCAAGGGAGGCGGGCCGGGCAGTGCGGGGGAGGCTCCGGTGCGGCGCAGAGGGCAGCCGAGGCAGAGCATGGCCGGGCAACCAGGAGGCGTGGGGATCGGCTCGGCGCTGCAGCTCAGCTCAGCCAGCAGCAGCAGCAGCAGCAGCGCATTGCCCGAGCAGGGCAGGAAGAGAGGGGGCGGTGGTGGCAAGTCATGAAAGCAGCGTCCACACATTCAGGGTGCAAACACCTTGGACGGCTTGGCTCCCCCACCCCTTTATTTATTGATCTGCCACAAGCTCGTGCAAACAAGCCCCGAGGAGTTCTGAACGAGTGGTCATTTAAAAAAAAAAAAAAAAAAAAGCTTTCAGCAACGAGGCAGAAAGAGGAACTCGCTCACGGCTCTTTTTTTCCCCTTTCTCGGCGACTGGGAAGGCAGCAGCCAGAGACGCCACTGCACAAAGGGAGGCGGAGAGAGGGGCGAGGGGGAAAACCTCACTCAACTTTCATCCTTATCAGACCCGGTTCCCTTCTGGTCGATCCCCAAATTATCTTTCCTCTTTCTCTTTCTGTTTCCTCTCTCTTCTCTTTCTCTCTCTTTCCTCTCTCTCTTCTCTCTCCCTCTTTCCTCTCTCTTTCCCTCTTTCCTCTTTTTCTCTTTCCTCTCCCGTTTCTCTTTTTCTCTCTTTCTCTTTCTCCTTCCTCTCTCTCTTTCTCTCTCTCTCTTTCTCTGTTTCCTCCCTTTCTCGTTCTTTCTTTCCTCTCTCTCTTTCTCTCTCTCTTTTCCTCTGTTTCTCTCTCTTTCCTCTCTCTATTTCTCTCTCTCTCTCTTACGGCAGCATCGTCGGGGGTCCCCGCCACCCACGGCCCGGCCTCCGCTGCATCCTCAGCCAAACGGGCGGGGAGGGGGAAGCAAGATGGAAGGCAGCGGCTTCTTTCTCTCAAGAATGGGGGGGCTTGGGACACACAGGAGTTCCGTGCGCTGGGCAGCGGCTGCCTCTTTTGCCCCGAGCAGATTTGGGTTGGGCGGCGGCGGCGAGAGCGGGAGCCGTGGCTGGAAGCGTCGGTCGGGCACCAGGCCTCACCGCCATGCGAGCTCAGTCCAGTTGCTGGGAGTGGCAGCAAGTCACGGGGGTCTGCAAGTCCCGGGCCCCCGGCAAGGTGAGACCATGGGCGAGAGGCCGAAGTGGCCCACGACAGGGAGGAACCGAAGCTTCCTGGATGCCCTGGCCAGAGGAGGCAACCTTCCTGCCCGGCCTGGCCGAGGGTCCTCCCGGGCTGCTCGAGAGGCGCCGCCAGAACCTTTGGAAGAGCTGCCTGGCTGCCCCTCAGCGCTCCCTCCTGCCACCGTCCCCGCGTCAAACTTGCCGCGCTCTGGCCTTGCCTCCCCGCCCTGTTCCCGGGCCGGCCACAGTTTTCCGCCTCGCAGAACCTCGCCTTTTCCCAAAGCTGGCAGCAGGCCAGCCTGTCCGTTGAGAGGCCGCCGGGGGAGGGAGCGCCACAGGGAGAGTCAGGCGAGAAGGGGCCACGCTCGGCAGCGATGCAGAGGGAGGCCACGGCCCGTTGCTCCGGAGGGCCGCAGCCAGAGCTCAGCGGTGGGGCTGGCCTGCGCTGTGCTTTCCATTTCCCCGCAAACTCTGCCCCCAAAGCCCGGGGCAGGAAGGCTGGAGCCTCGGAAGGCCCGGAGGCCACTGTGTTGTTGATAACTGCGAGCATCAGCGGGTGTGTTGGTTCTGTCGTGGATGTGAGGCAGAGGTGCTCCGGAGTGTTTGTATGTGTGTGTGTGTGGGCGGTTCGGGCTCAGCAGGCATGTAAACAACTCATTAGTTTGAAATCACATCTGTCGCTCCTGCTTGGTTGGCCCTTCTCTGTTTTGAAGGCAAGAAGTGATTCCTGCAGATTGAAAGGCAGGTTTTATCGTGAAAATCCGCAATTCTATAGCTGAAGGCCCTGGCTGCGCTTCTCCCAGGGGGTGGGGCACCCGGGCGCAGGGCCAATAAGGAGCCCTCCAGGAGGTAAGTCCGCCTGAGAGAGAGAGAAGGGAAGCGAAAGTGCCTCTCTGTCTCTCTTTCTGCAAATGGCAGAGGAGGCCGTGCAGAGACGGATGCGGAGTGGTGTCTCGGTTCCTAAGACCATCAGAAATATGTGTTTTCCAATGGTCTTAGGCGACCCCTGTGAAAGGGTCGTGCGACCCCCAAAAGGGTCACGACCCACAGGTTGAGAACTGCTGGTCTAGAGTCTTGCTCTCTCTGCATGAGGGACATCCAGGAATAGTAAGGATGAAAGCGCTTGCGCGCAGGCATCTCTAGTGGCCTGGGCTCGATAAAGACATCGAGGCCCAGGTGCATGGGTGCCAAGTGTGCCAACAGTCAAGGCCTGAAATGCCTCAGGCCCCAGTACATAGGTGGGAGGCAACACAAACCCCGTGGTCACGGGTACATATAGATTACGCTGGACCCTTTCAGGGGCAATTCTTCCTTCTCCTCGTTGACAGCCATTCCAAGTGGCTAGAGATTGTTCCTGTTTCCTCCACTACTACTGCCAGGACCATCCAGGTGTTGAGAGGAATTTTCACCTCACATGGACTTCCAGATGTCCTGGTTTCAGATAATGGCCCCCAATTTACCTCTTTTGAGTTCCAGGCTTTTCTTCAAGCATGCGACGTCTGCTCCCTTCCACCCATCTTCCAATGGCCAAGCAGGGAGGATGGTGCGCACTACCAAAGATGCTCTCAAGAAACTGACTTATGGTAACAGGCATCACAGGTTAGCAGATTTTTTTTCTTGCACACCGCACCACACCTTGCACAGCCACAGGGAAGAGCCCAGCAGAACTCCGCTGGGGTTGCCGCCTCATCACCAAACTGGACAGGTTGCACCCAGACCAGGTGGCTTCACAGGTGTCACAGCCATGGGCACCTAGGAGACTACAGGTGGGCGATCCGGTCTGGGCAAGGAACTATGGGCCGGGACATCTCTGGGTCACAGCAGTGGTATGCAAGGTCTCTGGGCCGCTGTCATACGAAGTGGCCTTGGATGATGGATGTGTCATTCACAGACACATCGATCAACTGCGCTGGAGGCTTAACAGCCACGCTTCCGCTCCTGGCTCTGCTCTCGGGGGGGGGGGGGGGGGGG
>NW_015386458.1:133240-134562 GCF_001527695.2 Protobothrops mucrosquamatus | reverse complement strand
GGGGGGGGGTCATCCTGCACATCAGTTATTGCTCCAGACAGGGAGTCGCACCGGGGGTACCCACATAATCCAAATACTTCAGATAGTGCTCCAGACAGGGAGTCGCACCGGGGGTACCCACATAATCCAAATACTTCAGATAGTGCTCCAGACAGGGAGTCGCACCGGGGGTACCCACATAATTCAAACACAGCCCCAGACTGGGAATTTCATCAGGGGCACTCACACAGTTCAGCTATTGCTCCAAAAAGGAAGTCCTTAGAAAGGGGGTTTGCCATGGAGGTGGCTCCTGACTCTGGCACCTCCGGCACGTACACGGGGGCTATGGAGCACTGGGGCACTTCTGCCACTCAGGCCACTCCAGCTGCTGGCCTTGGGCTCGAGGGGCAGCACTCCTAAGAGGAGTCCATTCTGGACTCGGGGACTTCCACCCCTCCAAGGAACTCTGGCTTGGACTTAGAGGGTCCAGCCAGTCAGCAGCTGGGTGGGTCACCTGGGTCCTTGGGGCATCAAAGTCCTGGTCTGCCTAGCCTGGCAGGTGAGCAGGTAGGCCAGGTACACTCACTGGCTATTAGAAGGTCACAGCAGGCCAAGTGCCCACCCAAACATCTTGGAGACTATGTGAGGTTTCTGTCAATACAAAGGGAACCTTGCTAGTCTGTAACAGGATGTTGACTAACACTCAGTATAGAGTGTTATATACCATATATGATTTTGGGGTGCATTTTGTTTAGTTAAAATAATTATTTTGAAGAAGTGCTCTGCCTGTGTGCAGGCCAGTGTAACTCCACTATTCCCTGCCCCTTGAACAAATGTACCTGTGCGTACAGCTTAGGTGTGTTTTATCTAAGGGGGAGGGGTGTTGTGTCCTGAGCCTGCTGAAGCATTCAGCAGGCTCAGAAATGTTGCAAATGGTCCCGAGCAGACCAAAAGCTGCCCGGGACCAGAATGGTTGTCGCCAGCCTTGTGCACATGTGCAAGGTGCGAAAACAGCCAGCTTCCTATTGGCTGACACTGTCCAGATTCAGGACTCTATAAAAGGCCTGCATGCATTTTGCTGCTTGTTTGGTTGTAAGGAGAAGATCAATAAAGAGATTACTTATTCATTTTTTTTTATTTTTTTTTTAATCCCATTTATACCCCGCCCTTCTCCCGAGGGACTCAGGGCAGCTTACAGGTAAATAAAAACAGTACAATACAATAGATATCTCTAAAAGCCAAATTAAAATATATATTAAATAACCTGTATTAAGTTTAATATTATAAAATCCCTTTAAAATCCCTATAAAATCCCCCCCTAGGCCAATCCCGCTTGATGGAAA
>NW_015386458.1:127968-129953 GCF_001527695.2 Protobothrops mucrosquamatus | reverse complement strand
CACTAGTTACTGCTGCACACCACCTCTCGGGGCTCCACACCCCTTCATCAAGGTGGGCCCTTGAGAGTGTACTGGGCCAGGTCTGCGCGGCGGGGGAATCACGCAGGGCCAGCAGAACCGTCCTGTGGAACATTCAATGGTAACAAGTCCGGCTGTGAGAAACCAGAAGAGGGTGAGAGGGGGGGTGAAAACAATCCTCATGTGTCTTCGTCTAATGCCGAATACATAAAACCTAGAATCAACAATTCCTCACACCAAAAATCCAACAGTCATCAACCACAGCCCCAGGGAAGCAGGATACAACCTTTGGGACATAATAGGATTAACCCACCACCATCAGAATATCAGAAAGGCACACTCAGACTCAGATCAAAGTTCATGCCACAGCAACAACTCCAAACAAAAGCTCAAGAAGGTATAAAACTTATTCCCTACTACTATATGTGCTCTTTTTTCTTCCAGAACCATCTTTCTGTCTAGCTCTCTTCTTCAATAAACTGCAATCTTCTTTCTAAAGCAGTTACCATGTTTTTATTCCCGGCTTGAACTGGACCCTGAAGGAGACTTTTCCTTCAAAATTTGGCATCCCAGATAGGACTCCAAGCTAACCTCTCCAATGCACTATCTGGTAAGCTCCATCTGTGGATGGGTTTCCCAGACCCTGGCCATGTGGAGCGAGGGTAGTAAAAGGGAGTTTTGAGTTTGAGCTCAAAGACTGCTTTGGAAAGAAGTGGGTACCTCTAAATTTTAACTTTTAAAGCTCAGGGGAGCAAAGGAAATGTGTGTATGTCTCTTTATCAGAATGAGTAGACCCTTTTCCCAATCAGAGTTGGATTTTGCTCCTTCCCGCTTTTCCTAACTGCAGAAAGGATCTTTTTAAATGACAGACCCTGGAAAGCATGGAAGTTTGGCCAGAGCACAGGACCTTTTGTTAGGGAAAAGGGAGAGGTTGCATGCTTTTTTCTCTCTCTCTCTCTGAAAACCATCATCCTTTGGCTCATGGGTTCCCTCCAAATATTCATTACATTCTCAAATGTAAAATAAACACAGGCACACATCCTGCCCAACTCGCTTCCTGCTTGCTAATGATTTCTCTGGGATTTTCTGGTGGAAACCCAATTCAAGGACTGAGGTTGGTTTCCTGTCTTCCTTTTTTTCTCCATTGCAAGAGTTAACTGCAATTCCTGGCTTGTTTGATCAACCAAAACTCCTCCCTGGCTCACAAAATGCCTACTTTTCTCCAAAGAACCTGTTTGTTAAAAAGGCTGCTTGTGCTGAACTGCAGACACTCTTCAAGATGTCCTTCTGGGTGGCAGTCATGGTTGCCTTGGTGGTCGGTCTTTTGGGGGCCCTCTACCTGATGGGCTTCTTCCACCGAAGACGACCCAATGAACCCCCTTTGGACAAAGGACTCATTCCTTGGCTCGGACATGCATTACACTTCCGAAATGACAATCTGGATTTCCTGCAAAGCATGCAGAAGAAACATGGGGACATCTTCACCACCTTGATTGCAGGACAGTACTTCACCTTCTTGATGGACCTGTTGTCTTTCGGTGGCATCATCAGGGAAGCCTGAGGTAAATTGGACTTTATGTCATATGCAGCTGAGCTGGTCCTCAGGGTGTTTCGATTCGAGGCCTCCCACGACACTCACAAGATCATCGAAGTCTGCAGTGCGAAACATCTGAAGGGAGAGGGCCTAGTGATGATGACCCAGCCCATGATGGACGCTTTACAGGCCGTCTTATTCCAGTGGCAAGAAACCTCCAAAGAGGATCCAAACTCCTGGAAAGAAGACGGCTTGTTCCACTTCTGTTACAACACGGTCTTCCGAGCTGGGTATCTGGCTTTGTACGGTACTGAATCAGCTAAAGGTGAAAACCAGAAAGAAAAGGTGAAACGAAAAGACCAGCATCACACTGAAGAGTTGTACATTGAATTTTGCAAATACGACAAACTCTTCCCACGCCTATCGTACGCCT
>NW_015386458.1:121058-124861 GCF_001527695.2 Protobothrops mucrosquamatus | reverse complement strand
GGTCTGCTCGGAAGAAGGCGGTATCCCGCTTTCAAATGACTAAGTTAGCCAGGGAGAAGGGTGTGTGTGTTAAAACGTAGTCAAGCTGACCTCTCTGCCGCCCGGCTATGGGCCTGCTCAGCAGAGGGGCCATGAATTTTGGTTCTGAGTTGTCCAAGGGTGGCTGATGTTTGAGCTCAATTTGTGTCTTGTTTAAGTTTTTTGATCTGGAGAGTTCAGCCCAGCAATACCAATAGGGTAGCTGAGCCGGTTCTGTTCTGGACTTAAGTGCTTTCAGGTTTTTAAATTCGAATGTACTGCCTACTGCACCCATTTCTAAGCAAAGCCCATTTTTTGCATAATTTCTCTACCTGTCTCTTTTTCATTCCTGGCTGAACAGGTAGCTGATTCCCATCCCAGGCCTCAAGCAAGTCTTTCATGGGGGAGCCTATTTTGACCCTTGAGCTAGAGCAGTGGTTCTCAACCTTTTTAATGCCGCGACCCCAACCGGTCGTAAGTCGAGAACTAAACCGGTCGTAAGTCGAGGACTACCCAACAGGTCGTAAGTCGAGGACTTTCCCTGCCTGGGAGCGCCGCGCATGCGTGGTTCCGCCCCCTGCGCCGGCCGAGGCGTAGCTGGCAAGCGGCAGAGACAGAGCAGGCCGACCACCAGCTGGCCCAGCCCAAGGGAGGTAAGGCACCCGCCGGAAAAGGGGAAAAACTGGCGGACAAAAAAATGGCGGACAAAAAAAATGGCGGACAGCCTTGCTTGGCGACCCCCGTGAAATGGTCGATCGACCCCAAATGGGGTCCCGACCCACAGGTTGAGAACCACTGAGCTAGAGCATCCCATGATACCCCTATTTCTGATGTAGGGGTTCAACTTCGGCTCTGCTGGGTCCTGATGACTTGAAGCCTCCTAGTGAGACTTCCACCAACCACTGCTGTTTTTGGACCAAAATGGGGTCCAGGAGGACTCTAGTTCCCTAACAGAATATGGATCGCTCCTTCAGGGATTCTCCTGCCACAGTTTCAGACCAAAAAGGGGTCTGCGAGGACTCTTCTGCTCCCCGCAGAGAGTATGGGCTGTTCTTTTACTGGCTTTACCTTCTCTTTTCACCTAACCACAGTTTCCGGACTTCCAGTGTTTGGGAGGACCTCTGCTTGCTTTTCAGAGGTAAGGGACGCTCTAGACTGATGCGAGGCTTTGCTTATAAATTGCTGGCGGGAGGGCCTGGTCTACCAATACAGAAATTTCTCTGACACTTTCGTTGCCCACTCGGCTCCTCTTTCTCAAAAGGTCCCACGCTCCGGTGCCCCCCCTTGCTTTCCCAGGTCCTACCGGTCATGGTTCCAGAAGAGCTAGCAGCAGGCCGGGAGGCGGCTAGAGGGCACACGAAGCAAGTGGGAACCAGCTGTTGTCAGAGGAGGGTGCCCCACACATACATTCACACACTTCTTTTCATTCTCTAGGACCCTTTTAAATTTAAAAATTTGAATTTGGCGGTACTCACCCTCTTTCCAAGTAACTGATTGAGCGCAAGTCTCAAAGAATCCCTTTAATACTCCGTTGCTGACTGTTGATAGCCGGTCTCAGATTCCGGCGGTTAAGCTTATTTTAAATGTTTAAGCTGACACTTTCTATCTGGTATGTTAAGTGTTTGTTCGCCTGGGGTTGCTTAGCTTGGACCTGAGTCAGACTGATTTTCTTTGCATTTTTTCCCCCCTATATTGGCTAATGTATTTTGTTTGATTAAATTATATCCTTTTATTGGGGTGAAGGGGGTTTCTCATCAAAATCATCCCGACTCCCCCCAAATTTGGGGGAGCCCCACATTTAACCTTTTGATTGAATGTATTTTAAAAGGCTGCCATGTTAAGATAATTCAATTATTTTTCTGCAGAGGATAGCTGTCCAGACGTCCTGTCTTGGTGCTTCACAAACCAGCCAGCAAGCAGGAACGCTAAACGAATGGCAGTTTATTCACTCCATTCAATACAAAGTCAGCACTGGGAGGCACCGTCTCCCAGTGCTTTACATAGCCAGCCCTCCAGCCCCGCCCTCGTTAACCTGCCAGCCCCACCTTCATGAGCACCACCCCGCCCCTCAAGCCACCATCTGGCCTACCACACCCGGCCCCACCCAGTCCTCGCCCTGCCGTGTCACAGCTGGGGGCAATCACAGCTGTCCGTTCCTCCGTTCTTGCTCGCCGGAATTGAGGCCGCTCCTGGCCTATTCTCCTCAGCCTGCCTGGTTGTCGGCCCTGCGAGGCGCAGGGTGATGATGTCAGAGGGGAGCGACATCATCGGCGGCCACGGTGGAGCCCAGAGACGGACGGACGATGTGGCAGCTGGCTCCCTTCCTAGCCAGGTCCGGTCGTCCTGCGGCCCCCAGGATGCTGCAAACGGGGTAAGGCGGCTGGCTCCCTTCCTAGCCAGGTCCGGTCATCCTGCGGCCCCCCAGGATGTTGCAAACGGGGTACGGCGGGCGGGGTGGTTGGCGGCGGTCACGTGCGTGGCGGGATCGGCCTCGCAGGGCTCGACAATTGCTTCTTAGGTAAATGGTGCAATTCTTGCTCAGCCACATTTCAAGAATCCAGCCTTAGGATCACAATCTGTGTAAAATTATCTCCTGCATAGAAGGTCAGCCCTCTTTCTCTTTCTCCTCCTCCTGAATCAAGGGGTAGTAATTATACCTACCTAAATCTTATTTTAGATAATTACTATTTGAACAAACAAAAAAATAAAAGCATTCCCCCTCCCAATAATCCTGATATCAGCAGTCTCACATTCTGTCTTTTTTTCTCTCTCTCTCTCTGAAAACCGTCGTCCTTCGGCT
Organism: Protobothrops mucrosquamatus; assembly: GCF_001527695.2. Lineage (NCBI taxonomy): Eukaryota > Metazoa > Chordata > Lepidosauria > Squamata > Viperidae > Protobothrops > Protobothrops mucrosquamatus. Next base: position 122,043 of record NW_015386458.1, on the reverse strand, counting down.
CATGGGTTCCCTCCAAATATTCATTACATTCTCAAATGTAAAATAAACACAGGCACACATCCTGCCCAACTCGCTTCCTGCTTTCTAATGATTTCTCTGGGAATTTCTGGTGGAAACCCCATTCAAGGACTGAGGTTGGTTTCCTGTCTTCCTTTTTTTCCCCATCAAGGGTTAACTGCAATTCCTGGCTTGTTTGATCAACCAAAACTCCTCCCTGGCTCACAAAATGCCTACTTTTCTCCTAAGAGCTTGTTTGTTAAAAAGGCTGCTTGTGCTGAACTGCAGACACTCTTCAAGATGTCCTTCTGGGTGGCAGTCATGGTTGCCTTGGTGGTCGGTCTTTTGGGGGCCCTCTACCTGATGGGCTTCTTCCGCCGAAGACGACCCAATGAACCCCCTTTGGACAAAGGACTCATTCCCTGGTTCGGACATGCATTGCACTTCCGAAATGACAATATGGATTTCCTGCAAAGCATGCAGAAGAAACATGGGGACATCTTCACCACCTTGATTGCAGGACAGTACTTCACCTTCTTGATGGACCCGTTGTCTTTCGGTGGCATCATCAGGGAAGCCCGAGGTAAATTGGACTTTATGTCATATGCAGCTGAGCTGGTCCTCAGGGTGTTTCGATTTGAGGCCTTCCACGACACTCACAAGATCATCGAAGTCTGCAGTGCGAAACATCTGAAGGGAGAGGGCCTAGTGATGATGACCCAGCCCATGATGGACGCTTTACAGGCCGTCTTATTCCAGTGGCAAGAAACCTCCAAAGAGGATCCAAAGTCCTGGAAAGAAGACGGCTTGTTCCACTTCTGTTACAACACGGTCTTCCGAGCTGGGTATCTGGCTTTGTACGGTACTGAATCAGCTAAAGGTGAAAACCAGAAAGAAAAGGTGAAACGAAAAGACCAGCATCACACTGAAGAGTTGTACATTGAATTTTGCAAATACGACAAACTCTTCCCACGCCTATCGTACGCCT
>NW_015386458.1:117054-120964 GCF_001527695.2 Protobothrops mucrosquamatus | reverse complement strand
TCCTGGAAAGAAGACGGCTTGTTCCACTTCTGTTACAACACGGTCTTCCGAGCTGGGTATCTGGCTTTGTACGGTACTGAATCAGCTAAAGGTGAAAACCAGAAAGAAAAGGTGAAACGAAAAGACCAGCATCACACTGAAGAGTTGTACATTGAATTTTGCAAATACGACAAACTCTTCCCACGCCTATCGTACGCCTTGTTGACCCCGTGGGAGTGGGGCCAAATGAAGAACCTCTGGAACTACTTCTGGCAGGTGCTTTCAGTGAAGAACATCTACCAGAAGGAAAACACCAGCCGGTGGATCAGTGACCAGGCTCAACAGCTGGCCGAAAGTGGGATTTCAGAAGAGATGACAGACCGGTACATGTTCCTGCTCCTTTATCTTGCTCTAGGTAGCCTCAGTCCAGCTTCCTTCTGGCTTCTGGAATACCTGATGAAGCATCCCAAAGCCATGGAAGAGGTCAAGAAGGAGATCCTGGAGGTGGTGAAGAAGTCAGGCCAAGAGGTGACCTCCCATGAGAAGCCCTTGAATGTCACCAAGGAGATGCTAAACCAAACACCCATCCTGGACAGCGCTTTGGAAGAGATGTTGAGATTGGTATCAACGTCATTTTTGATCCGTGTGGTTTTACAAGATATGGATTTGAAGCTCCACAATGGGAAGGCTTATCTGCTGCGTAAAGGTGACAAAATCGGCCTCTTTCCTTACCTCTCAGTCCACATGGACCCCAAAATCCATCCGGAGCCCCAGGTCTTCAAATACGACCGTTTCCTCAGCCAAAACGGCAACAAAAAGGAATTTTTTAAGAATGGCGAGAAGGTGAAATATTTCGCCATGCCTTTTGGAGCTGGGACCTCCATGTGTCCCGGCCGCTACTTTGCTACCAATGAAATCAAGCTTTTCACCTTCCTGATGCTGGCTTGTTTTGATCTGGAACTGATCAATCACCAGGAGGAGATCCCTCCCATCGACAAGACCCGCTACGGGTTTGGGGTGATACAACCCATGAATGACGTCCAATTTAGGTACCGATGCCAGTGCTAAAGGCCAAGGCTGCGATCTGCACACGATGATCCAGAATAACCGGTGACATTTCACTGGTGAACTGGTTTATCTCTACATAATTGAATCATTCCCTCTCCCTTTCTCTCCCTCTCTCTTCCCCCCTTCTCTGTCTCTTTGTGTGTATATGTGCGTATGTGTGTGTTTGTGTGCTACCCCTTTCTTTGTTTTTCACACTTAGCTTGCACACATCTAGGATAATCAGGACATGTCACTAGTATATTAATTTATCTATGTTATGGAATCAGATTCTCTGTGTGTATGATTGTGTGTGTGTGTGTGTGTGTGTGTGTGTGTGAACTTCTTTTCCTTGTGCGCACAATCTAGGATAACCAGGAATATCTCACCAGTGAACTATAATGTTATGGAAACACTCTGTGTGTGTGTGTGTGTATGTGTGTTAAACCTATTCTTTATTTGTGCACACTTAGCTTGTACATGATAATCAAGGATAACCAGAGGTTATGTCACTGGTGAACTAATTTGTCTCTATGTTATGGAATCAGATTGTGTGTGTGTGTGTGTGTGTGATTGTGGGTGTGATTGTATGCGTGTGATTGTGTGTGTGTGCATGTCGGTAACTCCTTTTTTTTTGGCACACTTAGATTTCACACGATAATCTAGGATAACCAGGGATATCTCACCAGTGAACTGTTTATTTCTATGTTATGGAAACGATATCTCTCTCTCTCTCTCTCTCTCTCTCTCTCTCTGTCTGTCTCTCTGTATTAATTCCAGAAGCCTTCTTAAAATTAACCCTCCCAAATTGTTTTTCTTTCCTTTCTTTTCTGTTCAATTTCAGCTTTCCAAAGTTGTTGATCTGAGGTTCCTAGTGAAATGTGCCAAGGGGCTTTTGAGCAGACAGAGGAATTCCAGATAAGGGATTCTGCCTTTGTGGGTAGCAAAAATGCAGCTAGTCCTCAACTCAGGACCACAATTGACCCCAAAATCTCTGTTGCTAAGTGAGACATATGTTAAGTGAATTTTGCCCCATTTTATGATTTTTCTTGCCAAAGTTGCTAAGTGAATCACTGCAGTTGATTAGTTGGTAACCTGATTGTTAAGTGAATGTGGCTTCACCATTGGCTTTGCTTGTCTGAAGGTCACAACCAAGGTCTGTGCCCTTGTTTTTATCAGATGTGGACAGAGGAAACATGAAGAAAAGTGAACTTTGGCTATGGCAAACATTGACCGAAGTATCATTTTTGCTGAGCTAGTAAAAACATGACAATGATAGAGATTGCAAAATTTTATATTTTTTTCCAATGAAAAGCTAAGGAAAAAGAAAATAAATACCCACCCCTTTACAGTTTGTTTTTAAAAGCCATGCTCAAGGGCAGCCAAAAAGCTTTCTAAATCACTGGAGGTTTTTAAGAAGAGATTGGACAGCCATTTGTCCAGAGTGGAACAGAGATTCCTGCTTGAGCAGCGGGTTGGACTAGATGACCCCCAAGGTCCCTTCCAACTCTGTTATTCTGCATTCTGTTTATGTGGTCACTAGGCGATGAGCCCTTTTTGAGTGGACAGAATCAAACCATCAATTCTGGTTTTATATGGACAGTCCTCGACTTAAGACCACAACCGAGCCCCAAATTTCCATTGCTAAGTGGGATGGTTGTTAAGTGAGTTTTGCCCCATTGGGGATGCTGCAACGGTCATAAGTGTGAAAAATGGTCACAAGTCACTTTTTTTTAGCACCATTGTAACTTTGAACGGTCCCTAATCAAGCAGTCCTAAGTGGAGGACTACCTATAGTTATTATTTCTGCTTCACCATTGTAATAATAATTATTTTTTCCATCAGATCCCCAAGGCACCCAAATTCACTTCCAAACAGAAATTCATTTTATGTTTGCAAGTGAATTTTGTTATTTTTCCTGGCAGGGATGACTCAGAATTCCACAGTTCCTGACTTCTGGCCAAGTTATTTCAAAACAGGGCAGGCGATGAAATAATTTAAATAAAAGAGATGAGAAGAACACAGCTTTAAAGCTCAACAATAATATAAAACAAAAGGAAAAATAAGAAACAGAATTGAAACTCTTCGCTAAAGGGAGAAGTGGAGGTTTATAGGGTTTTGACTTATGACCATTTTTCTCACTTACGACCATTTGGGCATCCCCATGGTCATGTGATCAAAATTCAGACTCTTGGCAACTGGCTCCTATTTACGACCTTTGCGTGTTCCAGAGTCACATGATCTCCTTTTGTGATAAGCAAAGTCAAATGGGGGAAGCCAGATTCACTTAACAGCCATAAGAATAACTTAAGAGCTGCAGTGATTCACTTAATAACTGTGGGAATAAAGTTTGTAAGATGAGGCAAAACTCACTTCCGGCTCTCCTTGTTTTGGCTATCCCAGCAATTTTTGCTAAAATGTCCCTGTCTCCCACACTGGAGGCAATGCCTGCAAAAAAAAAAATCCCTGTTATGTTCGCATTGCCGGCATCTTTTTCTTTGCTGGATTGGGGTTGGTGTTGTCTTTGCCTACTATCCTCGTTTAATATTGCAAAGGCTTGTAAGTCCTCCCTTCTTTCTGCTCTACGTCTCTTTTCTTTCTCTCTCTCTCTCTTTTCTGCTTCCTTTCTTTCCTTTTCTTCTTCGACCAATTTTTCCGTCTAGTCGAACACAAAGTTTGTGATTCTATGCAACTCTGAGATTTCTATTGCCGACCAGTTAGAGGCTATTTTATGAAGGTGCCCACAGATGTCACTTTCCAATTGATCCAAGAAGGCAGAGGCTAGAATTTTTTGGTCCGTTTGGCACTTTAAATCTAAATGGGCAAATGCCCCCATGGTTTCTAGGAGGCAGACCCAGAAGGGGTCTGGGGTTTCTCTATCCCTCTG
>NW_015386458.1:113175-116553 GCF_001527695.2 Protobothrops mucrosquamatus | reverse complement strand
GTATCCCGCTTTCAAATGACTAAGTTAGCCAGGGAGAAGGGTGTGTGTGTTAAAACGTAGTCAAGCTGACCTCTCTGCCGCCCGGCTATGGGCCTGCTCAGCAGAGGGGCCATGAATTTTGGTTCTGAGTTGTCCAAGGGTGGCTGATGTTTGAGCTCAATTTGTGTCTTGTTTAAGTTCTTTGATCTGGAGAGTTCAGCCCAGCAATACCAATAGGGTAGCTGAGCCGGTTCTGTTCTGGACTTAAGTGCTTTCAGGTTTTTAAATTCGAATGTACTGCCTACTGCACCCATTTCTAAGCAAAGCCCATTTTTTGCATAATTTCTCTACCTGTCTCTTTTTCATTCCTGGCTGAACAGGTAGCTGATTCCCATCCCAGGCCTCAAGCAAGTCTTTCATGGGGGAGCCTATTTTGACCCTTGAGCTAGAGCAGTGGTTCTCAACCTTTTTAATGCCGCGACCCCAACCGGTCGTAAGTCGAGGACTAAACCGGTCGTAAGTCGAGGACTAAACCGGTCGTAAGTCGAGGACTAAACCGGTCGTAAGTCGAGGACTACCCAACAGGTCGTAAGTCGAGGTCATAAGTGTGAAAAATGGTCACAAGTCACTTTTTTTCAGCACCATTGTAACTTTGAACGGTCCCTAATCAAGCAGTCCTAAGTCGAGGACTACCTATAGTTATTATTTCTGCTTCACCATTGTAATAATAATTATTTTTTCCATCAGACCCCCAAGGCACCCAAATTCACTTCCAAACAGAAATTCATTTTATGTTTGCAAGTGAATTGTGTTATTTTTCCTGGCAGGGATGACTCAGATTTCCACGGTTCCTGACTTCTGGCCAAGTTATTTCAAAACAGGGCAGGCGATGAAATAATTTAGTGGAGCCCAAAATTCCTGTTATTAAGTGAGACATTTGTGAAGTGAATTTTACCTCATTTACAACCTTTCTTACCACAAGAATCACTGAGGTTGTTAATTTAGTAACATGGTTATTAAGTGAATCCGGCTTCCCCATTGACTTTGCTTGTCAGAAGGTCGCAAAAGGGGGAATCATGTGACCCCAGGGACGCTGCGACCACCATAAATATGAATCAGTTGTCAAGTGTCCAAATTTTGGTCACGTGATCTTGGAGTTGTTCCTGTTGTAACTTTGAACGGTCACTAAACGAACAGCTGTAAGCCAAGGACTACCGGTATAAATTTTCTTAAATAAATATATCAGAGCATTTTTCAGCTGAAAAGTTGTTGGATACAAGCTATAAAATATATTCCAGGCAGCTCTCGACTTACAAGCATTCGTTTAATGATTATTCAAAGTTACCAAAAGCAATGCTAAAAATGTGACTTACAACCAGGCCTCACCCTTATGACCGTCACAGCATCCCCACGGTCAGGTGATCAAAATTGGGTCCTTTCCAACTGGCATGTATTTATGACCGTTGCTAAGTCCTGTGGGAAGAATCCAGAGAAAGAAATATTTGGGGAAATATTAAAGAGGTAGAATATATTTCCCCAAAAGATTTTCAAGACAGAAACCAACCGCCCCCCAGGTCTCTCTGCCCCAAACAGAAACCAGGTCTGCAGAAATGCAGATGTGATAATCTTGTATGAAAGATTGGAGTCAGGAAACAGATTAGGAAGAAAGATCCCTAGAATCAACAATCCCTCAGACCAAAAATCCAACAGTCATCAACCACAGCCCCAGGGAAGCAGGATATGACCTTTGGGACATACTGTCATGGTTCTGACTACTGAAACACTTCAAAGAACTCCCAGACATTGTTTATCCTAAAGCCTTTATTAATGGTGTGTTGGAATATTCATGAGCAGGAAGAGTCATGTGGTAACTCAGTCAGCCAATGTGAAGAAAGTGCTACTGAATCTGTGCAAAAAAGGTTTGGAGTTAGGAGCTGGATTTCTCAGTCTCAGGTCTATCTCTGCTGTAAGAAGTCTTCATTGTACTATGTTGCTGTAAAGAAGAATGTATGGTATTGTAAATAATTTTATATGAATATAAAGAGTTTATTTGAATCAGCTAAATGCAGTCAACTGTGAGAGCTTCTGATTTATTTTTACCAACAGAGAAAATTAAAATTCTCTAGCAGGCTATGGGCCTAGAGCTTACTAAGGACTGCATTGTAATTTGAAGCTGGAAGAAATTGCCTGTGCTTAGAAAAGTATAAGAATAAGGCAGAATTAGCAGAATGGCTGCAATGGAATTTAAGGAAAGCTCTGTGCCTCTTTTAGGCCAAAAGAATTACATTATATGGGCTGCGAAGATGGAATGTTTGCTGAAAGCAAAAGAGCTGTGGTATATTGTAGAAAATCCCCCACAAGTGTTTGCAGCTGCTAATCAGAAAAGCCATGATTAAGCCATGGCTTATCTCATCTTAAATTTAGATGATGAACAGTTTCTAAATGTTGCAAATCTAAAGACTGCAAAGGAAATTTGGCTGAAGTTGAGAGCTGTGCACGTAAATGTTTCTGCATGCAATATAGTGCAATTGTCAAGAAAACTTTACAGAGCCTGTTTGCAACCAGGTGAATCTGTGGAACAGCATTTAAATAAAATGCAAAGTTTATTTTTGGACTTAGAACAATGTGGGATTAAATTCCCTGAATCCCAGAAGGTTTTATTGGTGTTGAACAGTTTAGATAAAACCTGGGACACAGTTTCTGCTATATTTGAATGCAAAGAAGAGAAAGACTTAAATTTTGAGGCTTTAAAGGCATGTTTGCTTAATGAAGAAGAAAAACACAATTTTAGGAACAGCCAAGAGGAGGAGAAATTCCTGAGGAGGGGGTCCAGACTGCAAGTCTCCGGAGCAGGAACCAGCAGCAGATCGGACCAAGTTGCAACAAAAGAGAGATTTTGCAAGCAGCAAGAAAAGAATTGCTACATTTGTGGAGCGAGCACACATCTGAAAAAGAACTGTTTGCAGAGGAACAATTTGCAGAACAGGACATTTGTGCAAGCAAAGAAGACTAATTTGCAAAAGGAACATTTTGGTGTTGCAAAAGTTTGCAATAGCAACAACAGAGACAAGTGGCTAATAGATAGTGGGGCAAGTCAAATAATTGTTAATGACTCTGAATTATTTTGCAGGTTTGTTCCAGTAGCACAAGAAGCTGTGGCTTTGGCAAATGGCCAGAAAGCAAAAGTCATTGGAAGGGGCGATCTAAGAAGGAGGAAACTATATACCTTCTTAGAGGGATGTTTTGTTAAATTTTTAGGGGGTTCGGGGTTGGCCCGAGGGGAACTTGGGGAGTCCTCTCGGAGGCCAAGGCCGGTCCCGTCGGGGGGGCGCGGAGTGGTAAGGGAGGAAACTGGGGGGCTGGCGGAGGGTGGTGTGATAGGTACGGTTAGTGGGAGGG
>NW_015386458.1:109244-110404 GCF_001527695.2 Protobothrops mucrosquamatus | reverse complement strand
CGGGACTGGCCTAAGGGATTTTAAAGGGGTTTTAATTACTTTTAATCTGACATATTTAAATATTTCTTTTTAATCAAATTTTAATTAGGTATAATATGTATAATATGTTAGTATTTTATCCAATTGTCAGCCGCCCTGAGTCCGCAAGGAGAAGGGCGGGATATAAATGTAATTAATAAATAAATAAATAAATAATAAATAAATAAAGCTTTAAAGTTTTGCAGCAAATGCAAGAGTTTGCAGAAGGGCTAAATTTGAAGGGATGCAAAACATATTTGGACTGTGCAGTATGCAAAGCATCAAAGTCAAAGGCATTCCCAGTTAGTAAATATAGCACAAGACAAACAAAAAGAGCTGTAGAGCTGGTCCATGCAGATCTGGTGGGACCTATGCAAGCCAGTTTGGGAGGAGCAAAACATGCACTGGTAATTGTTGATGATTATAGCAGGTATTCATTTTGCTACTTGCTTAGAGGTAAGACAGAGGTGTTACAACAATTCAAACAGTGGGTAAGTTTTGTAGAGAGAAGGTACAGACAACAAGTATGTCAGTTGCAAACTGACAGAGGTACTGAATTTATGTCAACTAAATTCCAACAATGGTTGAGGCAGTTGGGGATAAGACACAGACGTACAAATCCTTACACAGCAGCAGAGAACAGTGTAGCTGAAAGAAGGAATGGTGTTTTGCAAACAATGAAAGATTCCTTATTAGAGGATTCTGGTATGAGCAGGTCATATTGGGGAGAAGCTATATTAACTGCCAATTACATAGTTAACAGGCTGTGGAGTTCCTCCATTAATAATACTCCATATGCCATTCTATATGGGAGAAAGCCATCACTGGCACATTTGAGAATTTTTGGAAGTACTGCATGGGTACATATTCTGAAAGCAATCAGAAGAAAAGGACAACAAAAGGCAAGAAAGCTCAGGTTTGTGGGCTATGAGCCAGGGTCAAAAGGATGAAAATTTGATGAAACAGATTAAAGACCAATCTCAAGCACATATTAAAAGAATTTATAATGTATTGGTGGAATTGGATTCAGAAACAGAATTGGTTAAGGATTGTATGATAAAATGGGCACAAAATATACAAGAACCGATTTTATTGGAAACATGGGAGAAAATTTGGATTAGAAATGTAAAATTTACTCAAGC
>NW_015386458.1:89781-104819 GCF_001527695.2 Protobothrops mucrosquamatus | reverse complement strand
AAAGGATGCATCACAAGTCAAGGAATTTGCTGATAAATTAGGAAAGAAATTTGAATTAAAGAATTTGGGAGAAATAAAAAATTATCTCGGTGTAGAGATACAGAAAAATGAAAAAGGTGGTTATATTCTCAGTCAAAGGAGAAAAATTGAGCAGTTATTGGAGAAATATAATATGAAAGATTGCAATACTGCTCCCACATCCATGAGTATGGATTTTTATAATAGTTTAAGTGCGGATAAAGGTGAAACATGTGATCAAGAGATATATCACTCAGCAATAAGGAGTTTGTTATATCTATCACAGTGGTCCAGACCAGACATAGCTTGCGCAGTAAGCATTTTAAGTCATTTTACTGCTGCACCTACAAAGTTACATTGGATGGGTGTAAAAAGGGTTCTCAGATATTTAAAGGGAACCATAAATTTGGGTCTTCAAATACAGATTACTGAGGAATTGAAATTAAAGTGTTATGTCGATAGTGACTATGCAAATGACATAAACATAAGGAAATCAAATTCTGGGATTATAATATTGTTTGGAGGGACTCTGATTGGATGGAAGTCAACAGCGGAAGCAGAGTTTATTGCTTTATCTGAATTGTGTTCTGAAGTAACATGGTAGGTACAGTTGTTGCAAGATTTAAATATTAATGTAAAAGAATCTGTAAAGGTATTTGAAGACAATGCTGCCTGTATAAAAATGGCAACTGGTGACAGGGTGAAGAACAGAAGTAAACATGTAGACATTAAGTATTGTAATGTCAGGGAAGCTGTAAAAGGAAAATTGATTAGTTTACATCATTGTTCTGAGAATAATTTGGCAGACATGATGACTAAACCATTGGGTGGTGTTCACTATGGAAAATGTATTGAGTCGATAGGTCTGATGTCTCTTCCTGTCATGAAGGGAAGAGTGTTGGAATATTCATGAGCAGGAAGAGTCATGTGGTAACTCAGTCAGCCAATGTGAAGAAAGTGCTACTGAGTCTGTGCAAAAAAGATTTGGAGTTAGGAGCTGAATTTCTCAGTCTCAGGTCTATCTCTGCTGTAAGAAGTCTTCATTGTACTATGTTGCTGTAAACAAGAATGTATGGTATTGTAAATGATTTTATATGAATATAAAGAGTTTATTTGAATCAGCTAAATGCAGTCAACTGTGAGAGATTTGATTTATTTTTACCAACAGAGAAAATTAAAATTCTCTAACACAGTGTAACAAATTGACGGCACATCATGGAGGTATGCCAGAATCTGAATTTCTCTTGCTTGCATCTAACTTTTCTTGCTAAACCCTTCCCTTATTTTGCAGTCATAAGTCACATCTTCCAATTAGCCCAGAGGGCAAAGATTCACTTCCGTTCCTTTTCCCGGGCTTTCCTTATAGTCTCCTCCCTTACTCTGTCCTCTGAATTAACTCTAAAAATACCAGACAGTTCTGTATATCTTGTCAAAGCAATAATATCCTATATTAGAAGTGTTGACACATACTAGGATTAATCCGCCACTATCAGAATACCAGAAAGGCACACTCAGACTCAGATCAAATTTCATGCCACAGGAACAACTCCAAACAAAAGTTCAAGAAGGTATAAAATCCACTCCCTAATACTACATGTGCTCTTTTTTCTTCCAGAGCTTTCTGTCTGGCTCTCTTTTTCAATATACTGCAATCTTCTTTCTAAAGTAGTTGTCATGTAGTTTATTCCCGACTTGGACTAGACCTTAAAGAAGACTTTTCCTTTAACAATTTGGCACCCCAGATGGGACTCCACGCTAACCTCTCCAATGGACTGAGACTGGTAAGCCCCATCTTGCTGGTATCAGACCACTTGTGTCTATGGATGGGTTTCCCAGACCCTGGCCATGTGGAACGAGGGTAGTAAAAGGGAGTTTTGAGTTTGAGCTCAAGGACTGGTTTGGAAAGAAGTGGGTACCTCTAAATTTTAACTTTTAAAGCCCAGGGGAGCAAAGGAAATATGTGTATGGCTGTGTGTGAGAATGAGAAGACCCTTTTCCCAATCACAGTTGGATTTTACTCCTTCCGGTTTTTCCTAACTGCAGAAATGATCTTTTTAAATGACAGACCCTGGAAAGCATGGGGGTTTGGCCAGAGCACAGGACCTTTTGTTAGGGAAAAGGGAGAGGCTGTGTGAGTTGGAATGGAAAAAAGAATGAGAGAATAGGATTTGGGCAACCAGCTGGTAAGGCCCTGTAAGGAAAGCCCTGAAAAGGGAGGGTCCATACCTCTGGGAAGTAAGTGGAGGTCCTCCCGGATTTTAGTGAGTTCGAAAACTGCAGGTGGGAAAAGGAAAAGGCCAGGGAAGGAGATGTCCATACTCACTGCGGGGAGCAGCTGGAGTCCTCCCGAACCCTTTTTTGGTCCGAAAATTGATGGTGGAGTTCCCTTAGAGGAGGGATCCATACTCTGTAAAGGGAAGCAGAGTCCTCCCAGACCCTTTTTGGTCTGAAAACTGTAGGGTCGAGGGGCTTCACTAGGAAGCCCAAAATTCATTGGGGCCCAGCGGAGACAAAGTGAATCCCTACATCGGGAATAGGGAAACACGAGAAGCTGTAGCTTGAGGGTCATGGTAGGCTCCCCATTAGAAACTTGCTTGACGCCTGGGTCAGAAGGCAATTGCCTGTCCAGGCAGGTATGAAAAAGAAAAAGGTGGATTTCCAATTTTGCATGGTAGTGACCGGCTTGTGGATTCTCTGCAACCCTGCAGCTAATTTCACCCTGCCAAGGGACCCTAAATGGGTCAAAGTCACCCCGAAGAGGCGATGAAGAAAGAAGGGTGCTCCAGCGATTCTGGAAAGACAGCAGCCATTCCGTTCAACTTGGGGAAAGCCTTCTAACCCGACAGGAGAAAGGCTGGCCATATTGCATCCACCAGCCCAAGCTACTTGCAATTGAAGTCCAAAATCACTAACCAGCACAACTGTGAACATCTTGCTTGATACTGGGTGAGGAATTCGATCTTCTCTTTTCTATTACCGTAATTTCCTGGAAAAGATCCCCAAGAAACAAAATACCTCCGAAAGGAAAGGAGGGGGATTTCTGCCCCACTCGTATACTTATGGAAATAGCGAATTAATCTTTTTATGGAGGATCAAAATATATCGAAGTGAAACAAATATAAAACATGAAACTTAAAACTTAAATCTGGATAAATCTAAAATTGTTTGAATGATTAAGGCTCTCATTTTAAAGATAATTGTTCATTTTGGAAATTGAAAAACAAATAGTTGTTGACACCTAGTGGCAGATGAAGACTATGACAGCTATGATGAGGCACTGGAGAACATCGATGCTGGCATCAAAGTAAACGGTGTTTGGATCAACAACTTAAGATATGCTGACAATACAGTTTTGCTTGCCAGTAAACATGAAGACCTTCAGCTCATCAACAGAGTCACAGAAATATCTAAAAATACGGCTTGAAACTTAACACCTCAAAAACCAAGATCATGGTCATCAGCAAACAACCCGTTAATTTATCACCAATAAATTCAGAAGGAATACCACTAGAAAAAGTTGATAGGATCACACACCTCGGTTCCAATTTACATGAAAGCTGGGACATGACCGTTGAAGTAAAGAGAAGGATAGAAAAAGCTCGAACGGCATTCTTCAAAATGAAAAAGGTCTTCTGCAGTCACGACATAAGCCTAAGACTGAAAATCAGACTTGTCAGATGCTATATTTTTTCTCTCCTGCTCTATGGAGTAGAGAGTTGGTTTCTGACAGAAGGCCACCTGAAGAGACTAGAAGCATTTGAAATGTGGATTTAAAGGCGGCTGTTACGTATAAGCTGGGTTGACAAGATCAGAAATGAGGAGGTGATAAGCCTCCTGGGAAAGCCAAGGGAAATCATCAAAACAATTAAAAAACAAAAATTAGAATATTTCGGACATGTGATGCGACACCCAGAAAAATACGGCATGCTCCATTTAATCCTCCAGGGAAAGATTGAAGGCAAACGAGGCCCAGGTAGAAGAAGAACATTGTGGCTTCAAAATCTAAGGGACTGGTTTGGACAAAAACTCAGCAGCACGTTTTCGTGCAGCTGCTGATAAAAACAGGATCGCCAACATGATCGCCAACGTCCGATAACGGATATGGCACAGCAAGAAGAAAAAGACAAAGAGAATTATAAATTTCAGGGGGAAAAATCTTTTTTGAACTATTTGGATTACAAATATCTATCTCATTGGGACTCTAAAGCTATTTACAGAGAAAAGAAAGGAAGAGGAAAACTCAAATTCTTGGCTATCATGGATCAGAGACATGTAGAAAGAACATATCAAGAAAACATAAATACTTCACAGGAGATGTATAGTACACTGTAACTAATTCAAACAACAATTATTTTAAACCAAAACAAACTTTGAAAATATAAATCAATCTATTTCTAAGTTAACTCTACAACAAAAAAATTCCCAGAAAACAACAACAGAGAAGGAGCAGATAAAACAGATAAATGGATATAGAATTGAGAATAGAGACTTAAAGATGAAACTTAACAAAACAAGGAAACGTGATTTAATCCTAGTGGGGGAAAACCCACAAGAATTGGAAAAAACAACTTATCCCTTAAGATTACAAAATAAATCTGAGGACAAGAAAGCAGATCAGATAAAATGGACTGTAGAAATGTCAGGAACAAGGGACAGAAAGGAAATGATAAGAGAAGAGGAGAGAAAGAGAAAGAAAAAGATTTTCAACAAACATGAAAAGGCACAGGTCCCGTACACTTCTCCTGATTTACTTTTTATATCTACGGCAACATTTACGAACATACAGAAAAACTTTTTGATTCAGACTTCTGGTTTGCTGCCACGGCTGCCGTAGATGCTGGAGGGCGAGCTCGATCTTCCACGTCCAATTTCACACTGCTGGGGGACCCTGGAAAGGGTCAAAAGTCTCCCTGTAGGGGTGACAAGCAAGGAGGTGATCCCTGCTTGATTGCGGGAGGGCGGTAACTAACATTGGATGTTCTTGCTTTGGCAACATATGAAGATGCAGCCTTTTTTCTTTCTTATGCTTTACTCTTAGAATTAGATGATGCTGGGGGAGGAGGCGGAATGTGGTGGGAGTTAATTAGACATAACAATATTGTACTAGTGCATGAATTCAGAGCTTGAAATAAGGAATGAAAAGAATTGGCAGGTTAGAGAACAGGAGGGAAATATCAAACTACTTGGAGAATGTGATTTATGGCCGTTAATTGGAGGAGGGAGTTGTGCTTTTGATACTATGTGCTCAGGGGAGGGGAATCCAGTTTTGGGATTCAACTATGTTAGTGCCGAAGCTATGCTACTCCCATAAAGATTCTTTAAGGTAAACAATGCCTCGAAGTTCTTTGAAGAATTTCATCTGTCAGAACCATGACAAAATGATCTTTTTGAAGTTAGTGCTTAGTTATATTCGACATGATGAGAACTGCTTCAGAAGACCTGAACTGACTTTGCTATGGGCATTTTCAAAACAGGGAGTCCTTGACTTACAATAATTCATTTAGTGACCATTTAAAGTTTCACTGAAAAAAGTGACTTATGACCATTTTTCACACTTATGACACTGGCTCAAGAATTCTGGGAATTGAAGTCCACGAGTCATAAAAGAGCCAAGGTTGACTACCCCTGCTTATGACCATGGACGTGATCAAAATTCAGACCCTTGGCAATTGTGACCCCCTTTTGTGGTCTCCTGTCAAGCAAAGTCCATGGGGAAGCCAGATTCATTTGACAACCGTGTTACTAAATTAACTACTGCAGTGATTCACCTAATAACTGTGGCAAGAAAAGTCATAAAATGGGGCTAAACTCACTTAACAAATGTCTCGCTTAGCAACAAAAAGTTTGGGCTCAGTTGTGGTCGTAAGTCGAGGATTACCCGAACTTAACTGAGATGATTTGGGGCAGAAAAATATATATATATATCTGCCACGTGGAAGAGGAACCCCTTGAGGAGCAAAGGGATCTTCTCACCATGGATTCAAGGAAAGCGTGCTTTGGAGAAAGTTGATGGCTCCCCCCGAAAGGCCGGCATAACATTTGTTGAGTTGGATTTTGTCTCGCTTGACCAGCCTTCCGAAGTCACAGGCAGCCTCGGAGCTGATGGGATATTCAGCGCTCAGCCTGGAAACAGGAGAGAAAGGAAGAATTATTCACTTGGTTGACAGAATGCCATATTTGTGGCTCGGAGTTCAAATGTGGGGGTCCTGGCTGGTCTATGAGCTTGGTTGCTTTCTTGCAGACCTTTCATGATCCAACAATGTAACATCATCAATGGTAGAAAAGAGGGGAGGTTGTGGGGAGAAAGGGAAGGAGGTGGGGGTAAGTGGAGGAGGAGGTAGAGGAGAAGAAGGAGAAGGGAGGAGGAGGAGGAGGAAGAAAAGGAGGAGGAAGACTGTGAGGTCCTTGGTACATTCTGAGCTTTGTGGTTTTCTTGCAGACATTTCATGACCCAACTAGGTAATATAATCAGTTTAAGGGAGTGGAAGTTTTATCCCTTTTTCTATAGAGTTGCTTCTCCTGTCAGTCTTGGTAGGATGTGGTTTTTTCCCCTCCTTGGTAGAATATTGTTTTCTGCTTAATTGTTTCTCTGGTCCCATGTTAAACACAAAAACAGGCTGGGCGACTTTGGACCAATCACCAGGAGATAGACTGTGAGTTCTAATCCTGCCGTAGGCATGAAAGCTGGCTGGATGACTTTAGGTTAATCCCTCCCTCTCAGCCCAAGCCACCTCACAGGATTGTTGTGGGGAAAAAGTAGGAGGAGGTAGGTATATTGGATATGTTCATCGTCTGGAGTTATTTGTAAAAATAACAAATGTGGGATACAAATAATAAAATAAAGTAAAAGAAAATAAAGCAAAGAAAAGAAAAATTTAAAGTAAAATTTAAAGTAAAATAAAATAAGATAAAATAAAAATAAAATAAAATAGGGCAGGAATCAGTCCCAGTTCCTGCCTCTGCCACCTTTTCAGAAACCATCGCTGCGAAGGTTTTGATAATACTCTAGAAAGAGTACAGAGAAGAGCAACAAAGATGATTAGAGGACTGGAGGTTAAAACATATAAGGAAAGGTTGCTGGAATTGGGTATGTCCCAGTTTAACGAAGAGAAGGACGAGGGGGGACACGATAGCAGTGTTCCTGTATCTCAGGGACTGCCCCAAAGAAGAGGGAGGGGGGTCAACCTATTCTCCAAAGCGCCTGAAGGCAGGACAAGAAGCAACAGATGGAAACACATCAAGGAGAGAAGCAATCCAGAACTAAGGAGAAACTTCCTGATAGTGAGAACAATTAATCAGTGGAACAACCTGCCTCCAGAAGCGGTGAATGCTCCAACACTGGAAGTTTTTAAGAAGAAACTGGGCAGCCATTTGTCCGAAATAGTATAGGGTTACCTGCCTGAGCAGGGGGTTGGACTTGATGACCTTCAAGATCCCTTCCAACTTTATTATTATTATTATTATTATTATTATTATTATTATTATTATTATTATTATTATTATTATTATTATTATTATTATTACTACTACTACTACTACTACTACTACTACTATTATTATTATTATTATTATTATTATTATTATTATTATTATTATTATTATTATTATTTTATCTAATTAAAAGTCATGCCCATGAAGTTGCATTTCTCCAGATATTTCAAAAGTCATATTAGTAAGGAGAACACAGGTAGGCTAATTACAGGCCAGGTTTCCTCCGCCTCTGCCCACTTTTGCATAACATTGTGGATCAGCTCTAATTACTCAATAGGTAGCCTGCTTTTCATTCAGGCACCTGTGATGGCACGTGTGGCATTCCCTAATCCTATTTTTCCCATTATAAAACCCCCCAGAAGTGTCAGAGATCAATCCCAAGTCAACCAAGCAGGTTAAAGGGGAACTGGAACCTGCAAGTCCCCCATTCCTATTTCAAGACTTTCCCCACAAAAAGGGGGAATGGCCCCAGGTCCTCTCAGAAGCTTCCTTGGCTGCACAGGACAGATCCATGGTTTCCCCCCCCCTTTAGTCCAGCATCTTCTCCACCACATCTGAGATTTGGGGAAAGATGCTGGTTTGTAAATAAACAGCTTTGCAGGTTCTCTGTTCTAGGAAAGGTTAGAGAACACATTTCGAGCAGATGTGCCTTTTACAGCTCCAGGCAGTCCTGCTGGATTGGGGACCCCAGTGGAAGGGGCCCACCTGAAAAATGAATGTGTGTGTGTGTGTGTGTGTGTGTGTGTTTGTGTGTGTGTGTGTATGCGTATGTGTGGGCGTGCCTTCCAGGTAGTTTCGGACTCCTGGACTAATCCCTGCAGTTTTCTGGGCATGGTTTTTTTTCAGAAGTAGTTTGCCATTGCCGGTTTCCTAAGGATGAAAGAGAGTGGCTGGCTCAAGGTCACACACTTGGTTTCATACTTGAGGTGGGACTAGAACTCACCTGCTCCTGATGATTGGCCCAAGGTCACCCAGCCTGCTTTCATGCCTGATGTCAACGCTGCAAATACTGTATATTCTTGCTTTGACAATATGCAGAACTGTCTGGTATTTTTATAGTTAAACCAGGCAACAGGGAAAAAGGGAGGAGAATAATGATAGCCCGGGAAAAAGAAACCAGAAGTAAATCACATCTTCCAAGTTGATTGGAAGATGTGAACCATGACCCCAAAATAAGGGGGGGGGGATGCTTAGAATGTATATGCGTAACGGAAGAGAAGCCAGACCTAAGCATTTCCACTATGCTGTAATGATGTCTCTGTAACCTTAATAAATGCTTTTAGGAGAAAATATGCCTGAAACACTTTTAAGTGTTTCATTAATCAGACACATGACATCATGCTTAGGTCTTCCCTCCTTTTAAAATGATCTGGGGTCCCGAACTCCATCCACTGCCTCTAGGCTTGAGAGGAGCTGGTAAAGATTCGGAGATCTCATCATGCAGAAAGAAAGTTTGTCTGAGGCCAGCCCCCTGGCTGCAACAGTTTCCCGGGGGGGGGGGGGAAGCGACAACCGGCAAGCCGGGGGAGAGAGGAATCTGGCAGATTTCCCAGCTGAAAGCAGAAATGGTGAGTCACAGTCCTGAAGACGGAGGGCTCCCCAAAGAACATTCCAAGTTGGGGAAAAGGTTTATTTGTCAACTAAATATCTACATCTCAAGTTGCCCAGCAAGAAATTGGGACCAAAGTTCTTGGGGCCTTTCCCCATAGTAAGGATCATCAACCCGGTCACAGTAGAGTTAAAACTCCCTAAACTATTAGGGAAAATTCACCCAGTTTTCCATTGTAGCTTGTTGAAGCCATATCGGGGCTCCACGTTAAGACCTCCTCCAAAAAAGGCACCTGGGCCCCTCATGGTTGCGGGACAGACCCACTATGAAGTAAAACGTATTCTTGACTCTAGAATTTTCAGAGGGAAATTGTAGTATCTAGTACAATGGAAGGGATACCCGTTATCCGAAGCCACCTGGGTGAAATCCAGTGAAGTAAAGGCTAATAGATTGGTCAAAAGGTTTCATGTGAAACACCCCAACAAACCGAAAGATAACCCTTAACATATGCTTTGGTTTGCTTTACAGGATCTGTCCTTTTTGTAAGGGGGGCTGGATGTCAATGCTGCAAATACTGTATATTCTTGCTTTGACAATATGCAGAACTGTCTGGTATTTTTATAGTTAAATCAGGCAACAGGGGAAAAGGGAGGAGAATAAGGATAGCCCGGGAAAAAGAAACCGGAAGTAAATAACATCTTCCAAGTTGATTGGAAGATGTGAACCATGACCCCAAAATAAGGGGGGGGAATGCTTAGAATGTATATGCGTAACGGAAGAGAAGCCAGACCTAAGCATTTCCACCATGCTGTACTGACGTCTCTGTAACCTTAATAAATGCTTTTAGGAGAAAATATGCCTGAAAGTCCTTTTAAGTGTTTCGTTAATCAGACACATGACACCTAAGGCAGGACCGGAACTCCCTTTTTTCCTTGTGATTGGCCCAAAGTCACCAACTGGCTTTCACATTTAAGGCAAGACTAGAACTCCCCGTCGCCTGGTGATTGGTTCATTCAACTAGCTTCCATGGCTAAGATGTGACTTGAACCCACAGTCTCTTGCTTTCTAGCCTGCTTCCTTAACCACTAAGCCAAACTGGTTCTCTATACCCACCTCTACTATACATGGTGATGGTAATAGAGGCAGCAGAAAGAGATCCCTGCAGTGGCTCCCCAAAGAGGAGCTTCCAACCCATAAAGTTGGAAAAGTTTTGTTAGATGGAAAAGAAATTTATAGTGTCCATTATTCTGTGCCAGTTATTTTCAAATGTTGGATGTCAGTTTGAACTTCCAGTCAGGTCAGCTCCCAATTTTTTTTCTTCACAGCCATGTTTTGCCTCAGTACATAATCACTGGCTGCCCATTTTTAAGGGTTGTTACCTGCTTTAGCTCTTAGTTCAGTGCATCCAGGTTTGTGATGTCCAATTGAGGTTAGCCAGTGAGCAAGCCAGTCTATTAATTTTTTTCTTAAATTGCACATAGTGAGCCCTAGGACTACCACTCTGTCTCCACCAGTGCAATATATTCAGGGCTTGGGTTTGGAGATCTCTTTCCTGCTACTTCCTCATATGAATTGCAAATCACATGAGGGGGCCTGGTTCCCTCCCTCTTGGAATTTGCAGCAAGTTGTGCATGCAAAGCGTTGGTGCCACGGAGCAAAAATCAGCCTGGGGAGCTTTACTGAAGATAGGTGATTGTGAATGGTGTGTGTGCATATGTGTGTGTACAGCTACTAATACAAAACAGGCAATACAAACATTGTGGAAAAATTTTCCTCCCACCAGACAGAAGTCCACTAGTTGCTTTGCCAACTATTCCCAAATGCCATCACTCCATAAATACATTCAACTGCTTAATTACAACACAAATAGGGCAAGAAAGAAAACCTTACAATAAGTTTCTGTCCTCTCCCCATAGTCTTCCCCTGTTGTTTTCTGAGGCTTTACGTGAGGGCCAATGGCTCCAGGACTCCTTCCTTCTTCTGCGGCTTTCACAGTCTTCTGGGGGAATGATAGAACTTGGGAAGATCTGTTCCACTCTGGTTGCATGGTGGCTTTTATTGGATGGCTGGATTCAAATGCAATTTCCTGGCTCAGGTGGATGGAGGCAGCATCTGGGTCAGTGTGCTCTGCTTCCAAAGATTGTGGGGGTTGTCCATGCAGGGGCTGAAAGATATGAAAACAAGGTTCCCTCCCCCCCTTTCTGGGTGGACTCTCTCAGGAGAGGCAGACAAAGGCATGGAGAACAGAGGATAAGAAAAGAAGAAGTAGAATGGGGGAGATAGTTCGCAGACAGAGTGTGAAAAGGCATTAATACTGCAGTGGTTAAAGAAACAGATAGGCAGACAAAATGAGGACATCACAGATGAGGACAAAAGAGAGGCTGGATTCTGGTAAGAGAACATCAATGAAAGGTTTCACTTCTGGAATTGAACACTTGCAACATGTTAAAGAGGACTTAAGGACTTGCAACTTGAAAAAGCTGGGCAGCTTGAGAATGCTGAAAGCTCCAAATAATTTTAAAAGCCTAATATTTTAAGGTGTGCAATTTGCCAAGGGCAGGAGAATCTACCTTTAACATTTATTCTAAAATAGACCACATTATTTTAGAGTTTTATAAAATAGTTATATGTTTCAGGATTAGTTCCATAGTAGTTTCACTGATTAGTGATAGGATAAGAAAAGTAACTTTAAAAAAAGGTTATTTCCCTACACAAGTAAACTGGAACTTCAGGAGGCTGTTGTAGCTACACACACCTCATGTTTCAGGAAAAGGATAGACAGATAAAACCCATTTACAACACATAGAAAATGCAGAAAAAAAACAAGCAAACAAACAAAATTTTCCTTCTAAATGAGCTTAAAACATTCCCTCCTAACAAGGGAAGTTAAAGGGGAACTCAATTATCTTCAGCCTGTTTTCCTGGCCAAGAAAATAGGCTGAAGGTATTTTCTTATGGTGGCTTATTTTAAGCAGAATTTCTAGCAGAATTTTAAAATTCTTTTCTCTAGACATTAGAGACACCCAACAGTTAACATTTATCTCGAGGACACAGAAGGACTTTGACACACACACAAACACAAAGACAAAGAGAAAAGGAGAGGAAAATAGAACACTCAGTTTTTACATCCTGGTCATTCCCACTAATAATCTCAGTTAGCTCAAATTAGGGAAGGCACAAATCTTAGACATATCACGTGGATGCATAGAAAGAGAGAGGAAAAGTCACTACTTTTATATTTTACTTTCCTTTTAAGTACCTTTATTTAGCTAAATTGGTTTCCCAACAAAGCCCTGAGCAAAAAGTCCATTTCCTTTCTTTTGCATAATTTCTCTACCTATCTCTTTTTCATACCTGCCTGAACAGGCAGCCAATTCCCGTCCCAGGCCTCAAGCAACTCTTTTACTGGGGAGTATCTCAACCCTCGAACTAGAACATCCCATGATTCCCCTATTTCTGATGTAGGGGTTCACTTCAGCTTAGTCAGGTCTGATGCACTTGAAGCCTTCTTGTGAGACTTCCGCCTACCATCCCAGTTTTCAGGTGAAAAAGGGACATGCGGAGGAGTCTGATATCCCTAACAGAGTATGGGTCGCTCCTTCAGGGATTCTCTACCACAGTTGCATACCAAAAAGGGGCCCCTGAGGACTCTTCTGCTCCCCACAGAGAGTATGGGTCGCTGCTGTACCGGCTTTTCCTTCACAACCACAGTTTTCAGACTTCAAATGTCCGGGAGGACCTCTGCTTGTTGAAGAGGAGAGCTAGACAGAAAGATGGCTCTGGAAGAAAAAAGAGCACATGTAGGGAGTGGGTTTTTATACCCTCTGGGGCTCTTGAGTTATTTCCTGTTCCTGTTTGAGCTCCAGGGGCTCCAACCTTTCTGAATGGATTACCACATCTGCATTTTTACAGAGCTGGTTTCTGCTTGTGGGAGGGAGACTTGGGCTTATTAAGGAAACTGGGCATGCAGCTCAGTTTTGTGGGCTCACTCACCCACGGTTTCTACATAATCTGTGCAACCATCCACGGCTAGTATTCTGGACCATATAGCTCTATGTAACCTCGTATAGCTCTATGTAACCCTAACTAGAGAGCATGTGTCAGTATGTTAGTAATGGGACAGTGGGAGGAGTTTCTAAAGGGCATTGGGAGACTTCTTGGACACAAGCCACGGGGGAATACCTTTGTTCATCCAGCTCATGGCTTCCAGCCACACAGCTTGGAAAATCTATGCCAACATGTGATGCTTACACAGAAGTAGAGGGGAAAAACTATCATCAATTTACCTATGGAAATGAACAGAGAGATGTAATATACAGAAGTAACATCATAAAAGCAAGTATTTACTCTGAATAAACGTTTATCTGTTTTATAATTATTTCTATTGAGTTGTCTATCTGCCTTAGATTGGACATAGAAGCAAGTTGTACTGTCTGGGCAGAATAGTAAATTGATGTGATTAATTTTCCTCTGATCTGCAACAGTTTAAAGAAGTAAAGCAAAGATTCTCTTGCATGTGAAAGTAACTTGATGTGGCTGATTTCCTTCGATCGCCTGCAACAGTAAAGTCAGTGTATCTGTTTGGCAGACAGCGTTTTAAAAGAAGGTGTGATTAAGATTCATTGTTTTGTTAATTCGCTGTTAACTCTGCAAGTCATCACTGTATGCTAAAATTTATCTGCATACTGACAAGCATCTGCTGGTGAGGAATTATTGCTAGTCAAACCCTGCATGCTAGCCAACATTTCAAAGTAAAGATTATAAAGTGCTTTGTGTCTTGTTTGGATCTGTTCACAAGCCAACGTTTAAGCAAAGAGATATTGTGATGTCAATCTTACTAAGTAGAAGAGGAAAAACCTGCACTCTTATTGTAAGGATTTCTTTCATGCAAAGTCTGAATTGCTAAAACCAAAAGGAGCTTTGGGCTTTTTATTCCCCCTTCCTTTCTTTGCCGGCGATTGAGAGGCTTGGAAAGAGTGATACCCCTCACCTTGTTATATTCTACTTTGGAATGCAGCCAAAATTCATGAGTTTGCTAGCCAAGGAAGGCTGATTGCCTTTTGCAAAGCCATTCTCCCCTTTTGGCCCCAGATGCCATAACAATAAAACCATTTGTCACCATAGCAACCTGAGAATGTGAATGGAATAAGGCATCTGGTTTCAGAGGCAGAACCAACCCCAATAGCAATGCAGTAGCACATGACACCCGGATAAATTTGATTATGTTAGATTACAACAACTTGATAATTAATTCAGCACATAGCAGGCTCATACCAAGCCAAGCTAAGAGTACCCCATAGAGGAAAAGAAGGTACTTCACTGCACGCATCACTAACTACGCATGGTGAATCTGTTAGTTAAAGTGCAAGTTACTTAAATTTATCCCAAGCTACCAACATCCCCTAAAGGGCACAGAGTGAACTTCACCAAAGTATTCACTCACTCAAGTTGAAGACCAAGTTGTTCCAGTTTGAGGGAAATTAAGAAGGAGGCAGCAATTATCCTTGCTTATTATCACAAGCTGATGACCAAGGGGTTCCAGCCTGCAACTTAATGACCAGGTGGGAGTTTTGTAGTTCTACATTCTCTCAGTGGCCACTAGCAGTAACGTGGTAATAGGAAGAATTTGGCTGGCCTTTCTTCAGACGCCACCTAGTGGTTAAAGGAGGAACTACACGCACTTCCGGTGGCTCTGCGGCTGCCAAAGGGGGTTGTTTTGACAGCCTCCCGTTCAGGACTGCGTAAAAAGCGCCGAAACAGCGTTTATCAGCTGTTTGGCGCTTTGAAACTTCTCTCCGGGCAAAGGAGAGAAGGAGAGCTTGCTCGTGAGTAGGAGTCGAGTTCCCTAGCCTCCCTGGGTGTTCCCAGCGAGGTGAAGGTGAGAACTCCTCCGGAGCTCAGAGCTTCTCCGCAGATCGGGACGTCTTCGCTGCAAGCGAAGCCAGACGCCGTCTCCACTTCTGATTTTTTTTCGAATTAA
>NW_015386458.1:76337-86922 GCF_001527695.2 Protobothrops mucrosquamatus | reverse complement strand
ATGCTTATTTATTTTTTGATAAGAAAATTGATCGGGCTTTTAAATCTCATATTTTAAGGATTGCACTTCTGAGAGTTTGGAAAAAGTATTCGCATAAGTTAAATTTTAAAATCCCTATGTGGGCTATTCCGGAACATGCAATACAAGGAATAGTAAGGGGAGTAAAATTACAAGGTATTGTTTATAAAGAGTTACTTAGATTAAGAGGGCAGGACTGGCAAATTAAATCATTGGAGGAGTTAAAACAGGATAAGGTTCTCCAGTCCTGGTTGTTAAATCTTCAACTTGTTGAGAGATGGCATATAGACCAAAAATTGGGTTTAATGGTAGAAGATGTGAACTTGATAAAACAGATTAAAGATCAAAGTAGAGCCCATATTAGGAGAATATACAGTGTTTTGATAGAATTTGATTTGGAAACGGAATTGGTTAAAGATTGTATGATTAAATGGGCTCAAAATATCCAAGAACCAATTAAATTGGAAACTTGGGAGAAAATTTGGGTAAGAAATGTCAAGTTCACTCAAGCACAGAATTTAAGGGAAAATTTTTACAAAATGTTTTATAGATGGCATTTAGATCCTCAAAAATTGTCTTGCATGTATCCGAATCTGCAACCAAAATGTTGGAGATGTGGTAGTATGGATGCTACTTATTATCACATCTGGTGGATATGTAGGGATGTTAAAGCTTTTTGGATTAAGATTTGGTGGAATATTCAACAGATTTTTAAGAAAAAGATAAAATTTACACCCCAGTTATTTTTATTGGGTATCATGGACAATTTGGATCAAAAAGAAATGACACTGATGTTGTATTGTATAACAGCAGCAAGGACATTAGTTGCTCAAAATTGGAAAAAAAAGATATTACCAACTATGGATGATTGGAGACAGAAAGTATCATATTTTGTAGAGATGGCAAAAATATCCGCGTACCTGAAGGATCACTCTCAGGAGAAATTTATCTCAATATGGAGAAGATGGATAGATTATATTCAGAGAAAGTATGAACTGAAAAAATATTATGTAGCTTTTGATTAAAAACTTAGAATAAAATTAGGTATATTACATATTGATATAACTTAAAAAAAATATTTTTTTGTTGTAATTTAATGTTATTTTAGAGTCACAGTAATTTTGTACTAGTGTGTAGTAATAATGAGTAGTTTTGATTAGTATTGGATGATTGTGCATTTATTTCCTAGATTAGCTTTGGGAAGTCCCGGGGGGGAGGGGGGAAAGGGGTAGGATGGTATTATAGATTAATATGTATATATATGTATGATTTTTTAAGGAGGTGCCCGGTGATACCCCAACTGCACTGACGGGATGGTTGAGGGGGAAAGGGAGGTAGGTAAGAGGGAGGAAGGAGGAGTGGTGGTAGGACAGGGAGGAGGAAGGTGTAGGCAAGTGAGAGGGTGGTGCGGGAGGGGGACACCGGACACGTCCGTGAATGTATTGATTGGTGTTGATTTTTTTTTTCTTTGGTTGATATTGTGATAAAAGATTTATGTTTTTGTTTTTCAATGAAAAATCAATAAAAATTTATTTTTTTTTTAAAAAAAGGAGGAACTACACGCAAGCCTTTAATCACGCCCAGAGAAAGCCCTCTAGTGGACAAAGGGTGTATCACGAAGGAAGAGCACCCCGGTAGCTGACCTGCAGGAAGGGACCCCTAGTGGTGAAAGGGGTGAATTGCGCTGAAGTACCCACAAACGCAGGAGAACGCACACAGTGGCATCTCCACCCACAGACAGCACCTTTGAAGCTGATCTGCAAGTAGCGACCCCTAGTGGTCAAAGAGAGAAGTTCTTCAAATTTTCTTCAAAAATAGCTAGGAAGAACACTGAACCTATCCTAGCCATGGCAAGCATCTCATTGATTTAGATGAAGGGGTTCAACCTATCAGGCGAGATGAGACACCCCAACCAGGTGGTCAAGGAGAAATGCTGCAAACAGCCAACCTTGACCCACACACAGAGGCTGAAGCTCAAGCCTCAGTGAGGCCAAAGATGTCACAGAGCCATTATGACCTGAGGCGACAAAGAAAGCCTATTGAAGTCATGCGGTCGAACCTGTTGGAGAAATGGGACACCATTTACAAGTGCCATAAAAGATGCTGGGAGAGATTGCACAAACTCTACCAAGAGCAAAAGGAGGAACTCTCCCCTGAACTCCGAACGGCAACTCAAGGACATTCAGGAGCAATTAAGAGACTCAGGAGTCGACAGCGAGATGCAAAGCCTCAAGCTACTAAACAAGGAACATAAGAAGCTTCTAGAGAGCCCACAACGCCTCCCAGAGCCTGAACCTCGCCCGAGAGACACAACAGTCGAAAGGGCCGAGTCTGAAGTTTCCCGCCATTCACATGCACCATCCCAATGGTCGCATGCAGCTCCATCTCATGTGTATGAACAAGCCTCATCTTTTCGCCATGTATCCAAGGCATATTCCAGCGTGTCCCAACAATCGTGTGTCACAGGCGCCTCCCGCCATTCGAAAGCATCTTCTCATCACAGCCGAGCATCCCGAATTTCACAAACAGAACAAGCAATCATCGATGCTAAAGCTGCCAAAGCAGTCTTTCACATGGTACAAGAGGAGCGGCAGAAAAAGAAAGAACTGGCGGCTATAGAACTCGAAGAAGCCGAAATAGAAGCCAAACTAGAAGCTGAAGCGGTTAGAATGAAGAACAAGTGAGAAACTGAAGCAGCTCAAATGGAAGCAAAATGAAAAGCTATAGCAGCTAAAATGAAGGCCAAAAGAAAAGACGCTCAAGAAGAGCTTGAACTTGTTCAAAGCCAATGAGATATGGCAGATAAAATGGCTAGAGCGGAAGGCCTTCAGAGAACACTCCAGAACACCATTTTCCTGCCCAATAGGGAACAACTGGAAAATGAAGATCGTCGTAGCCGCATGCAAGCCTATGTGGACAACCAAAGCACTTTTCAGCATGACCAGGTGAGGGCGCCACAGCTAGCCACAAGCCCCCCACCCTTTGCGCTTCTCGCTGATTTTATCAGTGACCAGGCTGACCTCTACAATGACCCCCTATACCTCTCCATCAGAGAAACACACTTTCCAATGACCAAGTGAAGTGGTCAACACTCTGATATAGTCAAGGGACCCGTCCAAGCTACGAAGAACAGAACCACCTTTTCAGTATACAAAACAGACATCATGCCTCGCCCAAAGAAGTCTCCAGATGAACGAATACCGAAAAGTGTTCATTCGAACCCTCGTCCAACTAAAAAAAGCCTGACTTGTCCAATTCACAAGTCATCACACTCTCTAAACGATTGCAGAGAATTTAGGAAAAAATCCATAGATGACCGAAAGACCCTACTCAAAGAGAATAGGATATGTTTCAAATGCTGTGACTCTATGGAGCACATGGCCAAAGATTGTGCGGTCAGGGTGAAATGCCACCTGTGTGACAGTAACAAGCACCCAGCAGCCTTACATCTAGAAACTAAGAAGCCCTCTGAGGAGACACAACAAGCGACTTCGACGACGGAGACTCAAACTGACTCTGAAGAGCAGCCAAAACAGTACGGGATGTACTACACAGATATATATGGCGACTCACCATGCCCTCCTTCAAGCTCACCCGTCTGTCTTGAAAAAGTTTACCCCGATGGGCAACCTGAAAAGGCAGTAAAGATGTACGCCATACTAGACCCACACAGCAAAGTTACTATAGCTAAACCTGCCTTTTTCGACCTCTTTGACCTCCTGAGTGAACTGAAGCATTTTGCAATAAATACGTGCACATTACCAATGCGCACGGCGGGGAGGAAAATCACTGGTCTACGCATAGAAGCGAAAGATGGAAGTTCGCATTTCCAGTTACCATCAGTGTTGGAATGGGAGACTTTACCAGATATTCGCAGCGAAATCTCAACACCAGAGGCGGCAAGAAAAATACCTCACTTAGCACACATAGCCGATTTAATCCCTCCTCTAGATTCTGAAGCTGAAATTCTACTCATGGTGTGAAGAGACGCCCCAGAGTCCATTGGGTCCGATGAGAGAATCAAAGGTCCACCAAGAACCCCAGTAGCCATTAAGATGGAACTCAGATGGGCCATAGGAGGGATGGTTTGTGTCGATCAACCGCAAACCCCAACCCAGGTGAGCATCTCAAAAACCTCCATTCCCAGTAATGGAACAGCACCTCACCTAAAACCACTCCTAGAACACTGCATGCTTGTGACAACCAAACCTGTTTTGGAAGCAACAGTGTTCCAGACAAGCAAGAATTACAACAACTTAGCTTTGTCCATAAAGGACAAACAAGACAAACAACATCTGCAGCCACGCGCATTCTCCCTGAGCACCACACACTGGGATGAGCCGCGCCTACCACGACAGAAACAAGACTGGGAGTCATGGAGTATACTCCCAAGATGTCTCCAGAGTATGCAAGTGCAGTGCATGTATGTCTCCAGCTCACCCGCCACATTCCTAAAGAAAGAATTGTACACTTCCTTAGATGTGTCAGTGAAGGCAAATGCAGCCTTAAGATGTGTCACAGTCTACAGCGGGGAGAGACACACTTACGTCATCTTGTTTGTGACCATAAGATACATCAGAGTCTACAGCGGGGAGAGCAAGAAGGCCACACCGTACCAAGGTTAGAACTATGTGGTACCACCTTGACTGTAAAGCTCACCAACTTGACAGCAATGAGGTCATGCCTTGAACTACAGTCTACCACCTTCTACGCAGACAGCAAGGTGATGTCAAGCTACATCTACAAACAAAGCAGACATTTCTATGTCTATGTAGGTAACAGAATAAAAAGAGTTGAAACATCTTTGAACCCTGAACAATGGCAACATGTGCCAACAGGTAACAACTTTGTGAACCAAGTGAAGTGGCCCAACCTTGCCACACAGTTAACAGAATTGATCTGGCTAGAAAGTCCTGAGTTCTTGGCCTATCCAAACAGACAGATGCCACAGAGACCAAAACGCTACGTGCCAACCTCCAACTTCAGGCACCCAGTAAACATCAACAAATCCGCTTCAAACCCCTGTCTAAGCGGAAGCACCTGAGATTAGGCATAGTTTTGATCGTCTTGATCACTTGTCTTAGCATCCCAAGAATGAACCTTATAGGAGTCTGCAAGGACTTACAGACTATTGAAGACATTTGCCATGACCCAAGATTGACAAATGTCTGAAAGCCAAAAATTGCCTTCCCCATGCATCTCACATGGGCGAAACGTGCATAGGCGAAGAGTGGGAGCACATGATTGGTGCACCTCGCAAAATCATGGACTCTATGTTGTTAAAGACACCCACACCCACACATGAAGTCCTCACTACCCTGATGACAACAGTAGCAGCCATCTTCAATACTCCATCGATGGTTCCAGACCCTTTGGTTCTTGAGTATCCTGAGTCTTCTGCAGCTGCCGTTGTTCCTGATTCTTCAGTTCCAGCTGTTGTTCCTGATTCTTCAGTTCCAGCTGTTGTTCCTGATTCTTCAGTTCCAGCTGTTCCTGAGTTTTCAGATGTTCCTGATCCTGATTCTGCAGCCCCAGCTGTTACTGAGTTTCCAGATCCAGCTGTTCCTATGTTTCCAGATCCAGCTGTTCCTGTTTTTCCAGGTTCTTCAGTTCCTAAGTATCCTGTGAATCCAGTTCCCTTCATTCCTGAGAAACTTTGGGTTCCAGTTTTTCTGTTCCAGATTTGGTTCCAGTTTCCTTTATAGGAAGAAGACATTGTCTTGCTGAGAGACAAGAACGCATACCAGAACTATTGGACCATGGGACTTGTGCACCGGGCCCACCCAGTTGATGAACTACTTTGCCAAGCTGAGGTCCAGATCGGGAAGCCACGTGAGTCAAGTCGTGACTCAAAGACTCTTGTACCAGGCTGATCACCAATTTGTTCCCATTGCTGATGAAGACTGAACCAGAAGAACAAACCTCAACCTATGCCTTGTCTTCATGCATTGTTTGATGTAACACTTGCCTATTTTTTGTATAATTGTGCATGTTTTATATTTACTTTATAGTTATGCATGTTTGATACTATATTTTACCTATTTAATTACAAGTTAGTTAACAATGAGTATTGCATGCCTTAATGCTATGTTTTTTGCTATTTCAGTTAGTTAGTAGTGGAAATTTAAATTTCCAAGCGGGGAGTATTCTGGACTGTATAGCTCTATGTCAGTGATGGCGAACCTTTTAGAGACCAAGTGCCCAAATTGCAATCAAAAACTTACTTATGCATCGTCGGGTGCCAGGTGGGTGTGGCGCATTGGCTGGATGTGACCAATTGGGGGGTGTGGCCCATTGGGTGGGCGTGGCTGCGGTGGTAACGGTAAACTGGGTGGGACTAAAAAGTTCAATCAATCAATTCCAACTTTGCAAGATTTTTTTTCCCCATGAGAAGTTGAAATTGACTGATTGATTGAACCTTCTTTTTTTTTTTTGCACACAGCGGCGGAGGCCTAAAGTGAAAAGGTTTTATAAAACCCAACTGAAGGCCTAGGACTGGGGTGACGGCACATGTGCCTACATAGAGGGCTCTGAGTGCCGCCTCTGGCACCCGTGCCATAGGTTCACCACCACTGCTCTATGTAACCTCCTATAGCTCTATGTAACCCTAACTAGAGAGCATGTATCAGTATGTTAGTAATGGGTCAGTGGGAGGAGTTTCTAAAGGGCATTGGGAGACTTCCTGGACACAAGCCACGGGGGAATGCCTTTGTTCATCCAGCTCATGGCTTCCAGCCACACAGCTTGGAGAATCTATGCCAGCATGTGATGCTTACGCAGAAGTAGAGGGGAAAATCTATCATCAATTTACCTATGGAAATGAACAGAGACATGTAATATACAGAAGTAACATCGTAAAAGCAAGTATTTACTCTGAATACACATTTATCTGTTTTATAATTATTTCTATTGAGTTGTCTATCTGCCTTAGATTGGACATAGAAGCAAGTTGTACTGTCTGGGCAGAATAGTTAGGATTTGGTTGGGCAAGTAGAAATGGGCATTTCCAAAGTCCAGAAGCTTCAACAGGTTGGGCTCAACAATAACCATGTTTTTGGACTGCAGATCCAAGTGTAGGATGTCCTGTTTGTGAAGATACTCGATGGCGCTGAGAATCTGCCACAGGTAGTCTCTGACCTACACTTCTGAGTAGGAAGACCTGGGAAAGAGAAGACGGTAAAAGCACAAAGGGGGTCACAGGCGCCCCAAAAGTTCTACTCAGCCCAGGGTGGATTTCAACTCCCAGAATTCCCCAACCAGCTAGGGTGGCTGCAGAATTCTGAGAGCTGAGGTCCACCCCTCTTATAAGTCCCAAGGTTGAGAAACACTGCTATAGACAATACATCTGCGGTATGTTCACATAGAAGCTAGAAGCATGTAGCTTAAGTGTGACATGCTGTGGATATCTGGCATTACATGACATTTAAGTGTCCATTGTTTGGTTTGACCATGACTTCAAGGAAGTGGACTTGCTCTGTTGACTAGGTTGATGGTGGGAATGTTGAGGTTTTGATGGTATCTGATGAGACTTACTTTTCTATCATCAAGTGAATCACCAAGTCCACTCTCAACAATACTGATATTAGACATCACTGGTGTATAAAATGAGAGCACACCACATGCCCTTCTAGCACTGATGATGCTCACTGGTGAGGTCATGAAATATGTGCAGGAAATAACCAAGCTCAGAGACCACCAAGAACCCCCACAGTCATCGTCCTCCTCCTTCTTCTCCTCCACCTCCTCACCACTGCAAACCCCACTCCCTTCTAATCCTGATGATGTTCCCTAGTTGGGTCATGAAACATCTGCAAGGAAACTGCCAAGCTCAGAGACCACCAAGGACTTCAACCTTTTTTCCCCTTTGCTGCAGGTGATGAAAAGGTCCTTAAATCAACCAGAAATTCAAGTGAGAGAAGGTGAAGAAAGCCTTCCAGATCACTTAAAGTCATGTTTGTTGCCTGTTGAGTGATTACTTTTGTGCCCATCACATTCCCACTGACTCACAAGGACATGTTGTTACCAAGATGAAGCAGTTGGAGTGGTTATAAAGTCATGCTTTGCACTTTGCAAGATTGGTTGTGTGTGTTGACATCAGCAATCAAGTCCCTGATGACCTAAAATCCACTTGTGGGCAATGGAAACCGCAGTGTTTCAACATCCATTGTTGTTAAAAATGTTTCCTTCCTTCCTTCCTTCCTTCCTTCCTTCCTTCCTTCCTTCCTTCCTTCCTTCCTTTCTTTCTTTCTTTCTTTTTTTCTTGTTTTCAGCATAACTATTGTAAAACACCCTCGTGATCATATGCCACTGGAAACAGTCGTAAATGCACCCATGTTCTCTCGTTTGACCCCAGAGGAGTTCATACATCAGAACTTCAAATAAGGGGTCACAAGTCCCCTTTTTCAGATTGGTCATAATTTTGAACTGTCACTAAGCAACTGGTTGTAACATGAGGACTACGAGATTACTGACCATTCTCTCCAGTACAGATAGTCCTCAACCTACGACAACTGATATGCAGATTCTGAGGTTTTGCTTGATAAAAAAATACAGGAAACCAGAAGTTGCCTTCAAGAGCTACGTGTTTATTCAGCTGAGTAATGACGGGCTTCTCTAAAGAAAGAGAAAATCTCCAAATATCGTTTTTGCATTTTTCATCCCTTTTAACCCCTTTAGCTATTACTTCTGGTCTTGAAACATTGGTTTTGTAAGCTACTTCCAACAATTTTGCAACAGTGTCAGCTGAAGCCCCTTCCAGCTTCTGTAATCGGCGCCTAATATCTGGGGCACTCTGCCCAATAAAGAGCATGTTCATCAAGCGGGAGTTTTCTGGAGCTTCTGGATTCAAATCACTATATGTCCTGAAAGCTTGGTAGAGGCGCTCAAGGAAGTCACTGGGGCTCTCTGATGGCAATTGGTGAACATCATATATTTTGCCCAAATTTTTCTGTTTAGGGATAGCAGTCTGCAATGCAGTGACAAGAAGGTCTTGAAAGCCTGTTAAGTGTTCATAATCTCTACTATCATAAGTATCAACGACCCATCTAAGGTCAGTTTCAGGACAAAGGACCTTCCTTTCTTCAGCTAATCTTTTTGCAGCATTTCCTACCAGACGTCTTTCCTCTGATGTAAAAAGACATCCAGCATGGCTTGGAGGTCTGCCCAATTAGGGTTATAAGTTCGAATATTAGACAGAACCAATTCAGAATATTTGTGTTGGGCTGCAATATAAGAACCTAATCAGTCCTTCCAAGCATAAAGAGCAGATGTGGAGGAGGGGGTATGAACCAGGACCTTATTAGTGTTCCCCCTTCCAATAGCTATCTGCTCTGTGAAAAGGTAAATCCCCTCATAAGGTGGTGGAGCAGAGGATAAAGCAGAAAAAGGTGGTGCTGTGGGAAGTTGCCACACCCCACAGTCTTTAAGCATCTGCTTATTCCTTTGTAAAATCCAAAAAAGTGCATAATAAACTTGTTGATCATGACCCATGCCTCTTTGAGCATAATCTCCCATAGATTTTAAAAAAAACCCAAATCTATGGACCCTCCCCCCCTTTGGGCCAAACAGTAGGCATGTCCTGATGCCAGAGGTCATTGTATTTAGTTAGAGTTTCAATTTTCATATCCCGACAGGTTTTAAGCTTATCAAAGTTCCTGATAATACACTCAAGGGGGCTGAGGGCACATTCTTTTTTTATTCATTCTAACAGGTTTTCCTTGGGCTGAGCCCATGTGTCTAAATCTCTCACACCACTTGCACAGCCTGTTGGGCCACAAGAGATCCACCAATTTCCCTTGCGATGTAAGGATCTCTGGTTAAAGGCTTAACAGCCTCGCAGGGGCCTACAGGTGGCTGGAATCGGTATCACGCCTAGGCCTGGTCAACAGCGGGAAATATATAAGGAGCAGCCACAAACCTCAAATCACACACCACTCACAACCCATTGGAGCACGAGAATACAAGGTTAGCGCCCCTTGCTGTCAACGCTGCTAACATTGGATGTTCTTGCTTTGACAAAATATGAAAAGGCAGCCACTCTCTGTATAAGCTGTGTGGTATTTTTAGAGTTAAATTAGATGATGCTGGGAGGGGAGGAGAAAGAATGTGTGTGGGGATTAGTTAAGATAAGAAACCGTGGGGTATAGAGCGGAAGGGAGACGTTGCCCTTCAAACTAACTGGAGAACGTGATTTATGACTGCAAATTGGATGAGAGGAATATGCTGGTATATTATGTGCTCAGGGGCGGGGAATTCAGATCTTGGCTTCCACCATGCTGTGCTGACAATTTGTTTCACAATTAAAGACTTTTTAGGATAAACAATGCTTGGAAGTTCTTTGAAGTGTTTCATTAGTTGGAACCATGACATTTGCTTTCTAAGCACCCCAGAACCCCCAAACATGAGGGGGAGCCCAGGTGCAGCTGACGCAAATCCTTCCGTCCAGCTTGGTCAACGGTGGGAAATGATTCAAGGAAACAGTCACACTGTTACACACATACACACACACTCCCCTGGGCAAGCTTGTGCAATAAAGCAATATAAGCTTACCTTATCTTTTTTTTTTTTT
>NW_015386458.1:68968-74617 GCF_001527695.2 Protobothrops mucrosquamatus | reverse complement strand
AAAGTTACTTAGGTTAAGAGGACAGGACTGGCAAATTAAATCATTGGAAGAGTTAAAACAGGATAAGGTACTCCAGTCCTGGTTGTTACATCTTCAACTTGTTGAGAGATGGCATATAGACCAAAAATTGGGTTTAATGGTAGAAGATGTGAACTTGATAAAACAGATTAAAGATCAAAGTAGAGCCCATATTAGGAGAGTATATAGTGTTTTGATAGAATTTGATTCGGAAACGGAATTGGTTAAAGACTGTATGATTAAATGGGCTCAAAATATCCAAGAACCAATTAAATTGGAAACTTGGGAGAAAATTTGGGTAAGAAATGTCAAGTTCACTCAGGCACAGAATTTAAGGGAAAATTTTTTATAAAATGTTTTATAGATGGCATTTGGACCCTCAAAAATTGTCTTGCATGTATCCGAATTTGCAACCAAAATGTTGGAGATGTGGTAGTATGGATGCTACTTATTATCATATTTGGTGGACATGTAGGGATGTTAAAGCTTTTTGGATTAAGATTTGGTGAAATATTCAACAGATTTTTAAGAAAAAGATAAAATTTACACCGCAGTTATTTTTATTGGGTATCATGGATAATTTGGATCAAAAAGAAATGACACTGATGTTGTACTGTATAACAGCAGCAAGGACATTAGTTGCTCAAAATTGGAAAAAAAAGATATTACCAACTATGGATGATTGGAGACAGAAAGTATCATATTTTGCAGAGATGGCAAAAATATCCGCGTACCTGAAGGATCACTCTCAGGAGAAATTTATCTCAATATGGAGAAGATGGATAGATTACATTCAGAGAAAGTATGAACTGAAAAATTATTATGTAGCTTTTGATTAAAAACTTAGAACAAAATTAGGTATATTATATATTGATATAACTTAAAAAATTTTTTTGTTGTAATTTAATGTTATTTTAGAGTCACAGTAATTTTGTACTAGTGTGTAGTAATAATGAGTAGTTTTGATTAGTATTGGATGATTGTGTATTTATTTCCTAGATTAGCTTTGGGAAGTTCTGGGGGGGAGGGGGGAAAGGGGTAGGTTGGTATTATAGATTAATATGTATATATATGTATGATTTTTTAAGGAGGTGCCCGGTGGTACCCCAACTGCACTGACGGGATGGTTGAGGGAGAAAGGGAGGTAGGAAAGAGGGAGGAACGAGGAGTGGTGGTAGGATAGGGAGGAGGAAGGTGTAGGTAAGTGAGAGGGTGGTGCGGAAGGGGGACACCAGACGCGTCCGTGAATGTATTGATTGGTGTTGATTCTTTTTATGGTTGATAAAAGATTTATGTTTTTGTTTTTCAATGAAAAATCAATAAAAATTTATTTTAAAAAAAAATAAAATAAAATAAAGGGAACCAGAAGTTGCCTTCAAGAGCTACGTGTTTATTCAGCTGAGTAAAGACAGGCTTCTCTAAAAAGAGAAAAGCTCCAAATATCGAAAAAGCCTTATTTTTATACCTACTTTGATTACATAAGCTACGCACCCAGCAAAGCTGTCATACATAAGATAGAGACTTCACCCTTTAAGGCTGGCACACTGTAGATAAGAAGGAAGAAATCAGAAGTAACTAGTATGTTTCCTTTTGGGTGGTTTGGGTGTTTCTCTAAGGCACCATATGTTCCCGGGTAGGGTAGAATATTGGGTGTTTCCTTTGCTGTCATTTCTTGACCTTGTCATGGGTCTGCAAGTGGCCAGAGAGAGTGGGGCCATCTGGATGTATTCACAATTGATACTATCCCTTAAGTCCTGGTCATTACACAGATACACACACACACACACACACACACAGAGTCTGATTCCATAACATAGAGATAAATTAGTTCACCAATGACATACCTCTTGTTATCCTAGATTATCATGTGCAAGATAAGTGTGCACAAATAAAGAAAAGGGTTAACACACACACACACATACACACACACAGAGAGAGAGAATGTTTCCATAATGTTATAGTTCACTGGTGAGATACCCCTGGTTATCCTAGATTGTGTGCAAAAGGAAAAGGAGGAGTTAGCACACATAGACACAAACACACACACACACACACATACACAATCATACACAGACAGAGTCTGATTCCATAACATAGATAAATTAATATGCTAATGACATGTCCCAGATTATCCTAGATCAGTGGTTCTCAACCTGTGGGTCGGGACCCCATTTGGGGTCGATCGACCATTTCATGGGGGTCGCCAAGCAAGGCTGTCCGCCATTTTTTTTGTCCGCCATTTTTTCTGTCCGCCATTGTTTTCCCCTTTTCTGGCGGGTGCCTTACCTCCCTTGGGCTGGGCAAGCTGGTGGTCGGCCTGCTCTGTCTCTGCCGCTTGCCAGCTACACCTCGGCCGGCGCAGGGGGAGGAACCACGCATGCGCGGCGCTCCCGGGCAGGGAAAGTCCTCGACTTACAACCGGTTGGGTAGTCCTCGACTTACAACCAGTTTAGTCCTCGACTTACGACCGGTTTAGTCCTCGACTTACGACCGGTTTAGTCCTCGACTTACAACCGGTTGGGGTCGCGGCATTAAAAAGGTTGAGAACCACTGTCCTAGATTATCGTGTGCAAGCTAAGTGTGAAAAAGAAAGGAAAGGTTAGCATACAAACAAACACACAGGCAGACATACAGAGAGAGAGAGAGACAGAAAAGGGGGAAGAGAGAGGGAGAGAGAGAGGAAGAGGGGAAGAGAGTGATTCAATTACATAGAGATAAATCAGTTCACTGGTGAAATTTCCCTGGTTATCTTGGATCGTCGTGTGCGGATAGCAGCCTTGGCTTTAGCACCAGCATCGGTATCTAAACTGGATGTCGTTCATGGGTTGTAACACCCCAAATCCATAACGGGTCTTGTCGATGGGAGGGATCTCCTCCTGCTGATTGATCAGTTCCAGATCAAAACAAGCCAGCATCAGGAAGGTGAAAAGCTTGATTTCATTGGTGGCAAAGTAGCGGCCGGGACACATGGAGGCCCCAGCTCCCCAAGGCACGTTGAAATATTTCACCTTCTCGCCATTCTTAAAAAATTCCTTTTTGTTGCCGTTTTGGCTAAGGAAACGGTCGTATTTGAAGATCTGGGGCTCCGGATGGATTTCGGGGTCCATGTGGACTGAGAGGTAAGGGAAGAGGCCGATTTTGTCACCTTTACGCAGCAGGTAGGACTTCCCGTTGTGGAGCTTCAAATCCATGTCTTGTAAAACCAACCGGATCAACAACGGCACCGTCACTAACCTCAGGGTCTCTTCCAAAGCGCTGTCCAGGATGGGCGTTTGGTTTAGCATCTCCTTGGTGACGTTCAAGGGCTTCTCGCGGGAGGTCACCTCTTGGCCTGACTTCTTCACCACCTCCAGGATCTCCTTCTTGACCTCTTCCATGGCTTTGGGATGCTTCATCAGGTATTCCAGAAGCCAGAAGGAAGCTGGACTGGTGTTACTTAGAGCAGTATAAAGGAGCAGGAACATGTACCGGTCTCTCATCTCTTCTGAAATCCCACTTTCGGCCAGCTGTTGAGCCTGGTCACTGATCCACTGGCTGGTGTTTTCCTTTTGGTAGATGTTCTTAACTGAAAGCACCTGCCAGAAGTAGTTCCAGAGCTTCTTAACTTGGTTCCACTGCCACGGGGTCAACAAGGCGTACAATAGGCGTGGGATGAGCTTGTCGTATTTGCAAAATTCGATATACATCTCTTCGGTGTGATGCTGGTCTGTTTGTTTCGCCTTCTGGTTTTCACCTTTAGCTTGTTCGGTGCCATACAAAGCCAGATACCCAGCTCGGAAGACTGTGTTGTAACAGAAGTGGAACAAGCCGTCTTCTTTCCAGGACTTTGGATCCTCTTTGGAAGTTTCTTGCCACTGGAACAAGACAGCCTGTAAAGCGTCCATCAAGGCTTGGGTCATCAACACCAGGCCCTCTCCCTTCAGATGTTTTGCGCTGGAGACTTCGATGATCTTGTGAGTGTCGTGGGAGGCCTCAAATCGAAACAACCTAAAAACCAGCTCAGCTGCAAATGACATAAAGTCCAGTTTGCTTTGGGCTTCCCTGATGATGCCACCGAAAGACAATGGGTCCATCAAGAAGGTGAAGTACTGTCCTGCAATCAAGGTGGTGAAGATGTCTCCATGTTTCTTCTGCATGCTTTGCAGGAAATCCAGACTGTCACTTCGGAAGTGTAATGCATGTCCGAGCCAGGGAATGAGACCTATGTCCAAAGGGGGTTCATTGGGTCGTCTTCGGCGGAAGAAGCCCATCAGGTAGAGGGCCCCCAAAAGACCGACCACCAAGGCAACCACGACTGCCACCCAGAAGGACATCTTGAAGAGTGTGTGCAGTTCAGCATAAGCAGCCTTTTTAACAAACAAGCTCTTTGGAGAAAAGTAGGCGTGTTGTGAGCCAGGGAGGAGTTTCAATTGATCAAACAAGTCAGGAATTGCAGTTAACCCTTGCAATGGAGAAAAAAAGGAAGGGAGGAAACCAACCTCAGTCCTTGAACGGGGTTTCCACCAGAAAATCCCAAAGAAATCATAAGCCAACAGGAATCGAGTTGGGCAGGACGTGTGCTTGTGTTTATTTTACATTTGAGAAAGTGTTTTCCTGACTCAGCGCAAGCGTTAAACACTCAAGGTGTGCAAACAGGAGTCTTGAGAACAAGATATAATCTTTTGAGAGATGGAGATAGGAGAAATATGAATATTTGGAGGGAACCCATGAGTCAAAGGACGATGGTTTTCAGAGAGAGAGAGAGAATGTGAGACTGCTGATATCAGGATTATTGGGAGGGGGAATGTTTTTATGTTCTTTGTGTTCAAATAGAAATTATCTACAATAAGACTTAAGTAGGTATAATTACTACCCCTTGATTCAGGAGGAGGAGAAAGAGAAAGAGAAAGAGAAAGAGGGCTGACCTTCCATACAGGAGATAATTTTACACAGATTGTGATTCTTGAAACCTGGCTGAGCAAGAATTGCACCATTTACCTAAGAAGCTATCCCCTGCAGAAAAAAAACTGAATTATCTTAACATGGCAGCCTTTTAAAACACATTCAATCAAAAGGGTTAAATGTGGGGCTCCCCAAAATTTGGGGGATTCAGGATGATTTTGATGCGAAACCCCCTTCACCCCAATAAAAGGATATAATTTAATCAAACAAAATACCCTAACCAACACTTTTTTCTCAAATTTTAAAGGCAGACCTGGCCTCCATCTTACTGCCCCCAAACTCCACCTTGATCCAATATGTAGACAACCTATTACTAGCCTCACAGTCAGAAGACAGCTGCAGGACAGACACTTACCACTGACTCCAATGCCTGAGCGATAGGTGATACAAAGCCTCACCTACTAAGCTCCAATACCTAAAGCAAGAAGTGACATACATACATCACAGCCCCTGGAACTCGAAAACTGGCACCAGACAGGATTAAAACAATACGGTGACTTCCGGTGGCAGGCGTCTTCGTCGGTCGCAGCTGTTTGCTGCCTCCCGCCTGTTTCGCGTAAAAGCCGGTTTGACAGCTAGCATCAGCTGTCAAACGGCTTGATACCTTTCCCCTGGGCATAAGGGGATAGGTGAGCTGCCCGGGGTAGGAGTTGAGTTCCCGAGTCGTCCTATATGGACGATGTAGGTGAG
>NW_015386458.1:64592-67562 GCF_001527695.2 Protobothrops mucrosquamatus | reverse complement strand
GTGTATTTGAATTACTTAAATGTATAATTTTTTTATTAATGTGGAGGAGATGGATTGTTTATAAATAGAGTTTGTGGAGTTAGAGATATTAATATTTGTTTACCTATATTTGAATATTAGCCTGGGACTTGGTTTGGGAAGTCCGGGGGGGTGGGATATAATATAATATTGTGTAATACTTGTGATGTTTTTTTTTTTTTTGGAAAATAATAAAAATTTTATATTGAAAAAAAAAAAAAAGGATTAAAACAATACTGGGAATGAAGGATCCACATATCAAAAAAACAGGTTTGAGCCGTACTAGGAATCTTGGGGTTCTGCCGCTCATGGATTCCTTCATTTGGGGAAATGGCAAAACCTTTCATCCAATTAACTGCAAAAGGTCAACCAGACCCCATTGAATGGACAAAATAATTAACTAACACCTTCCAAAGGATAAAGCAAACCCTAGCCTCCGCCCCCACCCGGGGTTTCCATGATTACCAAAAGCCTTTTCTTCTGTTTGTCCATGAATCTAAGGGTGTGGGTTCAGGGTGCTGGCACAAAAATTCAGTCTGAACCTCAGAGAAGTAGCCTATTACTCTGTCCAGTTAGACCTGTAGCAAGAGGAACTGTTCCCTGTTTAAGAGCAATGGCCACAACAGTGGAACTGGTTAAGTAATCAAAAGACTTAGTCCTAGGTCATTCCCTCACCTTGCAAGTTCCCCACAACGTGTTTGCTACACTGCTAAAATCACAAACACAAGCATTCACACAACAGCGCCTAGCCCAATACGAAGCAGAGTTATTTATATCAGAGCACATCTCCTTTGAGCGTTGCAATACCCTAAACCCTTCCTGCCCGCTGAACTGTCAGCTGAACCCTTGCACAACGGCGTACACTTAGTACAGGATGCTGAATGGCCTTGCCCAGATCTGACTGACACCCTCTTGCAAAACCCAGAATTAGAACTATTCACCGATGGTTCCTCTTACAAGAAGGAAAGTGAATTACAGGGTCGGCCGTCATTTCCCTCCACGAAACAGTTTGGGCTTCTGTGCTGCCGCCGCGCTACAGTGTACAGGCAGCTGAGCTAATTGCATTGAGAAAAGCGTGAGAGATGGCTGAGAACCAGTTTACCAATATATATATATACAGGCTCCAGATACGCTTTTGGAGTCTGTCATGCGACCGGTTCTCTGTGGAAGCAAAGAGGCTTTTTAACATCGAATGGCCAACCAATTGCCCACGCTGACCTTATATCTGATCTACTTAAAGCCATCCAGTTGCCTTCCTCCCTTGCAGTCATCCACTGTAGAGCCCACCAAACAGATGACTCCAGCATCACGAAAGGTAACTAATTCGCCAATGCCACAGCTAAATGGGCTACTACCCAACCCGTGCCAGTGTCTACCCAGCGATGCACTTAGAAAACAAAATACAATACCCAGACTTAAAGAAAAATGCAAAGCAACCTATCATGGTGGTTTCTGGTGGGTCCCTGATGGTAGACCCATAGCCTCTAGGCGTCTACTGCACTTAACTTGCCAGCAACTGCACTCTAAAGGGCACTGCGGGACACAGGCAATGGTGAGCACCATAAGGAGGGTATGGTATACTCCAGGAGTGTACAGTGAAGCTACCTGAATAGCCAGAGGATGTCAAACATGCCAAGCAAACAATTCATCCTCCAAAAAGGCAATCCACCAAGGGGGAAGTCCATGGGCCCAACGCCCCTTTGAAAAACTTTAGCTGGACTACATACAACTTCCAAAGGCTAGCGGTTACCAGTATATACTGGTGTTCAGGGACAAGTTAATCCGCTGGGTAGAGGCATACCCATGCCGCCATGCCACAGCCCTGAAGACAGCTAGACACTTATTAAAAGACTTAGTGCCCAGGTTCGGGGTCCCAACTGTCTTAGATATGGACAGAGGGGCACACTTTGTGTCACAAGCTGTCACCTATGTTCTCCAGGCACTTGGAATCAGAGAGGATTCCCTCATACCCTCACTCCTCAGGGGGCGTAGAATGTCAAAACAGAAAGTTAAAGACCCTCCTGGATAAGCTATGCCACGAGACACACCTACTCTGCCCCCAAGTATTACCCATAGCCCTATTCCATTTTAGAACCTGGACAAGACAGGATCTGGGCATCTTCGAATTACTGTTTGGCACAAAATATTGGGCACAACCAACCATCCTGGGACCCCTCCTGGCTCTTTTCATGGTTACCAGACTTTCATTGGTTAAAAATTCTCATTGCAAGCATAATCACAGTCATCGTAGGTGGAGTCATCCTTTGTTGCCTATGTCAGTTAATCCCTTTAGGCTTAAAATTCCTAAAGATCTGCAGAGTTCCTACCAGAACTAACAAGCAGGATAGGAAGATCTCTTTCATGATGTGCCAGATTGAGCATCACTATCAGGTCTACGTAGAACCAGTTGGGCTAATCACTGGAACACCAGTAATAGCCCAAAATGGGGGAACTGATGAGAAACCCCCTTCACCCCAATAAAAGGATATAATTTAATCAAACAAAATACATTAGCCAATAGAAGAAAAAAAACAACTCAATGCAAAGAAACTCAGCCTGATTCAGGTCCAACCTAAGCAGCCCCAGGCGAACAAACACGTAACATACCAGATAAACAGTGTCAGCTTAAACATGGCAAGAAGGTGACAAGCAACAGGGAGAAAGCAGAACTATTTAACTCATTTTTCGCATCTGTCTTTACACAAAGGGAAAAAACAGACCAACCTATCAAAAATAGTGCCATAAAAAACAAAATAGAAATACAAGTTAAGATAGGCAAGAAAATGGTAAGTGAACACCTGTCCAGCCTAGACGAGTTCAAATCACCAGGACCAGATGGATTACATCCCAAGGTTCTCAAGGAACTGGCAGATGTAATCTCAGAACCACTGAACTATATTTTTCAGAGATCCTGGAGCACTGGGGAACTACCAGAGGACTGGAAAAGAGCTG
>NW_015386458.1:51222-63772 GCF_001527695.2 Protobothrops mucrosquamatus | reverse complement strand
AAGCTGGCAGGAATAGCCAACACTCCAGAAGACAGGCTTAGGATACAGGAGGATCTGGACAGACTTGAACACTGGGCGCTATCTAACAAAATGAAATTCAATGGTGAAAAAAGTAAGGTTCTACATTTAGGCAAGAAAAACCAAATGTACAGGTATAGTATAGGGGGTACCTTGCTCAATAGTAGTAACTGTGAGAGGGGTCTCGGAGTCCTAGTGGACAATCATTTAAATATGAGCCAGCAGTGTGCTGGCAGCTGCCAAAAAAGCCAACACAGTGCTAGGCTGCATTAACAGAGGAATAGAATCAAGATCACGTGAAGTATTAATACCACTTTACAATGCCTTGGTAAGGCCACACTTGGAATACTGCATCCAGTTTTGGTCACCACGATGTAAAAAAGATGTTGAGACTCTAGAAAGAGTACAGAGAAGAGCAACAAAGATGATTAGGGACTGGAGGCTAAAACATATAAGGAACGGTTGCTGGAATTGCGTATGTCTAGTTTAACAAAGAGAAGGACGAGGGGGGACATGATAGCAGTGTTCCACTATCTTAGGGGCTGCCACAAAGAAGAGGCAGTCAAGCTATTTTCCAAAGCGCCTGAAGGCAGGACAAGAAGCAACAGGTAGACACTAATCAAGGAGAGAAGCAACCTAGAACTAAGGAGAAACTTCCTGACAGTTAGAACAATTAACCAGTGGAACAACCTGCCTCCAGAAACGGTGAATGCTCCAACACTGGAAGTTTTTAAGAAGAAACTGGACAGCCATTTGTCCAAAACGGTATAGGGTTTCCTGCCTGAGCAGGGGGTTGGACTAGATGACCTCCAAGGTCCCTTCCAACTTTATCATCATCATCATCAATATTATTATTATTATTATTATTATTATTATTATTATTATTATTATTATTATTATTATTATTATTATTATTATTATTATTATTATTATTATTATTATTATTATTATTATGTCAACTGCCGAAATGCGAGACTGGCTATCAACACCTAAGACCGGCAGGATTAAAACAAGGACACAAAAAGAACATAATTATAACAAATAGATAACAAATAGAAACACATTAGATCCTCCCCTGACGCAAGGATTAACCTTTTTTTCCTGA
Organism: Protobothrops mucrosquamatus; assembly: GCF_001527695.2. NCBI lineage: Eukaryota > Metazoa > Chordata > Lepidosauria > Squamata > Viperidae > Protobothrops > Protobothrops mucrosquamatus. The sequence goes on along the minus strand of NW_015386458.1, from coordinate 62,649 downwards.
GCAATATCTGATAGATTAACCCATCAATAGACACTGCTCCACGAATCAGAAATGAGAGTTTTGGAAACCAAGAAAAGGTATAGAAACTCACGCTTGGGGGACCGCTTTTCCTAGCTAGCCGGGGATTCATGCTGAATTGTCACTTAACTTGATCTCCGTGATTAAACCTCTCTTTCCGGTGCTGGCTTCTCATTGCATTTGTTCTTCAAGCTCTGATTGTAGAAATCCCGGCTGGAAGAGCCCCAAAAGTGGGAGTTCCTCCCAACAATTTCCAGGAAAACTTTCACCCTGTAAAAAGCTTTGGCCTCCTCAAAGTTAACCTGATCCCTATGTTTTTGGGGTGTGCCCTTTAAGATGCACCCCACAGAATCCAATATAGGCCTTAAAACCTATATGACGGTCACAGTGTCCTGGGGTCACATGATCCCCTTTTGCGACCTTCTGCCAAGCAACGCCAAGAGGGAAGCCAGCTTAACTGCATTGATTCACTTTACAACTGTGGCAGGAAAGGTCTTAAAACAGGGCAAAACCAGTGCTTTTTTCAAAAAAAAAAAAAAAAAAAAGGTGCCGAAACTCACATACATCATACAACCCGCCTTGCCTACCCTACAAGGTTCCATCCAAAAAAGGTGCCAGAACTCCGTTCTGGGCGTTCTATGAGAAAAAAAGCCCTGGGCAAAACTCTCTTTAAAAAAATGTCTCAGCAACATAAATTTTTGGTTTAATTGATTGTACCAGGGTACCTGTGGTCCACAATCCTGTAATGGACACAAGAGCTGCACCTGAAGGCAAGATTAAGGAGAAATTTCCTGACAGTGAGGCCAATTAACCAGTGGAACAGCTTGCCACCAGAAGTTGTGGGGGCTCCAACACTGGAGCCGGTGTTCACACATCACCCTCACATCACCATGTGGAAATTCCTGGAAAAGCAACAAATATAGGTAGTCCTCGACTCATGACCAGTTCAAAGTTACAATGGAAACCCCCCCCACTCAGAAGTACAGGTAATCCCCCAGATATGAGCATTTATATAGCGAGTTTTCACAAAAATGAGGTTATTCAGAAAGGGTACTTGCATTAGAAATTCAAAATTGCAATCAAAAACAGGCCTCTGTAGCCATGTGACTTGGATTCAGTTTCGGCTGCTGCGGCAGCCATTTTAACTCTGTGACTTGCCTGGGCCGGTTCAGGCCTACAAGAAGCCAGAAGTGGGTTTTTCTTGTTTTGTTTTGTTTTTTTGTGCCTGGTCACATCGCCAAAGCAAGATTTTTGCATAGGGTTGCCAGGTCTGCTTCCAAAAAATAGCGGAGAAGCGGGGTGGGGTGGGGTGGTGGTTAAGTAGTAAAAAAAGTAAAAAAAAAATTACAATTAAATTATATATTTTCTTACAAACATTTTAACACGTATTAAAATAATCACTTCCAAAAAGTATAATATAAAAATAATAGGTAAATGCTAGTTAAGAAAAATAGTATGTAAATAATTTTATATACTTTTATTAAATGTCTTGTGAAACAATTGAGTATGATTAATAATTTTTTCGGAGAATCAAGTTCTAGGGTTGCCAGGTCTGCTTCCAAAAAATAGCGGACAAGCGGGTGGGGGGGTTAAGTAGTAAAAAAAGTAGACTGTACAGCTTTAGATTACGTACCATTTCATCATAAAGCTTTTGAATAAAAAAATGTCCACTATTTTGTGGAAAAAAATAGTGAACATAATGTGAAAAAAGTGGACTGTCCACTCAAATAGTGGACACCTGGCAACCCTATCAAGTTCAATGGATATTCGATCTTTGTCTCATTCTAACTTATGAAAAAAAAGACAAAACGCGATTCTCCTATCCTTATTCTCTTAGACTGTACAGCTTTAGATTACGTACCATTTCATCATAAAGCTTTTGAATAAAAAAAATGTCCACTATTTTGTGAAAAAAAATAGTGAACATAATGTGAAAAAAGCGGACTGTCCGCTCAAATAGTGGACACCTGGCAACTCTATTTTTGCAGCTGGCAGGACCGTTTGTTTTTGTTTTCTTGAAGCTGCTGCTTGCTGGGCTTGGGGACTGGGCTTGTCGAGAGCTAGAATTACTTCTGTAAGTATTTTAAAATATTCTTTTTTGTTACTCTACAGTACTGTACTGTATTGTTTGCAATTACTTTGGGAACTGCTCTGCTTTTTATTGTTTTGTAGGTAGGGCATTTTGCAAGATTGATTGCTTGCATTTGACTGAAACTTACAGCATGTGGCTGCTGCTGCCTCCTTTCCCTAGCATAGACCCACCAGAGATTCTGCTAACACTCACTGGAAGGAAATCCCCCCTCCCTAAATTTTGGATTTTGGCTGGAGAGGCTTGCCCTGATAAGGAGCAGTGTGTGTGTGTGTGTTTAAAGGTTTTAAATTTAAGTTGCCTCCAGAGGTTGTGGGTGTTCCCTCAATGGAGGCTTTTANATCTCCCTCTGCATGCCTGGCTGGAGACACTTAAGCTAATGGCCGGCAAGTGTTTGTGTGTGTGTTTTAAAGCAATCGGAGATTTCTGTAAAATACTGGAGATGCCTAAGCTAATTACTTTAGTGGCAGCTGCAATCATAGACTTCTCCACCCACTTCTGAAGAAGCTTGAGCTGCCTAGCAAGAAATGGCTTTTTTTTAAAAAAAAAAGCCTACTGCCTAGTTGGGAGGCAGTTTACAAGTACTGTGGTTACTGAAACCAGAAACAGCTGATTTGTGGCTGGAAACAGCCTGCAGCAGCGGCGGGAAAAGTCTCTCATTTCATGCAGCCATCGGAGGAAATAGTAAATCAAATCTTCATTCATTTAATGACCCATTTGATTCAATTAATGAGTTTGATTTTAAAATGTTTCATTTGATGATTACAAGCCTAATGAGCAGGCTCTATTAGGCTCGTACCTCAGGGACTACCTGCATTTAAGACGAGGAGGAGGAAGAGGAGGAGGAGGAGGAGAAGGAGAAGAAGAAGAAGAAGAAGAAGAAGAAGAAGAAGAAGAAGAAGAAGAAGAAGAAGAAGAAGAAGAAGAGGAGGAGGAGGAGGAGGAGGAGGAGGAGGAGGAGGAGGAGGAGGAGGAGATTTTGTTTTTGTCAAGGGAAATGAAAAGGGAATCACTGCCCTCCAATCCCATATCAACGTGCAGGTAGTCCTCGAATTATTCATTTCGTGACCGTTTAAAGTTACAACAGCATTGAAAAAAGTGACCTGTGACTGTTTTTCACACTTACAACTCTTGCAGAATCCCCATGATCATGTGATCCAAATTCAGACACTTGGTAACTGACTCGTATTTATGATGGTCGCTGTGTCCCAGGGTCATGTGGTCCCCTTTTGCGACCTTCTAACAAGCTAAATCAAGAAGTGAGCTGGATTCACTCTACAACTTAACAAGTGCAGGGATTCAATTAACAACTTTGGCAAGAAAGTTAAAATGGGGCAAAACTCAACCTGTGTCTTGCTTAAGAATGAAAATTTGAGGCTCAGTGGTAGTGTTGACCCAGGCTTAGGGGACAGTGAATACGTGGAGATGGCCCCGCTCTCTCTGGCTGCTTGCAGACTTATGATTGCAAGGTCATGAAAGGACAGCAAAGGAAACACCCAATATTCTACCCCACCCAGGGAACATATGGTGCCTTGGGGAAACACCCAAACCACCAAAAGGGAACATATTAGCTACTTCTGCTTTCTTCCTTTTTTATCTACAGTGTGCCAGCCTTAAAGGGCGAAGTCTCTATCTTATGTGTGTCAGTTTTGCTGGGCGCATAGCTTATGTAATCAAAGTAGGTATAAAAATAAGGGTTTTTTGATATTTCTTTAGAGAAACCAATCTTTACTCAGCTGAATAAACACGTAACTCTTGAAAGCAACTTCTGGTTTCCTGTATTTTTTTTTATCAAGCAAAACCTCAGAACCTGCATATCAGTTTTGGTGAGCCAGACTTGCAGGAGGGTTGCTTGGACCTAGGTAGGCTCAGGAAGGGGGAAGGCGCCAAGCGCACTCTGGGGTTTCCTGTGGTGCCCCCCTTCTTGACTCTTCACTCTGGTTTTTAAACAGGAACCAATTTTTCTTTTTGTTGTAGTTTTTGCCTTCACTTGATTCCTGCATACTCAGGAGGGCTGGAGATAAGCTTATGTTGCTTTATTGTGAAGGCTTGCCCAGGGGAGTGTGTGTGTGTGTGTGTAAAAGTGTGTCTGTTTCCTTGAATCATTTCCCACTGTTGACCAAAGCTGGGCGGAAGGGTTTGCGTCAGCCGCACCTAGCCCCCCATGTTTCTGGTTAGAAAGCAAGGGGCGCTAACCTTGTACTCTTGTGTTCCAACGAGTTCTGAGTGGTGTGTGATTTGAGGTTTGTGGTTGCTCTTTATATATTTCCTGCTGTTGACCAGGCCTAGGCATAATACTGATTCTAGCTGCCTGCAGACCCTTGTGAGACTGTTGAGCTGTTGACAGGGGATATCTGCATCGCAAGGAGAATGGTGGATCTCTTGTGGCCCAACAGGCTGTGCAAGTGGTGTGAGAGATTTAGACACATGAGCTCCACTCAAGAAAGACCTTCAAGAATGCATAAAAAAGAATGTGCCCTCAGCCCCCTTGAGTGTATTATCAGGAACTTTGATAAGCTTAAAACCCATCGGGATATTAAAATTGAAACTCTAATTAAGTACAATGCCCTCTGGCATCAGGACATGCCTACTGTTTGGCCCAAAGGGAGGGGGCCATAGATTTGGTTTTTTTTTGAATCTATGGGAGATTATGCTCAAAGAGGCATGGATCATGATCAACAAGTTTATTATGCACTTTTTTGGACTTTAAAAAGGAATAAACAGATGCTTAAAGACTGTGGGTTATGGCAACTTCCCACAGCACCAACTTTTTCTGCTTTATCCTCTGCTCCACCACCTTATGAGGGGATTTACCCCCTCACAGAGCAGATAGCTATTGGAAGGGGGAACACTAATAAGGTCCTGGTTCATACCCCCTCCTCCACATCTGACCTTTATGCATGGAAGGACTGATTAGGTTCTTATACTGCAGCCCCACTCAAGTATTCTGAATTGGTTCTGTCTAATATTCGAACTCATAACCCTAATTGGGCAGACCTCCAAGCCATGCTGGATGTCTTTTTAACATCAGAGGAAAGACGTCTGGTAGGAAATGCTGCAAAAAGATTAGCTGAAGAAAGGAAGGTCCTTTGTCCTGAAACTGACCTTAGATGGGTCATTGATACTTATGATAGTAGAGATTATGAACACTTAACAGGCTTTCAAGACCTTCTTGTCACTGCATTGCAGACTGCTATCCCTAAACAGAAAAATTTGGGCAAAATATATGATGTTCACCAATTGCCATCAGAGAGCCCCAGTGACTTCCTTGAGTGCCTCTACCAGGTTTTCAGGACATATAGTGATTTGAATCCAGAAGCTCCAGAAAACTCCCGCTTGATGAACATGCTCTTTATTGGGCAGAGTGCCCCAGATATTAGGTGCCGATTACAGAAGCTGGAAGGGGCTTCAGCTGACACTGTTGCAAAATTGTTGGAAGTAGCTTACAAAACCAATGTTTCAAGACCAGAAGTAATAGCTAAAGGGGTTAAAAGGGATGAAAAATGCAAAAACGATATTTGGAGCTTTTCTCTTTCTTTAGAGAAGCCCGTCATTACTCAGCTGAATAAACACGTAGCTCTTGAAGGCAACTTCTGGTTTCCTGTATTTTTTTATCAAGCAAAACCTCAGAATCTGCATATCAATTGTTGTAGGTCGAGGACTATCTGTACTGGAGAGAATGGTCAGTAATCTCGTAGTCCTCATGTTACAACCAGTTGCTTAGTGACAGTTCAAAATTATGACCAATCTGAAAAAGGGGACTTGTGACCCCTTATTTGAAGTTCTGATGTATGAACTCCTCTGGGGTCAAACGAGAGAACATGGGTGCATTTACGATTGTTTCCAGTGGCATATGATCATGAGGGTGTTTTACGATAGTTATGCTGAAAACAAGAAAGAAAGAAAGAAAGAAAGAAAGAAAGGAAGGAAGGAAGGAAGGAAGGAAGGAAGGAAGGAAGGAAGGAAGGAAGGAAGGAAGGACACATTTTTAACAACAATGGATGTTGAAACACTGCGGTCTACATTGCCCACAAGTGGATTTTAGGTCATCGGGGACTTGATTGCTGATGTCAACACACACAACCTATCTTGCCAAAGGGCAAAGCATGACTTTGTAACCACTCCAACTGCTTCATCTTGGTAACAACACGTCCTTGTGAGTCAGTGGGAAAGTGATGGGCACAAAAGCAATTGCTCAACAGGCAACAAACATGACTTTCACTTTCTCTCACTTGAGTTTCTGGTTGATTTAAGGACCTTTTCATCACCTGCAGCAAAGGAAAAAAAAGGTTGAAGTCCTTGGTGGTCTCTGAGCATGGTAGTTTTCTTGCAGATGTTTCATGACCCAACTAAGGAACATCATCAGGATTAGAAGGGAGTGGGGTTTGCAGTGGGGAGGAGGAGGAGGAGGAGGAGGAGGAGGAGGAGGAGGAGGAGGAGGAGGAGGACGACGACGACGACGACGACGACGACGATGACTTTGGGGGTTCTTGGTGGTCTCTGAGCTTGGTTATTTCCTGCAGACATTTCATGACCTGACCAGGGAGCATCATCAGTGCTAGAAGGGCATGTGGTCTGCTCTCATTTTATACACCAGTGATGTCTAATATCAATATTGCTGAGTTTGGACTTGGTGATTCACTTGATCATAGAAAAGTAAGTCTCATCAGATACCATCAAAACCTCAACATTCCCACCATCAACCTAGTCAACAGAGCAAGTCCACTTCCTTGAAGTCATGGTCAAACCAAACAATGGACACTTAAATGCAATGTGATGCCAGATATCCACAGGATGTCACGCTTAAGCTACATGCTTCTAGCTTCTATGTGAACATACCACAGATTTATTGTCTATAGCAGTGTTTCTCAACCTTGGGACTTATAAGAGGGGTGGACCTCAGCTCCCAGAATTCTGCAGCCACCCTAGCTGGTTGGGGAATTCTGGGAGTTGAAGTCTACCCTGGGCTGAGTAGAACTTTTGGGGTGCCTGTGACCCCCTTTGTGCTTTTACCGTCTTCTCTTTCCCAGGTCTTCTTACTCAGAAGTGTAGGTCAGAGACTACCTGTGGCAGATTCTCAGTGCCGTCGAGTATCTTCACAAACAGGACATCCTACACTTATATCTGCAGTCCAAAAACATGGTAATTGTTGAGCCCAATCTGTTGAAGCTTCTGGACTTTGGAAATGCCCATTTCTACTTGCCCAACCAAATCCTAACCGTGGATGGTTGCACGGATTATGTAGAAACCATGGGTGACTGAGCCCACAAAACTGAGCTGCATGCCCAGTTTCCTTAATAAGCCCAAGTCTCCCTCCCACAAGCAGAAATCAGCTCTGTAAAAATGCAGATGTGATAATCCATTCAGAAAGGTTGGAGCCCCTCCAGCTAGAAGCTTAAGAAGACAAAGACACCTAAAATCTACATACTCCACCCAAACTCTAAGACAGGACATAATAGGATTAACCCATCACCACCAGAATGCGAGAAAGGCATACTCAAACTCAGGTCAAAGTACATAACACAGGAAATACAAAGCTCAAACAGGAACAGGAAATAACTCAAGAGCCCCAGAGGGTATAAAAACCCACTCCCTACATGTGCTCTTTTTTCTTCCAGAGCCATCTTTCTGCCTGGCTCTCCTCTTCAATAAACTGCAACCTTCTTTCTAAAGCAGTCGCCATGTTGTTTATTCCTGACTTGGATTGGGCCTTGAAGAAGATTTTTCATTCAACAATTTGGCACCCCAGATGGGACTCCAAGCTAATCTCTCCAATGGACTGAAACTGGTAAGCCCCATCTTGCTGGCAGCAGACCCCTTGTTTCTGTGGATGAATTTTCCAGGCCATGCTCATGTGGAGCAAGGGTAGTAAAGGGAGTTTTGGGTTTGAGCTCAAGGGCTGCTATGAAAGGAAGGTGAGTGCCTTCTTTTACTACATTAACAGAGGGATAGAATCAAGATCACGTGAAGTATTAATGCCACTTTACAATGCCTTAGAAAGGCCACACTTGGAATACTGCATCCAGTTTTGGTCACCACGATGTAAAAAAGATGCTGAGACTCTAGAAAGAGTACAGAGAAGAGCAACAAAGATGATTAGGGGACTGGAAGCTAAAACATATAAGGAACGGTAGCTGAAATTGGGTATGTCTAGTTTAACGAAGAGAAGGATGAGGGGGGACATGATAGCAGTGTTCCAATATCTCAGGGACTGCCACAAAGAAGAGGGAGTCAAGCTATTCTCCAAGGCGCCTGAAGGCAGGACAAGAAGCAATGGATGGAAACCGATCAAGGAGAGAAGCAACTTAGAACTAAGGAGAAACATCCTGACAGTTAGAACAATTAACCAATGGAACAACCTGCCTCCAGAAGCGGTGAATGCTCCAACACTGGAAGTTTTTAAGAGGAGACTGGACAGCCATTTGTCTGAAATGGTGTAGGGTTCCTGCCTGAGCAGGGGGTTGGACACGATGACCTCCAAGGTCCCTTCCAACTTTTTTATTATTATTATTTTTATTTTTTTTATTTTTTATTATTATTATTATTATTATTATTATTATTATTATTATTATTATTATTATTATTATTATTATTATTATTATTATTATTATTATTATTATCTTTAAAGCCAAGGGGAGTGAGAGAAATGTGTGTATTTCTGTGTGTGAGAGTGAGAAGACCTTTTCCCAATCACAGTTGGATTTTGCTCCCTCTGGTCTTTCCTAACCACAGAAAGGAGCTGTTCAACCAACAGACCCTGGAAAGCATGGGGGTTTGGCAAGAGTGCAGGATCTTTTGTTAGGGAAAAGGGAGAGGCTATGTGAAAATGGAATGGAATGAGTGAATGAGAGAATTGGATTTGGGCAACCAGCTGGTAAGATCCTGTAAGCAAAGCCCCAAGTTAAGAAATTAAGCCCTGGGTTAGGAGCGACTCATACCTCTGAAAACAAGCAGAGGTCCTCCAGGACATTTGAAGTCTGAAAATTGTGGTTGTGAAGGAAAAGCCGGTACAGCAGCGACCCATAGTCTCTGTGGGGAGCAGAAGAGTCCTCACAGGCCCCCTTTTGGTATGCAACTGTGGTAGAGAATCCCTGAAGGAGCGACCCATACTCTGTTAGGGATACCAGAGTCCTCCGTGTGTCCCTTTTTCACCTGAAAACTGGGATGGTAGGCGGAAGTCTCACAAGGAGGCTTCAACTGCCCTAGACCTGACTAAGCTGAAGTGAACCCCTACATCGGAAATAGGGGAATCATGGGATGTTCTAGTTCGAGGGTTGAGATACTCCCCAGTAAAAGACTTGCTTGAGGCCTGGGACAGGAATTGGCTGCCTATTCAGGCAGGTATGAAAAAGAGATAGGTAGAGAAATTATGCAAAAGAAAGGAAATGGACTTTGCTCAGGGCTTTGTTGGGAAACCAATTTGGCTAAATAAAGGTACTTAAAAGGAAATTAAAATATAGGAATAGTGACTTTCTCTCTCTCTCTCTTTCTATGCATCCACGTGATATGTCTAAGATTTGTGCCTTCCCTAATTTGAGCTAACTGAGATTATTAGTGGGAATGACCAGGATGTGAAAACTGAGTGTTCTATTTTCCTCTCCTTTTCTCTTTGTCTTAGTGTTTGTATGTGTGTCAAAGTTCTTGTATATCCTCGAGGTAAATGTTAACTGTTGGGTGTCTCTAATCTCTAGAGAAAAGAATTTTAAAATTCTGCTAGAAATTCTACTTAAAATAAGCCACCAAAAGAAAATACCTTCAGCCTGTTTTCCTGGCCAGGAAAACAGGCTGAAGATAATTGAGTTCCCCTTTGCTTTCCCTTGTTAGGAGGGAATGTTTTAAGCTCATTTAGAAGGGAAATTTTGTTTGTTTGCTTGTTTTTTTTCTGCATTTTCTATATGTGTTGTAAATGGGTTTTATCTGTCTATCCTTTTCCTGAAACATGAGGTGTTTGTAGCTATAACAGCCTCCTGAAGCTCCAGTTTGCTTGTGTAGGGAAATAACCTTCTTTTTAAGTTACTTTTCTTATCCTATCACTAATCAGTGAAACTACTATGGAACTAATCCTGGAACATATAACCATTTTATAAAACTCTAAAATAATGTGGTCTATTTTAGAATAAATGTTAAAGGTAGATTCTCCTGCCCTTGGCAAATTGCACACTTTAACATATTAGGCTTTTAAAATTATTTGGAGCTTTCAGCATTCTCAAGCTGCCCAGTTTTTTCAAGTTGCAAGTCCTTAAGTCCTCTTTAACATGTTGCAAGTGTTCAATTCCAGAAGTGAAACCTTTCATTGATGTTCTCTTACCAGAATCCAGCCTCTCTTTTGTCCTCATCTGTGATGTCCTCATTTTGTCTGCCTATCTGTTTCTTTAACCACTGCAGTATTAATGCCTTTTCACACTCTGTCTGCGAACTATCTCCCCCATTCTACTTCTTCTTTTCTTATCCTCTGTTCTCCATGCTTTTGTCTGCCTCTCCTGAGAGAGTACACCCAGAAAGGGGGGGGACCTTGTTTTCATATCTTTCAGCCCCTGCATGGACAACCGCCACAACCTTTGAAAGCAGAGCACACAGACCCAGATGCTGCCTCCATCCATCTGAGCCAGGAAATTGCATTTGAATCCAGCCATCCAATAAAAGCCACCATGCAACCAGAGTGGAACAGATCTTCCCAGGTCCTACCATTCTCCCAGATGCCTGTGAAAGCCGCAGAAGAAGGAAGGCGTCCTGGAGCCATTGGCCCTCACATAAAGCCTCAAAAAACAACAGGGGAAGACTATGGGGGGAGGGCAGAAACTTATTGTAAGGTTTTCTTTCTTGCCCTATTTGTGTTGTAATTAAGCAGTTGAATGTATTTATGGAGTGATGGCATTTGGGAATAGTTGGCAAAGCAACTAGTGGACTTCTGTCTGGTGGGAGGAAAATTTGTCCACAATGTTTGTATTGCCTGTTTTGTATTAGTAGCTGTACACACATATGCACACACACCATTCACAATCACCTATCTTCAGTAAAGCTCCCCAGGCTGATTTTTGCTCCGTGGCACCAACGCTTTGCATGCACAACTTGCTGCAAATTCCAAGAGGGAGGGAACCAGGCCCCCTCATGTGATTTGCAAATCAGAGGAATGCTGTGGATATAATTTACTTGGACTTCAGTAAGGCATTTGATAAAGTAGACCACAACCTACTACTCGATAAGATAGAAAAATATGGGTTAGACAGCATCACCACCAGATGGATTCGTAGCTGGCTGACCGGCCGTACTCAGCGTGTGGTCCTCAATGGAACCGCATCTACATGGAGGAAAGTTTGTAG
>NW_015386458.1:46187-50639 GCF_001527695.2 Protobothrops mucrosquamatus | reverse complement strand
TCCTGACAGTTAGAACAATTAACCAATGGAACAACCTGCCTCCAGAAGTGGTGAATGCTCCAACACTGGAAGTTTTTAAGAAGAGACTGGACAGCCGTTTGTCTGAAATGGTGTAGGGTTCCTGCCTGGGCAGGGGGTTGGACTCGATGACCTCCAAGGTCCCTTCCAACTTTATTATTATTATTATTATTATTATCATATGAGGAAGTAGCAGGAAAGAGATCTCCAAACCCAAGCCCTGAATATATTGCACTGGTGGAGACAGAGTGGTAGTCCTAGGGCTCACTATGTGCAATTTAAGAAAAAAATAATAGACTGGCTTGCTCACTGGCTAACCTCAATTGGACATCACAAACCTGGATGCACTGAACTAAGAGCTAAAGCAGGTAACAACCTTTGAAAATGGGCAGCCAGTGGTTATGTACTGAGGCAAAACATGGCTGTGAAGAAAAAAATTTTGGGAGCTGACCTGACTGGAAGTTCAAACTGACATCCAACATTTGAAAATAACTGGCACAGAATAATGGACACTATAAATTTCTTTTCCATCTAACAAAACTTTTGCCCTGACCTTTAGAACTTTATGGGTTGGAAGCTCCTCTTTGGGGAGCCACTGCAGGCATCTCTTTCTGCTGCCTCTATCACCATCACCATCACCATGTACAGTAGAGGTGGGTATAGAGAACCAGTTTGGCTTAGTGGTTAAGGAAGCAGGCTAGAAAGTAAGAGACCGTGGGTTCAAGTCACATCTTAGCCATGGAAGCCAGTTGAATGAACCAATCACCAGGCGATGGGGAGTTCTAGTCTTGCCTTAAATGTGAAAGCCAGTTGGTGGCTTTGGGCCAATCACAAGGAAAAAAGGGAGTTCCAGTCCTGCCTTACACATGAAAGCAGGCTGGGTGACCTTGGGCCAATCACCAGGAGCAGGTGAGTTCTAGTCCCACCTCAAGTATGAAACCAAGTGTGTGACCTTGAGCCAGCCACTCTCTTTCATCCTTAGGAAACCGGCAATGGCAAACTACTTCTGAAAAAAAACCATGCCCAGAAAACTGCAGGGATTAGTCCAGGAGTCCGAAACTACCTGGAAGGCACGCCCACACATACGCATACACACACACACACAAACACACACACACACACACACACATTCATTTTTCAGGTGGGCCCCTTCCACTGGGGTCCCCAATCCAGCAGGACTGCCTGGAGCTGTAAAAGGCACATCTGCTCGAAATGTGTTCTCTAACCTTTCCTAGAACAGAGAACCTGCAAAGCTGTTTATTTACAAACCAGCATCTTTCCCCAAATCTCAGATGTGGTGGAGAAGATGCTGGACTAAAGGGGGGGGAAACCATGGATCTGTCCTGCGCAGCCAAGGGAGCTTCTGAGAGGACCTGGGGCCATTCCCCTTTCTTGTGGGGAAGGTCTTGAAATAGGAATGGGGGACTTGCAGGTTCCAGTTCCCCTTCAACCTGCTTGGGTGACTTGGGATTGATCTCTGCCACTTCTGGGGGGTTTTATAATGGGAAAAATAGGATTAGGGAATGCCACACGTGCCATCACAGGTGCCTGAATGAAAAGCAGGCTACCTATTGAGTAATTAAAGCAGAGCCGATCCACAACGTTATGCAAAAGTGGGCAGAGGCGGAGGAAACCTGGCCCGTAATTAGCCTACATGTGTTCTCCTTACTAATATGACTTTTGAAATATCTGGAGAAATGCAACTTCATGGGCATGACTTTTAATTAGATAAAATAATAATAATAATAATAATAATAATAATAATAATAATAATAATAATAATAATAATAATAATAATAGTAATAATAGTAATAATAAAAATAAAAATAATATTAATAAAAAAGTTGGAAGGGACCTTGGAGGTCATCTAGTCCAACCCCCTGCTCAGGCAGAAAATTCTATACCATTTCAGACAAATGGCTGTCCAGTCTCTTCTTAAAAACTTCCAGTGTTGGAGCATTCACCGCTTCTGGAGGCAGGTTGTTCCACTGGTTAATTGTTCTAACTGTCAGGAAGTTTCTCCTTAGTTCTAGGTTGCTTCTCTCTTTCATTAATTTCCACCCGTTGCTTCTTGTCCTGCCTTCAGGTGCTTTGGAAAATAGCTTGACTCCCTCTTCTTTGGGGCAGCCCCTGAGATATTGGAACACTGCTATCATGTCCCCCCTCGTCCTTCTCTTCGTTAAACTGGGACATACCCAATTCCAGCAACCTTTCCTTATATGTTTTAGCCTCCAGTCCTCTAATCATCTTTGTTGCTCTTCTCTGTACTCTTTCTAGAGTATTATCAAAGCCTTTGTAGCGATGGTTTCTGAAAAGGTGGCAGAGGCAGGAACTGGGACTGATTGCTGCCCTATTTTATTTTATTTTTATTTTATCTTATTTTATTTTACTTTACATTTTACTTTAAATTTTTCTTTGCTTTGCTTTATTTTCTTTTACTTTATTTTATTATTTGTATCCCACATTTGTTATTTTTACAAATAACTCCAGACGATGAACATATCCAATATACCTACCACCTCCTACTTTTTCCCCACCACAATCCTGTGAGGTGGCTTGGGCTGAGAGGGAGGGATTAACCTAAAGTCATCCAGCCAGCTTTCATGCCTATGGCAGGATTAGAACTCACAGTCTATCTCCTGGTGATTGGTCCAAAGTCGCCCAGCCTGTTTTTGTGTTTAACATGGGACCAGAGAAACAATTAAGCAGAAAACAATATTCTACCAAGGAGGGAAAAAAACCACATCCTACCAAGACTGACAGGAGAAGCAACTCTATAGAAAAAGGGATAAAACTTCCACTCCCTTAAACTGATTATATTACCTAGTTGGGTCATGAAATGTCTGCAAGAAAACCACAAAGCTCAGAATGTACCAAGGACCTCACAGTCTTCCTCCTCCTTTTCTTCCTCCTCCTCCTCCTCCCTTCTCCTTCTTCTCCTCTACCTCCTCCTCCACTTACCCCCACCTCCTTCCCTTTCTCCCCACAACCTCCCCTCTTTTCTACCATTGATGATGTTACATTGTTGGATCATGAAAGGTCTGCAAGAAAGCAACCAAGCTCAGAGACCAGCCAGGACCCCCACATTTGAACTCCGAGCCACAAATATGGCATTCTGTCAACCAAGTGAATAATTCTTCCTTTCTCTCCTGTTTCCAGGCTGAGCGCTGAATATCCCATCAGCTCCGAGGCTGCCTGTGACTTCGGAAGGCTGGTCAAGCGAGACAAAATCCAACTCAACAAATGTTATGCCGGCCTTTCGGGGGGAGCCATCAACTTTCTCCAAAGCACCCTTTCCTTGAATCCATGGTGAGAAGATCCCTTTGCTCCTCAAGGGGTTCCTCTTCCACGTTGCAGATGTATATATATATATATATATATATTTCTGTCCCAGATCATCTCAGTTAAGTTCGGGTAATCCTCGACTTACGACCACAACTGAGCCCAAACCTTTTGTTGCTAAGCGACACATTTGTTAAGTGAGTTTAGCCCCATTTTATGACCTTTCTTGCCACAGCAGTCACGTGATCATGGGAACGGCCTGGGCAGGCATCAGAACTTCAGAATTTCTCCTCTTTGTTCTCCTTCTCCTTCTCCTCCTTCTCCATCTCCTCCTCCTCCTCCTCCTCGTTCTCCTCCTCCTCCTTGTCTATCTCCTTCACCTCCTCCTCCTCCTTCACCATCTTCGTCTCCTCCTCCTCTTTCTCCTCCTTTTCCTCCTCCTTCTTGTCTATCTCCCCCTCCTTGTCTCCTTCTCTATCTCCTCCTCTTCCTCCTTCTCCTTCTTCTTCTCTATCTCCTCCGTCTCCATCTCCGTCTCCATCTTCTTGTCCATCTCCTCGCCTATCTCCTTCTCCATCTCCTCCTCCTTCTCCTTGTCTGTCTGTCAATCTCCATCTCCATCTCCTCCTTGTCTATCTCCTCCTCCTTCTACTCCTCCTCCTCGTCTTAAATACAGGTAGTCCCCGAGGTACAAGCCTAATAGAGCCTGCCCATTAGGCTCGTAATCATCAAATGAGTCAGACAACATTTTAAAATCAAACTCATTAATTGAATCAAATGGGTCATTAAATGAATGAAGATTTGATTTACTATTTCCTCCGATGGCTGCATGAAATGAGAGACTTTTCCCGCCGCTGCTGCAGGCTGTTTCCAGCCACAAATCAGCTGTTTCTGGTTTCAGTAACCACAGTACTTGTAAACTGCCTCCCAACTAGGCAGTAGGCTTTTTTTTAAAAAAAAAGCCATTTCTTGCTAGGCAGCTCAAGCTTCTTCAGAAGTGGGTGGAGAAGTCTATGATTGCAGCTGCCACTAAAGTAATTAGCTTAGGCATCTCCAGTATTTTACAGAAATCTCCGATTGCTTTAAAACACACACACAAACACTTGCCGGCCATTAGCTTAAGTGTCTCCAGCCAGGCATGCAGAGGGAGAT
>NW_015386458.1:13488-45402 GCF_001527695.2 Protobothrops mucrosquamatus | reverse complement strand
TAAAAGCCTCCATTGAGGGAACACCCACAACCTCTGGAGGCAACTTAAATTTAAAACCTTTAAACACACACACACACACTGCTCCTTATCAGGGCAAGCCTCTCCAGCCAAAATCCAAAATTTAGGGAGGGGGGATTTCCTTCCAGTGAGTGTTAGCAGAATCTCTGGTGGGTCTATGCTAGGGAAAGGAGGCAGCAGCCGCCACATGCTGTAAGTTTCAGTCAAATGCAAGCAATCAATCTTGCAAAATGCCCTACCTACAAAACAATAAAAAGCAGAGCAGTTCCCAAAGTAATTGCAAACAATACAGTACAGTACTGTAGAGTAACAAAAAAGAATATTTTAAAATACTTACAGAAGTAATTCTAGCTCTCGACAAGCCTAGTCCCCAAGCCCAGCAAGCAGCACCTTCAGGAAAACAAAAACAAACGGTCCTGCCAGCTGCAAAAATCTTGCTTTGGCAATGTGACCAGGCACAAAAAAAAAAAAAACAAAAAAAAACCAACCTCCCCACTTCCAGCACCGGAAAGAGAGGTTTAGTCATGGAGATCAAAGTTGAGTGACAATTCAGCATGAATCCCCAGCTAGCTAGAAAAGGCGTGAGTTTCTATACCTTTTCTTGGTTTTCAAAACTCTCATTTCTGATTCGTGGAGCAGTGTCTATTGATGGGTGAATTTATCAGATATTGGTCAGGAAAAAAAGGTTAATCCTTGCCTCAGGGGAGGACCTGATGTGTTTCTATTTGTTATCTATTTGTTATAATTATGTTCTTTTTGCGTCCTTGTTTTAATCCTGCCGGTTTTAATTGTTGATAGCCGATCTCGCATTCGGGCGGTTAAGCTGACAATGTTTATCTGGTATGTTAAGAGCTTGTTCGCCTGGGGCTGCTTAGGTTGGACCTGAGTCAGGCTGAGTTTCTTTTTTGTTTTTATAATAAAATTTTTATTGATTTTTATAATTAAACAACAAATATCAATATGATGCATTTACATACACAAGCAAAAAAAAAAAGATAATCCAAATCAATACATTTTCGGAAGCGCTCGGCAGTCCCCGCCTTGCCTCCACCCTCATTCACTTTCCTGTCCTTCCTCCCTCTAAACCCACAACCTCTCCTCTTTCCTCCTTTCCACCTACCTACTTCCCATCTCCCTTCTTAACCACCTCATCGAGTGCAGTTTGGGGTACCAGCCGAGCATCTCCTCTTTTCAATACAATTATTATTTAACTATAACATTTAAATACATCAATTTTTATCATTTCAATCCCCTAATCCCCTTCCCCCCTCCCCCCCTGACTTCCCAGAGCTGAATACAGGATTAAGCATATAGTAATCCAAATTTAACCCAAACAACCCATTCATAATATAAACAAGTATAAACTTACTTTAACTCTAACATACAATCAACTTAACTATGAACTATATATATAAATTATATATAAAAATATTTATAAGTAACAATAATTAATCAAAAGCTAAATGATAATTGTTCATTTCATATTTTCTCTGAATATAATCTATCCATCTTCTCCATACAGAAATAAATTTCTCTTGGTATTGATCCTTCAGGTATGCGGATATTTTTGCCATTTCTGCAAAATATGAAACTTTCTGTCTCCAATCATCCATATTCGGTAATATCTCCTTTTTCCAATTTTGAGCAATCAATGTCCTTGCTGCTGTTATACAATACAACATCAAATTCATTTCTTTTGAGTCCAAATTATCCATAATGCCCAGTAAAAATAATTGCGGTGTAAATTTTATCTTTTTCTTAAAAATCTGTTGAAGATTCCACCAAATCTTAATCCAAAAAGCTTTGACGTCCCTACATGTCCACCAAATATAGGCTGAGTTTCTTTACATTGGTTTTTTCCCCCCCTGTATTGGCTAATGTATTTTGTTTGATTAAATTATATCCTTTTATTGGGGTGAAGAGGGTTTCTCATCAGTTCCCCCATTTTGGGCTATCACTGGTTTTACGTCTTGGGGTTTGCGGCATTGAAGCGACACACACTCACGTCGTAACCAAGTTCTTCTTTATTTATTCCACGTTACCACTCAGTAACCCAACAGGCTCGCAGGCCTTTTATAGTTTTCCAAACAGCTATCATAAATCTCTTTTGTTCACGCCTTGCGCATGTGTGCAAGGCCAGCGCCAACCAGTCTGGTCCCGGGCAGCTTTTGGACCAGCAAGTTTCCTTTGTGATGACAGAAACCTCACATAGTCTCCCAGATGCTTGGGAGGGGTCTTAGCCCTTCGCGACTTACGCAAGGTCAGGGAGGGTGCCTGGCCTGTCAGCTCACCTGCCCGGCTAGGCAGACCAGGACTTTTATTTAATGGTGCCTGGCCTACCGGCCCATCTGGTGGGCTCGATAGACCAGGACTTTGATGCTCATAATTTACAGGTGACCCCGTTGTGGCGGGTTGGCTGAGTATTCCGAGTATCCCTTGGAGAGGAGAAAATCCCCAAGCCCGATGGTGGAGCGGAGGTCTCCCTGTCCACCATGGACTGCTCCTGGGAACTTAGTCCCTCGAGCCTATGACCAGTCTCGGACGTGACCTGCGTTGCAGCTGTGCCCCAATAGTTCCAGTCCCCCGTGTAGGTGGCCGAGGTGCCAGAGTCAGGAGCCGCTTCTATGGCAAACCCCCTCTCAGGAGAATTCCTGTTTGGTGCTCTTGCGGATGCACAGGCCACCCCTGAGATGACTTCCTGTTCAGAGCACTTGCTGATGCGCAGGATTCCCTGTTCGGAGCAATAACTGAATCATGAGGATGCCCTTGCTCCTCCACTGGGGAATCAATAGCAACCTGCAGCAATCCCCAGGGACAGTAAGACTGTTTCCCAGGATTTTGACCTGAAGTGTGACCATGTTCCTGGGCCCCCTCCCCCCTGAGAGCAGAGTCCGGGGCGGAAACATCGGGGGACAACCGCCAGCGCAGTTGGTCGATGTGACGCCGAAGGACGCGGCCGTCTCCCAAGGTCACTTTGTATGAAAATGGCCCTGAGACTTTGCATACAACAGCACTGACCCAGAGATGTCCAGGACCATAGTTTCTTGCCCAGACTGGATCGCCCACATGAAGTCTCCTAGGTGCCCACGGCTGTGACACCTGTGAAGCCACCCGGTCTGGGTGCAGTCTGTCCAACTTCGTGATGAGGCGGCAACCCCAGTGGAGTTCAGCTGGGCTCTTTCCAGTGGCAGTGCATGGTGTGATGCGGTGTGCAAGAAGAAAATCTGCTAACCTGTGATGCCAGCTACCGTGCATGATTCCTTTGAGTGCGTCTTTGGTGGTGCGCACCATCCATTCAGCTTGCCCGTTGGTGGAAGGGTGGAAAGGAGCTGATGTGGTGTGCCGGATCAAGTTGGCCTGAATGAAAGCCTGGAACTCAAAAGAAGTAAATTGAGGACCGTTGTCAGAAATGAGGACATCCGGGAGGCCATGAGTAGCGAAGATTCCTCTCAACACCTGGATAGTCCTGGCAGTAGTAGTGGAGGAGACAGGTACAACCTCTAGCCACTTGGAATGGCTATCCACCAGGATAAGGAAGAATTGCCCCTGAAAGGGCCCAGCGTAATCTAAATGTACCCTTGACCAAGGGGTTTGTGTCTCCTCCCACCTGTGTACAGGGGCCTGAGGCATTTCAGGCCGGGATTGTTGGCACACCTGGCACCCGTGCACCTGGACCTCGATAGCTTTATCGAGCCCCGGCCACCAAAGATGGCTGCGTGCAAGCGCTTTCATGCGCACTATGCCTGGATGTCCCTCATGCAGAGAGGACAAGACTCTAGACCTCAGTGAGGCTGGGATAACTACTCTACTACCCCATAGCAGGCACCCCTTAAATGTAGACAGCTCATGCCTTCTTTGACAGAAGCTTTGAAATGCAGCATCTGGACACATGTCAGGCCATCCTGACAAGACCCATGTCAGCACGCATGTGAGCGTGTGATCTGTGGCAGTTTCTGCAGCCACGTCCCTAGCATTGGGGGGAGATTCAGGCAACTCCTGAATGGACAGAAGATTAAGAGCAGGAGCAGGATCTGCCTCTATTTGTTTGAGAGGTAATCTGCTGAGGCCGTCTTTTCCCGGTTTGTGGATGAGTGTATAAACGTATGCTGACAGGAAAATTGACCATCTCAGCATACATGGAGAAATAATGTGTGGTGTCTGTTTGTTGGTAGTAAACAAACCCAACAGAGGTTTATGGTCTGTGTAGACCGTGAAGTGGCGGCCATATAAGAAATCATGGAATTTCTTTATGCCAGCCACTATGGCCAAGGCTTCTCTGTCAATCTGAGCGTAATTTTGCTCTGCAGATGATAGAGTCCTTGAATAGTAGGCTACAGGGACTTGTGTCCCATCAGCCTTCAGGTGGCTAAGTACTGCTCCCACCCCATAAGGAGATGCATCGCATGCGATGCACACAGGCAGTTGCTCATTGAAATGCGCTAATACAGCATTTGAAGAGAGCAAGGCTTTAACCTCATTGAAACTCCTGTCATGGACTTTAGTCCACTGCCATGGAGCCTCCTTGTCTAAGAGCCTGTGTAACGGCTCTGCCACAGCAGCCTTGTGTGGGAGAAATGCATGGTAAAAATTTAAGAGCCCCAAGAAGGCTTGCAGCTCACTCTTGGATGTGGGCCTTGGGGCCTGCTGAATCGCTTGAAGCTTAGATTCAGCAGGGTGGATGCCTTGAGCATCAATCCTGAAGCCTAAGAAATCAGTGGAAACAACTCCTATTTTGCATTTATCCTGCTTTAATTTAAGGCCTGCTTGGCGGAAACGCAACAAGACAGCCCTTAATCTTTCTGCTAGATTTTGAGATGACTCCCCAGCAATGAGGACGTCGTCGAAGTAGGGACAGACCCCAGGAATACCACGAAGTGTGCGTTCCATGACACTTTGAAATATGCCAGGGGCTACATTCACCCCAAACTGCAGTCTTTTAACCTTAAAGGCCCCTCTATGTGTTACAATTGTTTGGGCCTCTGCAGTTGCCTCATCAACAGGTAACTGTTGATAGGCCTGTGCCAAATCAAGTTTTGCAAAAATGCGCCCCCCCCCTCTTGAGGGAGGCCAAAATGTGGCTTACCACAGGCATTGGATATGCGTGCTGTTGCAACGCTTTATTCAGTGTATACTTATAGTCTGCGCATATGCGGACTTCTCCATTAGCCTTTAAAGGTGTAATGATGGGGGTTTCCCATAGACTGGAGTCCGCAGGCTCTAAGATGCCCTGCTGGATCAGCAGCTCTGCATCTATTTTGCTTTTAAGGGCAAAAGGCACCCTTCTAGGCTTGATCCTGATGGGCGTGATAGTTGGGTCTAGATGTAATACGATGGGAGCCCCTTGTAGTATCCAAGCTCTGAGCTAAAAACATCAGCAAACTCCTTGCAGACTTCTGCAAGGCCCAACGTTTGCACACTGTGCAGCCCAGTCACTTGAATTCCAAGGGCCTTGAACCAATCAAGTCCATTAAGACTCGTGCATTCACCCCCAACTACCACCACATCTAAGAAACCCTCAAAAGCCTTACGCTGCACTTTGAGCATAGCCTCCCCCTTGACACTGACTTTGAAATTCTGGAAGTCAGTGAGGATTAAATTCGAGGGCCTGAGTTTGACTCGAAGGCCACTACTGCTGCAAATCCTTTTGAAGGTGTCAAGTGAAATGATTGATAGAGCGGACCCTGTGTCCAACTCCATCGATAGGGGAACCCCTTGCAACTTCACGTCAATGTGAAGTCTTTTCTTAAGGGGCTTGTGTGTCCCTGTCCTCAGAATACTCCTATGTGATGCACAGAAACTCACCCTGTGTTGGCTGGGGACCCTGGTACCTTTCTGAAGCAATTCTTCCTGAGGTTGGACCTTCTGGTGACCCAAACAGATGGAGGCAATGTGGCCTTGCCTGCCACATCCCCGGCAAATGGCGGAGCAGAATCTGCAGTCAACTCGCTTGTGACGTCCTTCGCACCCGAAACACTGAGGAGCTTCTGGGGCCTTGTTTGGATACCCCTTCAGCCTTCTTTCTGCTGGCTGGTGAAGTCTGTCCACTTCCTCTTCAGGATCCACTTCTGAACCTTCTCGAGCGTCCTCTTGATGGACGGACGCGACTGCGGTAGCGCTTTTGGCAAGTCGCAAGGCCTTCACAGTGCCGCCTGCTGCTTCAGCTGCAACTTCGCGCAAGACATCTTGGAAGGTGACTTCAGCTTTAGCAAATATTTTTTGTTGCAGGTCTCTACTTCTAAGACCGTAGACAAAACGGTCTCGTAAACATTCTTCCAAGTCCTTGAACTCACAAGGCCTGGCTGCTTGTCTCAGGGCAGCAATGAATTCCGCAGCAGACTCACCAAGCTTCTGATCCCTTTGCTCAAAAGCGCGCCTCCATGCGATCCCAGAGAGCTTTGGATGGAAGTGGTCCTTCAACATATTCTTCAAGTCTGTGTACATTACAGACTCAAGCGGTGCAGTTTTCTGCTACGTCAAAAGTGTCCTGGCCGCAGACGCACAGCAAGGTCGCTGCCTTCAAGCCGTCTTCTCGAACCTGGTTAACACAGAGATAGTTTTCCACCTGGGCCACGTAAGAGTTCCAACGCTCCGGGTGAGACACGTCGAATTCGGATAGCTGGCCGATCTTCGACATTGCTAGCTTCTCTTAGCCTCGCTGCAACTTCGGCGGGGAAGAGGCCCGTTTGCCAAGCCCACCTCCAGCGTTTGCATACTGACAGGTGAGTGCAGATCTGGGCGCCGACTTCCCAGCTTCCAGCTCTTTCTTTAGAGGCTAGGTTCTTCGGTTGTCTTCTTCTTTGCAGCAATCCCATCCTCATTGCCACTTTTACGTCTTGGGGTTCGCGGCATTGAAGCGACACACACTCACGTTGTAACCAAGTTCTTCTTTATTTATTCCACGTTACCACTCAGTAACCCAACAGGCTCGCAGGCCTTTTATAGTTTTCCAAACAGCCTATCATAAATCTCTTTTGTTTGCGCCTTGCGTATGCGCGCAAGGCCGGCACCAACCAGTCTGGTCCCGGGCAGCTTTTGGATTGCCCGGGACCATTTGCAACATTTCTGGGCCTGCTGAGCTGCCTAATCAGGCCCAGGACACAACAACTGGGGTTCCAATGATTAGCCCAACTGGTTCTGCATAGACCTGATAGTGATGATCAATCTGGCACATCATGAAAGAGATCTTCCTATCCTGCTTGTTAGTTCTGATAGGGACCGTGCAGATCTTTAGGCATCTTAAGCCTAAAGGAATTAACTGACATAGGCAACAAAGGATGATTCCACCTACGATGACTGTGATTATGCTTGCAATGAGAATTTTTAACCAATGAAAGTCTGGCAACGATGAAAAGAGCCAGGAGGGGTCCCAGGATGGTTGGTTGTGCCCAATATTTTGTGCCAATTCTTTCAAATGTTTAATGTCTTGTTCAATTAGTCCAGATTGGTCGGATAGGTTGAAACAGCAAAGTCCACAGAATTCTTCACAGCCATGATTATGCCTTAATAATAAGTAATCAGTAGCTTCTCGATTCTTGAGGGTTGCTTCCCTGACTTGCCTCAATTCTTTGTTTAGGGCATCAGAGGTGGTATTCAAACTTTTTGCTGGGGTGCATGCCAAGCTGTTGAGGTTCCTGGAATTACGTAATGCCAGTCCTGGCACTCCCACTAGTGAAATAGCCAATGCAACATATTTTGCTGTAATGAGAAGGCAGACTTTTGAATCACAGTTCAGGTGCCAAAGTGTGGAAGCTTCTCCTTTGTCACCTACACAGAGAGTAAGTAGGAGTAAGCCATTTTCCCACAGAGCAGGAACCATCCTGGTGGAAGTTTCATGTGGCTTTAAGAGAATGTGAAAGCTTCGGTGTGGTTGCAAATTAACTCTGTGTTGTTGAGGCTACAGATTTCTGCAAATCTGGATGTGTGAGGTGCCCTATTAGTGTAAAACGTGTTGCTGAGTGTATGACAGCTGTTAACCGAAGAGTGTACATGCTCTCGTCTTTTGTGTCTGTACTATCTGCCCAGTCAAAAATATTGGTGTATGTGGCGTTGAGTGGGAATCCCTGAGTTTTGTGTCATTGTTGATGGCTTCTGGTCTTAGTGCTACAGGTGGTCAGAATATCTTTTACTGACCTCCCTCTTGAAAGGCAGAAATCTGTAATATTTAATGCCTCCCTTGCTAGGTATTCCCATACATTTCCTTTTCCGGGGAATAGTTTTGGTTCCATAAATCCGGTGATAAATACAATACATGTGAATATACAATACATTCTTATAAACATTCTTACAGTTTTGGAGTCAGATGTTTTGCCCTTCCCCTCCACCATTATGTTCAGCTTCAAAGAGGTGTTTCAAGGTCCACTCTTCGGTCTCTGGGTCTCTCCTGAGTGTTATAGGTGGTACTTTTGGTGTTGCTTCAATATTGGAACTGTGGTCCACCAACTGCAGGTATTATATGTGTCCAATGGACCCAGGAGTTTCTTTCTGCAACTTTTATTGCTGTGTGTGTTGTCAACAGGACTTGGAAGGGGCCGGTCCACTTAGGTTGAAATGGTGATTTTCTGATATAGACCTTTATCCCGATTCAGTCGCCTGGCTCGAAAGGATACAGGTTTTTTTCCAATGGTAGGGTCTGCGTCAAGGCACTCTGTTTCCACAATTCTTGGAGCTGCTGCTGTAGGGCTATAAGATAAAAAGATAGGACCGCCTCCCCTCTCTCTAGGCAAAAGGAGTGTGGGTCCAGACTTTTTAGTGTGTCAGATGGGAAACCAAACAGTAATTCGAAGGGGAAGATGCCCAGATCTTGTCTTGGCCAGGTTCTAAGGTGGAATAGGGCTATGGGTAATACTTGGGGGCAGAGCAGGTGTGTCTCGTGGCATAGCTTATCCAGGAGGGTCTTTAACTCTCTGTTTTGATGTTCTACGCCCCCTGAGTGAGGGTGTGAGGGAATCCTCTCTGATTCCAAGTGCCTGGAGAACATAGGTGACAGCTTGTGACACAAAGTGTGCCCCTCTGTCCATATCTAAGACAGTTGGGACCCTGAACCTGGGCACTAAGTCTTTTAGTAAGTGTCTAGCTGTCTCCAGGGCTGTGGCATGGCGGCATGGGTATGCCTCTACCCAGTGGATTAACTTGTCCCTGCACACCAGTATATACTGGTAACCGCTAGCCTTTGGAAGTTGTATGTAGTCCAGCTGAAGTTTTTCAAAGGGGCGTTGGGCCCATGGACTTCCCCCTTGGTGGATTGCCTTTTTGGAGGATGAATTGTTTGCTTGGCATGTTTGACATCCTCTGGCTATGCAGGTAGCCTCACTGTACACTCCTGGAGCATACCATACCCTCCTTATGGTGCTCACCATTGCCTGTGTCCCGCAGTGCCCTTTAGAGTGCAATTGCTGGCAAATTAAGCGCAGTAGATGCCTAGGGGCTATGGGTCTACCATCAGGGACCCACCAGAAACCACCATGATAGGTTGCTTTGCATTTTTCTTTAAGTCTGGGTATTGTATTTTGTTTTCTAAGTGCATCGCTGGGTAGACACTGGCACGGGTTGGGTAGTAGCCCATTTAGCTGTGGCATTGGCGAATTGGTTACCTTTCGTGATGCTGGAGTCATCTGTTTGGTGGGCTCTACAGTGGATGACTGCAAGGTAGGAAGGCAACTGGATGGCTTTAAGTAGATCAGATATAAGGTCAGCGTGGGCAATTGGTTTGCCATTCAATGTTAAAAAGCCTCTTTGCTTCCACAGAGAACCGGTCGCATGACAGACTCCAAAAGCATATCTGGAGCCTGTATATATATATTGGTAAACTGGTTCTCAGCCATCTCGCACGCTTTTCTCAATGCAATTAGCTCAGCCGCCTGTACACTGTAGCGCGGCGGCAGCACAGAAGCCCAAACTGTTTCGTGGAGGGAAATGACGGCCGACCCTGTAATTCACTTTCCTTCTTGTAAGAGGAACCATCGGTGAATAGTTCTAATTCTGGGTTTTGCAAGAGGGTGTCAGTCAGATCTGGGCAAGGCCATTCAGCGTCCTGTACTAAGTGTACGCCATTGTGCAAGGGTTCAGCTGACAGTTCAGCGGGCAGGAAGGGTTTAGGGTATTGCAACGCTCAAAGGAGATGTGCTCTGATATAAATGACTCTGCTTCGTATTGGCCTAGGCGCTGTTGTGTGAATGCTTGTGTTTGTGATTTTAGCAGTGTAGCAAACACGTTGTGGGGAACTTGCAAGGTGAGGGAATGACCTAGGACTAAGTCTTTTGATTACTTAACCAGTTCCACTGTTGCGGCCACTGCTCTTAATCAGGGAACAGTTCCTCTTGCTACAGGTCTAACTGGACAGAGTAATAGGCTACTTCTCTGAGGTTCAGACTGAATTTTTGTGCCAGCACCCTGAACCCACACCCTTAGATTCATGGACAAACAGAAGAAAAGGCTTTTGGTAATCATGGAAACCCCGGGTGGGGGCGGAGGCTAGGGTTTGCTTTATCCTTTGGAAGGTGTTAGTTAATTATTTTGTCCATTCAATGGGGTCTGGTTGACCTTTTGCAGTTAATTGGATCAAAGGTTTTGCCATTTCACCAAATGAAGGAATCCATGAGCGGCAGAACCCCAAGACTCCTAGTACGGCTCAAACCTGTTTTTTTGATGTGTGGATCCTTCATTCCCAGTATTGTTTTAATCCTGTCTGGTGCCAGTTTTCGAGTTCCAGGGGCTGTGATGTATGTATGTCACTTCTTGCTTTAGGTATTGGAGCTTAGTAGGTGAGGCTTTGTATCACCTATCGCTCATGCATTGGAGTCAGTGATAAGTGTCTGTCCTGCAGCTGTCTTCTGACTGTGAGGCTAGTAATAGGTTGTCTACATATTGGATCAAGGTGGAGTTTGGGGGCAGTAAGATGGAGGCCAGGTCTGCCTTTAAAATTTGAGAAAAAAGTGTTGGTTAGGGTATTTTGTTTGATTAAATTATATCCTTTTATTGGGGTGAAGGGGGTTTCTCATCAAAATCATCCTGACTCCCCCCAAATTTGGGGGGAGCCCCACATTTAACCCTTTTGATTGAATGTGTTTTAAAAGGCTGCCATGTTAAGATAATTGAAATTTTTTTCCGCAGAGGATAGCTTCTTAGGTAAATGGTGCAATTCTTGCTCAGCCAGGTTTCAAGAATCCAAACTTAAGATCACAATCTGTGTAAAATTATCTCCTGTATGGAAGGTCAGCCCTCTTTCTCTTTCTCTTTCTCTTTTTCTTTCTTCTTCTTCTCCTCCTCCTCCTCCTCCTCCTCCTCCTCCATAAATAGAGCAGCAATTATAGCTACCTAAGTCTTATTGTAGATAATTTTTATTTGAACACAAAGAAAATAAAAGCATTCCCCCTCCCAATAATCCTGAGGTAAGCAGTCTCACATTCAGGTCTTTTCTCTCTCTCTCTCTCTCTCTGACAACCATCGTCCTTCCGCTCATGGGTTCCCTCCAAATATTCATATTTCTCCTGTCTCCCTCTCTCAGGAGATTACACCTTATTCTCAAGACTCCTGTTTGCACACCTTGAGTGTTTAACGCTTGGGCTGGGTCAGGAAAACACATTCTCAAATCCTGCCCAACTCGCTTCCTGCTTGCTAATGATTTCTTTGGGATTTTCTGGTGGAAACCCCATTCAAGGACTGAGGTTGGTTTCCTCCCTTCCTTTTTTTCTCCATTGCAAGGGTTAACTGCAATTCCTGGCTTGCTTCATCAAGCGAAATTCCTTCCTGGCCATAAAATGCCTACTTTTCTCCTAAGAGCCTGTTTGTTTAAAAGGCTGCTTGTGCTGAACTACACACACTCTTCAAGATGTCCTTCTGGATTGCAGTCGTGATTGCCTTGGTAGTCTGTCTTTTGGGGGCCCTCTACCTAATGGGCGTCTTCCGCCGAAGACAACCCAATGAACCCCCTTTGGACAAAGGACTCATTCCCTGGCTCGGACATGCATTGCACTTCCGAAATAACAATCTGGATTTCCTGCAAAGCATGCAGAAGAAACATGGAGACATCTTCACCATCTTGATTGCAGGACAGTACTTCACCTTCTTGATGGACCCGTTGTCTTTCGGTGGCATCATCAGGGAACCCCGAAGCAAACTGGACTTTATGCCATTTGCAACAGAGCTGGTTCTCAGGTTGTTTCGATTCAAGGGTTCCCACGACACTCACAAGATCATTGAAGTCTCCAGCGCGAAACATCTGAAGGGAGATGGCCTGTTGGTGATAACCGAAGCCTTGATGGACGCTTTACAGGACATCTTATTCCAATGGCAAGAAACCTCCAAAGAGGATCCAAAGTCCTGGAAAGAAGACGGCTTGTTCCACTTCTGTTCCAATACGGTCTTCCGAGCTGGGTATCTGGCTTTGTATGGCACCGAACAAGCTAAAGGTGAAAACCAGACAGAAAAGGTGAAACAAAAAGACCAGCATCACACCGAAGAGATGTATATCGAATTTTGCAAATACGAGAAGCTCTTCCCACGCCTATCGTACGCCTTGTTGACCCCATGGGAGTGGGGCCAAATGAAGAACCTCTGGAACTACTTCTGGCAGAAGCTTTCGGTGAAGAACATCTACCAGAAGGACAACTTCAGCCGGTGGATCAGTGACCAGGCTCAACAGCTGGCCGAAAGTGGGATTTCAGAAGAGATGACAGACCGGTACATGTTCCTGCTCCTTTGGACCGCTCTATGTAACACCAGTCCAGCTTCCTTCTGGCTTCTGGAATACCTGATGAAGCATCCCAAAGCCATGGAAGAGGTCAAGAAGGAGATCCTGGAGGTGTTGAAGAAGTCAGGCCAAGAGGTGACCTCCCGCGAGAAGCCCTTGAACGTCACCAAGGAGATGCTAAACCAAATGCCCATCCTGGACAGCACTTTGGAAGAGACCCTGAGGTTGGTGACGGCACCATTGTTGATCCGAATGGTTTTACAAGACATGGATTTGAAGCTTCACAATGGGAAGTCCTACCTGCTGCGTAAAGGTGACAAAATTGGCCTCTTCCCTTACCTCTCGGTCCACATGGACCCCGAAATCCATCCAGAGCCCCAGATCTTCAAATACGACCATTTCCTTAGCCAAAACGGCAACAAAAAGGAATTTTTTAAGAATGGCGAGAAGGTGAAATATTTTGCCATGCATTTTGGAGCTGGGGCCTCCATGTGTCCCGGCCGCTACTTTGCCACCAACGAAATCAAGCTTTTCGCCTTCCTGATGCTGGCTTGTTTTGATCTGGAACTGATCAATCAGCAGGAGGAGATCCCTCCCATCGACAAGACCCGCTATGGGTTTGGCGTGATACGACCCATGAACGACATCCAGTTTAGGTACCGATGCCGGTGCTAAAGCCAAGGCTGCTATCCGCACACGACAATCCAGAATAACCGGTGAGATTTCACCGGTGAATTGATTTATTTCTATGTAATTGAATCACTCTCTTCCCCTCTCCCTTTCTCTCTCCCTCTCCCCCCCTTTCTGTCTCTCTCTCTCTCTGTGTATGTCTGCCTGTGTGTGTGTTTGTATGCTAATCTTTCCTTTCTTTTTCACACTTAGCTTGCACACGATAATCTAGGATAATCTGGGACATGTCATTAGTATATTAATTTATCTATGTTATGGAATCAGACTCTGTATATGTATGATTGTGTGTGTGTGTGTTTGTGTGTGTGTGTGTTAATTCCTCCTTTTCCTTTTGCACACAATCTAGGATAACCAGGGATATCTCACTAGTGAACTATAACATTATGGAATCATTCTGTGTGTGTGTGTGTGTGTGTGTGTGTTAACCATTTTCTTTATTTGTGCACACTTATCTTGCACATGAACTTCACTGGTGAACTAATTTATCTCTATGTTATGGAATCAGACTGTGTGTGTGTGTGTGTGTGTGTGTGTGTGTTAACTCCTTCTTTTCCTTTTGCACACAATCTAGGATAACCAGTGTACTATAACATTATGGAAACATTTTGTATGTGTGTGTGTGTTAACCCTTTTCTTTATTTGTGCACACTTATCTTGCACATGATAATCTAGGATAACCAGAGATATGTCACTGGTGAACTAATTTATCTCTATGTTATGGAATCAGACTGTGTGTGTGTGTGTGTGTGTGTGTGTGTTTGTGTGCATGTGTGTGTTAACTCCTTTTCCTTTTGCACACTTAGCTTTCACACGATAATCTAGGATAACCAGGGGTATGTCACACTGGTAAACTAATTTATCTCTATGTTATGGAATCAGACTCTGTCTGTGTGTATCTGTGTAATGACCAGGACTTAGGGGATAGTATCAATTGTGAATACATGCAGGTGGCCCCACTCTCTCTGGCCACTTGCAGACCCATGATTGCAAGGTCAAGAAAGGACAGCAAAGGAAACACCCAATATTCTATCCCACCCGGGAACATATGGTGCCTTGGGGAAACACCCAAACCACCCAAAAGGGAACATTTTTAGCTACTTCTGCTTTCTTCCTTCTTATCTACAGTGTGCTAGCCTTAAAGGGCGAATATCTTATGTATGACAGCTTTGCTGGATGCATAGCTTATGTAATCAAGTAGGTAA
Source organism: Protobothrops mucrosquamatus (assembly GCF_001527695.2). Classification (NCBI taxonomy): domain Eukaryota; kingdom Metazoa; phylum Chordata; class Lepidosauria; order Squamata; family Viperidae; genus Protobothrops; species Protobothrops mucrosquamatus. The sequence goes on along the minus strand of NW_015386458.1, from coordinate 30,804 downwards.
AAAAATAAGGCCTTTTTGATATTTGGAGCTTTTCTCTTTTTAGAGAAGCTGTCTAATAAATAAACACGTAGCTCTTGAAGACAACTTCTGGTTCCCTGTATTTTTTATCAAGCAAAACCTCAGAACCTGCATATCATTTTTGGTGAGCTCTAGTGAGGGAGAGGTGCTTGGTCCTAGGGAGGCTCAGGAAGGGGAATAGCACCAAGCGTGTTCTGGGGTTTCCTGGAGGTGCCTCCCTTCTTTACACTTCACTGCGGCTTTTAAACAGGAACTGGTTTTTTCTTTTTGTTGTGGTTGTTGCCTTCACTTGGTTCCTGCATACTCAGAACCTGAAGATAAGGTAAGCTTATATTGCTTTATTGCACAGGCTTGCCCAGGGGAGTGTTTGTGTATGTGTGTAACAGTGTGACTGTTTCCTTGAATCATTTCCCACCGTTGACCAGAGCTGGACGGAAGGGTTTGCGTCAGCTGCACCTGGGCTCCCCCTCATGTTTGGGGGTTCTGGGGTGCTTAGAAAGCAAGCGTCATGGTTCCAACTAATGAAACACTTCATAGAACTTCCAGGCATTGTTTAGCCTAAAAAGTCTTTAATTGTGAAACAAATTGTCGGCACAGCATGGTGGATGCCAAGATCTGAATTCCCCTCCCCTGAGCACATAATATTCCAACATATTCCCCTCCTCTAATTTGCAGTCATAAATTACGTTCTCCAGTTAGTTTGAAGGGCAACGTCTCCCTTCCGTTCTATACCCCACGGTTTCTTATCTTAACTAATCCCCACACACATTCTTTCTCCTCCCCTCCCAGCATCATCTAATTTAACTCTAAAAATACCACACAGCTTATACAGAGAGTGGCTGCCTTTTCATATTTTGTCAAAGCAAGAACATCTAACATTAGCAGCGTTGACAGCAAGGGCCCCTTACAAAAAGGATAGATCCTGTATGTAAACAAAAGCATATGTCAGGGATTATCTCTCCGTTTGTTGGAGTTTTTCTCATGAAACTTTTTGATGAGCCGGTCAGCCTTCACATCACTAGATTTCACCTAAGTAGTTTCAGACAGCGAGTACCCCTTCCATTGTACTAGATACTGCAATTTCCCTTTAAAAATTCCAGAGTCAAGAATACGTTTCACTTCATAGTGAGCCTGACCTGCTACTATGAGGGGCCCGGGTGCCTTCTTAGGGGGAAGTCTTAAAGTGGAGCCCCAACAAGGTTTTAACAAGCTGCAATGGAAGACAGGGTGCATTCTCCCTAAAAGCCTAGGGAGTTTTAATTCTACTGTGACGGGGTTGATGATCCTTACGATGAGGAACGGCCCCACGGATTTTGGTCCTAATTTCTTGCTGGGCAATTTGAGGCGTAAATATTTAGTCGCCAGATAAACTTTTCCCCCAACTTGGAATGTTCTTTGGGGACCCCTCTTTTTATCAGCCTGCTTTTTATAGGTCTCGGAAGTCTTTTTTAACACAGTTTTTGTGTTTCTCCAAACTTCTTCCCACCTCCTCACCCATTGATCAAGTGTCTGGGAGGCGGAGGGCACCTGAGGGTATTCAGGTATTGGGCTGAACTCTTTTCCTGTGGCTACTCTGAAATACTCATACACAGCATGTAGCCAATGCTGCTGTGAAGAGAACTATTGTAAGCCACCTCGGCAAAAGGGAGGAGGTCAGTCCAATTTGTCTGTTGGTAGGACACGTAACACCTGAGATATTGCTCCACCATTTTGTTAGCGGATTCTGCAGCCCCATTGGTAGCCAGATGAAAAGCAAATGATAAGCCGTGAGATGATCCAATTAGTTTAAGAAAACTCCTCCAAATTTTCGCTGTGAACTGCACCCCTCTATCCAAAATTATTCGCTTAGGGGTGCCATGCAGCTGGTAGATATATTTCAGGAACAAAGTAGGTTGTGCAGATGGGAGTGCTTTGCAGGCGATGAAATGAGCCCGCTTCGAGAACAGGTCTATCACAGTCCAGATGACAGTGTTTCCTCTACTTTCAGGTAGGTCTACTATAAAATCCATAGCTATTTCTTCCCAGGGTTGAAAAGAGTCTGCCAAACTGGGGGTTTTCCCTGGAATTCTTTTCATGGTGGCGCATACAGCGCAACTCTTGACATAGTTTTCCACATCCCGTTTTAGCCCTGGCCACCAAAATTGCCGTCGTATGAGGTGTAGAGTTTTTAGATATCCAAAGTGTCCAGCCTGTTTTACGCCATGGCTGTGTTTTAGAGCCTTGAGATGGAGAGCTTCAGGCAAATACAGTTTACCCCCCTCATAAGCCAAACCATCCATACATGTCAGGGAGGCTTTATTCTCTTTTTGAACCATTGATCGGTGAGGAGCTCTTGTTTTATTTTCTTTGCCCCAGGGTCATCAGGATTAGGGGCCCTGCGAGGCGTGAGTTGGGCAGCAGTTATAGTAGTAGTAGTAGTAGTAGTAGTAGTAGTAGTAGTAGTAGTAATAGTAATAATAATAATAATAATAATAATAATAATAATAATAATAATAATAATAATAATAATAATAATAATAATAATAATAATAATAATAATAAAGTTGGAAGGTCATCTAGTCCAACCCCCTGCTCAGGCAGGTAACCCTATACCATTTCAGACAAATGGCTGTCCAGTTTCTTCTTGAAAACCTCCAGTGTTGGAGCATTCACAGCTTCTGGAGGCAGGTTGTTCCACTGGTTAATTGTTCTAACTGTCAGGAAGTTTCTCCTTAGTTCTAGGTTGCTTCTCTCCTTGATTAGTTTCCATCCGTTGCTTCTTATCCTGCCTTCAGGGGCTTTGGAAAATAGCTTGACTCTCTCTTCTTTGTGGCAGCCCCTGAGATATTGGAAGACTGCTATCATGTCCCCCCTCGTCCTTCTCTTCATTAAACTAGACATACCCAATTCCAGCAACCGTTCCTTACATGTTTTAGCCTCCAGTCCCCTAATCATCTTTGTTGCTCTTCTCTGTACTCTTTCTAGAGTCTCAACATCTTTTTTACATCGTAGTGACCAAAACTGGATGCAGTATTCCAAATGTGGCCTTACCAAGGCATTGTAAAGTGGTATTAATACTTCACGTGAACTTGATTCTATCCCTCTGTTAATGCAGCCCAGCACTGTGTTGGCTTTTTTGGCAGCTGCAGCACACGGCTGGCTCATATTTAAGTGATTGTCCACTAGGACTCCAAGGTCCCTCTCACAGTTACTACTATTGAGCAAGGTATCCCCTATACTATACCTGTACATTTGTTTTTTCTTGCCTAAATGTAGAACCTTACTTTTTTCACCATTGAATTCATTTTATTAGATAGCGCCCAGTCTTCAGGTCTGTCCAGGTCCTCCTGTATCCTAAGCCTGTCTTCTGGAGTGTTGGCTATTCCTGCCAGCTTGGTGTCGTCTGCAAATTTGATGATTTCCCCATCTACCCCCCCCCCCGTCCAGATTATTGATGAAGATGTTGAAGAGCACTGGGCCCAGAACAGAGCCCTGGGGCACCTCACTACACACTTCCCTCCATGCATATGTAGTTCCATTGAGGACCACACACTGAGTACGACCAGTCAGTCAGCTACGTATCCATCTGGTGGTGATGCTGTCTAACCCGCATTTTTCTATCTTATCAAGTAGTAGGTTGTGATGTACTTTGTCAAATGCCTTACTGAAGTCCAAGTAAATTATATCCACAGCATTCCTCTGATCCACTAATTTTGTCACTTGGTCAAAGAATGCAATAAGATTTGTCTGGCATGATCTGTTTTTGACAAACCCATGTTGGCTTTTAGTAATGACTTTGTTTGCCTGTAGGTGTTTGCTGATTCGTTGTTTGATTATCTTTTCCAGAATCTTCCCAGGTATTGAGGTCAGGCTGATAGGGCTATAATTTCCTGGGTCCTTTTTTCCCCCTTTTTTGAAGATGGGAACTACATCAGCTCTTTTCCAATCCTCTGATAGTTCCCCAGTGTTCCAGGATCTTTGAAAAATATAGTTCAGTGGTTCTGAGATCACATCTGCCAGTTCCTTGAGAACCTTGGGGTATAATCTATCTGGTCCTGGTGATTTGAACTCGTCTAGGCTGGACAAGTGCTCACTTACCATTTTCTTGCCTATCTTAACTTGTGTTTCTATTCTGTTTTTATGGCACTATTTTTGATAGGTTGGTCTGTTTTTTTCCCTTTGTGTAAAGACAGATGCGAAAAACGAGCTAAATATGTGGTTCTGCTTTCTCCCTGTTGCTTTTCACCTTCTTGCCACTTTCACCCACTAATGGACCAATCGTTTCCTTCACTTTTTTCTTGTTTTTTACATGTTGAAAGAAGCTTTTTTTTGTTATTTTTCACTTTGGTTGCAAGCCTTAGTTCATTCTGAGCCTTAGCTTTCCTCACTTTGTCTTTGCAGGTTCGGGCTATTTGCTGATATTCTGACTTAGTTATGTGTCCCTCTTTCCACTTTACATATTTGTCCTTTTTATCTTTCAATTGATTAGAGAGTTCTTTATGCAGCCATGCTGGTTTCTTTTGAGAGCTGTTATTTTTCCTCTTTGTTGGTATTGTGCTAGACTGAGCTTTTATTATCTCACTTTTCAAAATTATCCCAAGCTTCTTGAGTTGTTTTCCCCTGGAGGATTCTCATCCATGGAATCCTTCCCAAACCCTCTCTAAGTTTGTTGAAATTAGCTCTCTTGAAGTCCAAGACTCTAGTTTGACTGTGTTCTATTGCTTGTGCTTCCATAATGTTGAATTCCAATATTGCATGATCACTTCCTCCCAAGGTTCCTATGGTTTTAACACCTTCTATCATTTCATCTCTGTTAGTGTGAATTAGATCCAAAATGGCTAATCCCCTAGTTCCCTCCAGTTTGTGGACTGGAGATAATTACCTCATTAACCTCTTCGCATTCACTTTTGTACTGGGGCAATCCCAATAGTGCATCAGCTGGGACATTTTTTCCTCCCAGTATGTATTTTAGAGTGAAGTTGCAATGGTTAAAGTACTGTGCCCACCGCACTTGCTTTGGGGACAGTTTGTGAGGAATTTTCAGGGCTTCTAGATTTTTGTGATCTGTCCATACTTCAAAAGGCACCTTGCTCCCCTCTAGATGGTGTTGCCAGTTTAACAGGCCCCACCTAATTGCGAAGGCCTCCTTCTCCCAGATTGCCCATCTCCTCTCGCTTTCAGTGAATTTTTTGGAGATGTAGGTGCAGGGTTGCAGGACCCCACTTTTGGTCTTTTGCAGTAATACAGCTCCGACTTCCACGTCGCTGGCATCAGCTTGAATTATGAAGGGCTCCCTGGGCATGGGTGCTTTAGGACCGGCTCAGCAAAAAATAGTCTTTTTAAATTCTCAAAAGCTGTTTGACATCCCATCATCCATGTTTGGCTCAGTCGTGGCTTTTGTCCTCCTTTGCCTGTTTTGAGCAGTTATGTAAGGGGTAGGGCAATCTCGGCAAAGGAGGGGATGAATTGACAATAGAAGATGGCAAAACCTAAAAAGCTCTGAAGCTCTTTTCGAGTCTTTGGGGGCTGCCATTCAATTAGAGTTTTTACTTGGGCTGGGTCCATTTCTATGCCCTCGTTGGAAATTCTGTAGCCAAGATTATCTAATCAGGTCTGGTGAAATTCACATTTTGACAATTTGGCATAAAGCTTGGCATTCAATAGTTTCTTTAACTCTTCTCTCACTAGCTTTCTAAGATATTGCTCCACCATTTTGTTAGCGGATTCTGCAGCCCCATTGGTGGCCGGATGAAAAGCAGATGATAAACCTTGAGATGATCCAATTAATTCAAGAAAACTCCTCCAAAACTTTGCTGTGAACTGCACCCCCCTGTCCGAAATTATTCGCTTACGGGCGCCATGCAGTCTGTAGATACCCCTTGGCAGGAGTTGGTGGCTGCCTCATCGATCATCCTAATCACTGGCATATGGGGAACGGGAAGGTTGCTTCTCCACTGACTGACTACGAGCTGCGGACAGGTACTTCCACTCACCTGAGTCCTCAGCGGCTAATGATTTTGTAGTTCTCCACCAGTCTGGGGAATGTGACATGCGGGAATCCCTTCATGTTTGAACCTCGTCTGCCTTTGAAGCACTTGAGGGTGGCAGGGCCGTCTCGAGGCATCTGGAGTCTCTGCTGGGCTGGGCTCATTCTGATGACCAGATCAGCTGTCCTTGTGGCTTGGGCTTTGCCCCCAGCTGGGAGGTCTGAAAAAGCTCCTTCTCCACCAGCCCACTGGCTGTCGCTCCCTCCACTGGGGTAGCAGCTGCTGCCGGGGTGCTGGTTTCAGGCGTTCTCGCTTTCTCCATGCTGAGATCTTCCCCTAATCTTTGTCGACTTATCCCTTGATTCTAGGGACTCGGGACCCCTAGATAGTTAGGAAAAAGTTCGAATTTTTGACTTAATGTCATGGTTCTGACAGATGAAACTCTTCAGAAAACTTTGAGGCATTGTTTACCTTAAAGAATCTTTATTTGAGAAGCATAGCTTCGGACTAACATAGTTGAAGCCAAAATCTGAATTCTCCTCCCCTGAGCACATAGTACCAAAGCACAATTCCCTCCTCCAATTAACAGTCATAAATCACATTCTCCAATTAGTTTGAAACACAGGTTTCCCTCCAGTTCTCCAACTTACCAATTCTTATAATCTCTTATTTCAACAACCTTGGTTCACACACTAGGTCCAGTATCGTTATGTCGAACTAAACTCTCATGCACATTCCTCCCCCCAGCATCATCTAACTCTATCGCTAACTCTAAAAATAAAACATAAGAAGAAAATGGTTGCATCTCCAACTGTTATCAAAGCAAAAACATTCGATGTTAGCAGCGTTGACAAATCAATTGTTAGTGATTGTTTTACAAATGTAACCCAGACAACACACTGTTCACCAATTATTATGTGATTTATGTTTTTTAAAAAACCAATAAAATATTTTACAAAAAAAAAATAGAAAAAGGTGAAAGATTTGCGTAAAAAATTGGGCTTTGCTGAGAAACCAATTCGGCTAAATAAAGGTACTTAAAAGGAAATTAAAATATAGAAATAGTGATTTTCTTTCTCTTTCTCTCTCTCTTTCTATAGAACCATGTGTTATGTTTAAGATTTGTGCCTTCCCTAATTTGAGTAAACTGAGATTTATGGTGGGAGAGACCAGGATGTGTAAAACTAAGATTTCTGTTTCCCTTTTCTGTTCTCTTTTCCTTGTCTTTGTGTGTGTATCTGTGTCAAAGTCTTTGTGTATGAGGTAAATGTGACTGTTAATTATCTCTAATCCAAAGAGAAAAGAATTTAAAAATCTACTAGAAATTCTGCTGAAAATAAGCCACCAAAAGGAAAAATACCCTCACTCTGTTTCTCTGGCTAACAAACAGGGTGAAGATGTTGTTGTTGTTTTCTTTCACTCTCTGTACTGTTAAGAGCAGCCAAAAGTTATCAGGAGGGAATGTTTTAAGTTCATCTGCTGGAAAAATTTCACTCATGCATTTTCTGTATGTGTTGAAAATGGGTTTTTTCTGTCTATCCTTTTCCTGAAACATGAGGTGTGTCTAGCTACCTGAGCTCCAGTTGGCTTGTGTAGGGAAATAACCTTCTTCTTTTAAGTTACTTTTCTTACCCTATCACTAATCAGTGAAACTACTATGGAACTAATCCTGGAACATGTAAGCATTTTTCAATCTCTAAAATAATGTGGTCTATTTCAGAATAAATATAAAAGGCCCCCGACAAATTGCACACCTTAAAATATTAGGCTTTTAAAATTATTTGGAGCTTTCAGCATTCTCAACTGCCCAGCATTTTCAAGTTGCACGTCCTTAAGTCCTCTTTAACATGTTGCAAATATTCAATTTCAGAAGTGAGACATTTCATTTTTTGTTCTCTTACCAGAATCCAGCCTCTCTTTTGTCCTCATCTATGGTGTCCCCATTTTGTTGTGACTGGTCTTATCTGTTTCTTTAACAACTGCAGTATTAATGCCTTTTCAAACTCTGCCTGCAAGCTACCCCCCCCATCTACTTCTCCATTTCTTATCTTCTGTTCTTCATGCCTTTGTGTGATCACCAAAGCCTTTCTTTATTTTTCCTTCTTTCCTTCCTCCCTTCCTCTTTTCTTCCTATATATATATATATTTCTCTCTCTCTCTTCTTTCTTTCTTTCTTTTTCTTTCTCTTTTTTCTTTTTTTTCTTTATTTCTCTACTTTAATCTCTTCTCACTTTCTCTTCTTTCCTTCCTTCCTTCCTTCCTTCCTTCCTTCCTTCTCTTACTCACCTTTCCTTCGCTTCTTCTGACTTTCCCTTCTCGTCTTCATTCCCTTCTTCACTCTTTTCTTTCTTCCTTCCTTCCTTCCTCCCTCACTTTTCCTTCCTTCCTTCCTCCCTCCCTCCCTTCCTTCCCTTCCTTCCTGAAAGGTCATTCTTGTTGACCTGGAGCCCACATCCCTACCTCTGACATGTACATGACTGCTAACTGACCCAAGTTATATATTCCATGAGAATAAAACCTGGGTCTGTGTTGGCCTCCTGGGGCGTTCAACTTTTGAAATCCATCCAACAAGCTAGGGCTTATTTAAGGTAAACTTTTGAAATCCATTGCTCAACAAGCTGGGGCTTTTTTTAAGGTAAACAAAGCCAAGTGAGTCTGTGCAGTTGTTTAAGTAAATGATCTCTTTGAAGTTAGCGCTTAGTCATATTCGAGATGAGAACTGCTTCAGAAGACCTGAATGGACTTTGCTATGGGCATTTTCAAAACATGGTCATTTAGGGACTCAGGGGCCGCCCTGAGTCCGCAAGGAGAAGGGCGGGATATAAATTGAATTTAATAATAATAATAATAATAATAATAAAGTTTCACTGAAAAAAGTGACTTATGACCATTTTTCACCATTATGACCTTTCGGGCATGCCCAAGGTCATGTGATCAAAATTCAGACGCTTGGCCACTGACTCATACTTATGACTTTGCGGTGTTGCAGAGTTATATGATCCCCTTTTGTGACAAGCAAAGTCAAATGGGGGGAGCCAGATTCACTTAGCCATACGAGTAACTTAAGAATTGCAGTGATTTGACTTCCGGTTCCGGTTTGCGACAACTCCGGTTGACTTGTCTCCACACCGGCTGGATTTTTCTTCGCCGGTAGACCCCTTGTGGGTCAAAAGTCACCCTGGAGGGGCGACCATCGAGGAGGAGGCTTGCTGGAGACTGCAGGAGGGTGGCAGCTTCTCTCGTGGCTCCAGCTATTTCCTGAGGGCCGATGGAGCAAAAGATCGTCCAGTAAGATGGCCAATTACTCTGCTGCACCAGCCGAAAGTCACAGCAACATCTAAGCATGAATAGACCCACCGCGGATGATCTGGGTAAGAACCCTTCTCCTCCTCTCTTCACCCTATTTTGTTATTTTTTTTGCCTGTAAAAGCTCTGTTGGAATCATTTCCCCATCTTGAAAAAGCAGCTTTGGTATGTGTGGGAAGGCGCTGAACAAAAAGGTTAAAATAAAAAAAAAGACTACACTTTATTCTTATCTACTTTGGGGTACAGAAAAAATCTTTTTTTTAAGAGCTCTACTATCATATTATACTGTAAGATGTTTCTTTTTCCACCTTTTTCTCTAAAAGATAGAAAAAGGGGAAAAATGCTGTCTGGAAAAGATTTTTTAACTTATTGAGGACATCTACTGGCAAAATGTTAATACTGCAACTGCTGGTTACTGTTTGGAGATGAGATGGACGTGGCCTTCAAACTACTTTTGAAGAGAAAAGATAAGCGGATGCAGGTGTGGGAACTGTGGGGGTGGATACTGCTTTACTTTTATTGAATACAGCCTCCACTAAAAGAAAAAAAAGGCTTTCAATTATTATTAAAATGGAGAAACCTTATTCACAATTGAACTATAAACTTATATTGGAAAAGATCTACGAGGCTACTGAAGAAATATGTGCTACAATGAAAGGGATCTCTACAGAATTAAGAGTCAGAAGCCATATTCCAAACCTTCAAACTGACTTTCAGACAACATCTGACCATTATATAGACCAAAACATACTAGAAGAGGATTTAATTGAGATTAAAGAGGAATTTATTTTACCTCACAAGCATTTTATCTATACCTTTGAGGATCAGAAAAATCAAAGACTGAGTTTTGAGCCTTTAAAGCAATGAAGCTTTAAGGATAAGAGAAATAGACGCCCAATGCAGAGGACGGGATGCTTCTTACTGTCTCAAATGATACTACAAGCAATAAAGAGAGACTTATTGCCTGAAAGGGAAGCTTTGTTATGGAAACCTGCCTGGCACAAAAGAAGGCCAGAATAAGACTGAAAAGTTAAATTCAAAATTATATGTGATGGATCAAAGGCACTGTAGAATTATGGATTGATTTAAAGATTAAAAGTTAGAGTTAGAAGTAAGAGAAAAATGGGTGATTATTAGAATATATATTTTAAATAGATTAAGAATGTATTCTTTGGAATAATAGGTTTACTTGTATGAAAACTATTATGTAATGGAATGAAGAAAACTGAAGAGGCGTTTTAGATCTGGATTGATTTATTAACTAATTATGTTAAATTAGTAAGATGATATTCTTGTCTGATAATATGGACGTTATTAGGTATGATAATTAACTGGATGAAATTTGAATTTGGCCCAATGGGTTGAACTGATTTAAGATCTGATGTTATTTTGTTATCTTAAAGAGATTGATGGGTTATATATGTATAGGATAGACTAATATTTTACTTTAATTAGGAGATATATTGTGTAGTGGAAGAAGAAATAAATGAGATTTGTGATAAAATTAAGGATTTAAGAGATTGAGATCTAGAATATATTTGGAAGAGATACCTGAATTGATAATTTGTTTCTTTAAAGTCAAATTTGATTATGTTAATTGTAAATTCACAAAGCTCTAAAACAGGTTTAGGATTTTTAGAAATTTAAATTAAAAATGGATTATTTTAAATGTATTAGGTTAATTGAGGGAAATAGAGAGGGAATATTTAATGTATTGATTTGTATTATTCATATATGGTTTTATTTCTGGATGTTTGATTACCCCAGCAGCACGGTGTGTCTTAAGCACTTTGTTCTAAGAATAAAAAAACCAATAAAATTTGTTTAAAAAAAAAAGAATTGCAGTGATTCACTTAATAACGGTGGAAAGAAAGTTCACAAGCTGGGGCAAAATTCACTTAACAATGGTCTTGCTTAGCAATGGAGATTTGGGACTCAATCTTGGTCATAAGTCGAGGACTCTCTGTACTAAAAAGAACAAAGCAACTCCAGAGTTACCAGCACTAGCAAAAGCTACAAAGAACCACAGCAACAAAAGTTTATTTGGATTAGAGTATTTATTTACTGGGGCATATAGCCACACATATAAATAGATACTGTAGGTCTGTTTTCTTAAATAATTGGAAAATCAAAAGGCAACCCGGCAATTTAATTTTTTTCTCTTCCACTATGCTATTTTTCTTTTTCTTTCTTTTTCTTTTTTTAAAAAAAGTCAACACAAGGAAGAAAAAATAGTTCAGCTATTTGATTAAAAAAAAACACAGCAAATCGGTTGCTTTAAAACAGATGAAGCAATAAGACTGGATATCTTGGTTGCAAAACTAGGTTCCAATGGTGATAAACAGCCAGACAACTCATTCTTGACTGCAAAAGAAGCAGTAACCAACTAATTTTTTGGACAGCAACAAAATTGCACCAGTGGGGGGTGGGGGTGAAATGAAGACCCTGCACACCCTCTTTGATAAGACTATGAAAGATTTTCGCTGGCTTACAATTTTTTTTTTTTTAAAGAATTCTGTAATTCTTTAAAAAAAAACAGCTGGTAGTTTGTCCAAAGGTCTGCATGCAGCTTGACTGGCTGACGCGAGCCACCTCTTTATACCTCAGGAGGAGTGTTATTTTTGCAGGAAGTTATAACGCATTGTGATTTTGATTGAAATTACGGGTGTTCTCAGGGTGACAATGATTTATTGTCTGAGTATCGTTGCGTATTTTCCCCCTAGGACATTCTCATGTCAAAAGCCAGACCTGTAAAGCCACTGAAACTCATCCAACTGTTAATGAAATTTACTCTGTTGTTTATCGCAAAGTTTTATGATGTGTGTATGTAGGTATGTATTTTTACCAAAGGCTGAAGTTTTCTAAGGCAGAGCAATTTTCCTTCCTAATACACGGAGCTTTCTCTGCACCTGTAAATGTAGAATGCAACAGGGGGGAAAAGAAATAAAGGCAACGAAAGGAAACTCTTCAATTAATTATTTAACACTGACATCAGATAATTAATAATTATTAAAGCTAAAAGATTCATAAAACGAAATTCATAAAACCAGTTTATAGTTAATTAATTCAGTTTATTAATTTCATTTTGATTAAATACATTCTTTAGTTACTTAAATAATTAAGATTAAATTAAATTTAGTTTACTACCTTTAATTAAATTTAAATGAAAAATGAAATTAAAATCTAAGTCTTCTCTCTATATATATTTTGCAAAACTGTTGTAAGGTGCGTGGACATTTGCATGCTCAGCTGATGGGGAACAACAGATAGAAAATATTGTCTAGATTCTTCTTCCCCTCCCCCTCTAAAAACAGGTTTTTCATAAATATTTTCTTTTTTTTGCAAAAAAATAAAATGAAATAACCCAGAGATTTCATAAGCTCCTTCTTCTGTGGGTTGCCTCCATCTTTAAATCGCTTTTGGAAAGAGACAATCTTTCAGGTTTAAGATAATCCCTGAGGCATCACCCGACTTTCACTTTCTCCAATCTGTTAATTATTCCACTTTGTTGAGGAACTGAGAGGAACCTTACTATAAAATAAATAAAATGCATCCCTCTGTTGTGGCTGTGGCCTCTTCTCTTTCGCGATTGTAATAAATGTCTCAGCCTGCACACTTCTGAATGCTCGGCCATGTGCTGCTTAGCGGGGAGCCACGGAAAGCCAGAAAGAGATGGTGTGAAGGCGGCTTTGTTGGCTACACAGCCATCACACCATACTTTGAAGAGAGAAGGGCTCTTTTCCTTTCACGTTCGGCCACAAAAGTTCTCAGCTTGGTGGTGGAGAAGGTCACCGTGGCTTGTTGGTGTTCGTCCAAGCCGGTCTCCTGCAGCCACGAAGACTGAAGACATTCTGTGGCTGTTGGTCTTCTCCTGGAAGGAAACAGAACATGGAGGTCGAAGCCTTATCAGAGAAGTCAAGTAGGGACAACCATCATCATTATTGGTTTTTTTCCAAAAAGGAGAAGGAAAAGGAGGAGGAGGAGGAGGAGGAGGAGGAGAAGGGGGAGAAGCTTTCAAGGTCTATGAGAAGAAAAAGCAGAGGTGAATCATCTAGTCCAGGGCTTTTTAACCTTTTCACAGATTGTACCACTTTTAGGACATGACAATATTTGAGTACCACCAGTGCTTAGCAAGATATCAAAAGCTTGATGACTAAAAAAAGGGGGGGAGGAGGGATTTTGGGTTTTACTGATTAGATTCATTTGTTGTTATAGAAATGGCTAGTTTATAATATTATGGAAAAGTAAAAAGTTGAGTTCAATGTTAATGCTTCCTTCTACTGCAACAGAGGAAGTCTGTTCTTTTTCCCTTCTCCCCCTCACCTTCCCCCCCCTTTTTCCTCCCCATTGTGTCCTGCTATTTGGCTCTTCCTTTGCTGAATCACTGTCCCTTTGTACTGACAAATGTATGATGAATTTATCCATGTTTATTAATATGCACCACTACAAGCTAGTTCAGGGGTCTTCAGACTTGGCACTTTTAAGACTTGTGGACTTCAACTCCCAGAATTCCTCAGCCCTCATGGCTGGTTGAGGAATGCTGGGAGTTGAAGTCCACAGGTCTTAAAGTTGCTAAGTTTGTAGACTCCTGAGCTATCTTGTTGGCCCTTCTGAGCTCTTCCACAGTGTAGTAAGAATGCATCCCCCCCCAATTCCTTCCCTGTACCCTTAAAGACACAGGAATCAAGTGCAAAGCAAGAAAATAAAGAAACACAAACTCCGTTTTTTTTCTTTTTAAGCTGCTTCAGGCGTGTCACATATCACAATGTTGCAATCCCAGACTGAAAAGCTCCGGCAATTGCAAAAAGCTTTGGTTTTAAATTAAGCCAGTTTACCTTCAAAGAAAACTTTCTAAAAGCCACAGACAGATTCATTTAAAGGGGGTAAAACTAATTACATTTGTTTAAAGGGATTAAACCTTTCCCTGTTGTCTTTTTTCCCCTTCCCCCGCCCAAACTACGTTCTTTTATAGCAGTGGTTCTCAACCTTTTTAATGCCGCGACCCCAACCGGTCGTAAGTCGAGGACTAAACCGGTCGTAAGTCGAGGACTAAACCGGTCGTAAGTCGAGGACTACCCAACCGGTCGTAAGTCGAGGACTTTCCCTGCCCGGGAGTGCCACGCATGCGTGGTTCCGCCCCCTGCACCAGCCGAGGCGTAGCTGGCAAGCGGCAGAGACGGAGCAGGCCGACCACCAGCTGGCCCAGCCCAAGGGAGGTAAGGCACCTGCTGGAAAAGGGGAAAAAAATGGCAGACAAAAAAAATGGCGGAGAAAAAAAATGGTGGACAGCCTTGCTTGGCGACCCCCATGAAATGGTCGATCGACCCCAAATGGGGTCCCGACCCACAGGTTGAGAACCACTGTTTTATAGCCTCTTCTCTCCTCCCTCCCCCCTTTTTCTTCAGTTCACCTCCAGCTCTGAGCTGCTTTTGGAAGCGCCAATCAGTTGGAGCCCTCCTGGCTCCTGGGGCTTCTGCCTAGCACAGACAGTCCTGCAGCTGCAGCTGCCTCTCCCTCAGGCTTGGCTCGCTTCGGCTCATTCCCCTCCCCTGCTACACTTGGCTAGCAGTCGCGTACCACCTGCCATGTGGCAAAGTACCACAAGTGGTACGTGTACCATGAGTTGAAAAGCCCTGTATAGTCCAACCTCCTGCTCAAGCAGGAAGCCCTATTTCTTAAAAACCCTCCAGTGATGGAGTAGCCACAACTTCTACAGGCAAGCTCTTCCACTGATTAATTGTTCCCATTATCAGAAAATTCCTCCTTAATCCCAGGTTTGTTCTCTCCTTGATGAGTTTCCATCCGTTGTTTCTTCTCCTGCCCTCAGGTGCTTTTGAGAAGAGGTTGATTCCCCCCCTTCTTTGTGCCAGCCCCTCAATATTGGCCTTCTTTAAATAGCTGTTTTGAGTAACAGAGGAGCGCTTTTGATTAATGTTTCTTTGAAGCACAAAGGTTGTTTCTGATAAATATCCATACGGACCTCCCAGAGGCAAAGTCTGTGCAAAAACCCTGGACTTGAACAAGCTGAAAGCTCACTATAAAATGACCAACACACCTCTTGAATACAGGCAGTCCTCAGCTTGCAACTATTCATTTAGTGACCGTTCTATGTTACAAAAAAGGATTTATGACCAGTTTTCCACACTTAGGACTGTTGCAGCATCGATCCCCATGGTCACGTGCTCAAAATTCAGATGCTTGGCAACTGACTCATATTTCTGATGGTCGTAGCGTCTTGGGGGGGGTCACGTGACCCCCTTTTGTGGCCTCCTGTCAAGCAAAGTCCGTGGGGGAACCAGATTAATTTGACAACAGTGTTACTAAATTAATTACTGCAGTGATTCACCTAACAACTGTGGCAAGAAAGGTCATAAAATGGGGCAAAACTCACTTAACAAATGTCTCGCTTAGCAACAAAAAGTTTGGGCTCAGTTGTGGTCATACATCGAGGACTACCCGAACTTAAGTGAGATGATCTGGGACAGAAATATATATAAGTAGGAATGCCTTACCATCGGATCCAGGAAACAACTTACATTCCCCCCCACCTCCCAGAGACAGACACACGTATAACAGCGGGGGAGCCGTGTGCAGGGGAAGTAGGAATGCCTTACCATCGGATCCAGGAAACAACTTTCATTCCCCCCCACCTCTCAGAGACAGCCACATGTATAGCGGTGGGGGAGCCGTGTGCAGGGGAAGTAAGAATGCCTTACCATCGGATCCAGGAAACAACTTACATTCCCCCCCACTCCTCAGAGATAGACACACATATAGCAGCGGGGGAGCCGTATGCAGGGGAAGCAAGGATGCCTTACCATCGAATCTGCCTAACACCCTGATAATGAATGTAACAGCACTCAAAAGGACGCGAATTCAGAAAAAGGAGCCGGACATCAAAGCAGGCAGCACGCTTGAAGTACGGCAGGATCAGCTGGGGCCGGTTACACGCTCCAGGAGCCGGAAGCAGGCGTTGAACGACTGTATATAAACCTTCCCAGCATTTGCCTTTTTAACCCTGATGATGTCAAGTGCACTTGACGAAAGCCAGCTTCGTCAGGGTGGCTAACCATCAGTGGGTGGCTGTTTTTATGGGAGTGGTGCCTTTTGCACCCGGCTCCTCGATCTCGTGACCGGGCCCAGATAGTCTTCCTGTTTTGCATTCTTGATTGTTCTTTTGCGAGTTGTTGCGTTCCTGGTTCTCTCTTTCCCACCTCCTCTCTTTCCCTGTTCTACTTGTTCATCGGGAGGGGGCGGCACCCCTTCGTTTGGGACCTCATCCTGCTGTTCATTAACCTTTTTTCTTTTCCTGGCCACCTGCAATCCCACCTTACTTCCCTCCTCCTTCTTCTCCATAGCGCTGTCTGACTTCTCTCTCTGACCACTACTCTCACTACTCCTTCATTCTCATCCTCCAGCCATCTCCTTTCTTCCTTCTCTCCCCCCTTCGCACCACCATTCAACCCTACCTCCCTAGGTGTGTGTGTAACCATTACTCCTCCCCTCGCATTTCCCCGGGGCCGGGCCATTGGGGACGCAAGCCGCGCCTCCCCATTCGTTCTTATTACCTCGCCGTTAGCGATATCTCTTCTCTCATGCTCACACCCCTCCTTTTCCTTTTTATGAATCCCCTCCTGTCGTCCTCTTGATGTGGGGGTGCCCTCTCTACCGTGTCCACACTCCTGCCACTCACTCTCCCCACCCTCCATCCCCATGACAACCCCTCCACTGTCCCCCCTTCCTTTGCATTCTCCCCTCTCCTCCTCCTTTCTCGTTCCAATCTTCCAATTCGATGTTTCCTCGGACTGTCTGTAGGTACAAGTCCTCCCCCCCTCCCCACTCTTCCTTCGGCAGGGGGCCATTGGGGGCGTATGGGTGCCCTCTGCCTCACATCCACCCCCACCCCCAGCATTTGTGCTGGACCTCTCACTTCTTCCACCGCCCCCCCACGACGTTTTTCTCTTCTCTCCTCCCTCCCCAGCCTCTACTCTCTCATTCAACCCCTCATCTGCGCACCCGCAGATGT
>NW_015386458.1:0-13258 GCF_001527695.2 Protobothrops mucrosquamatus | reverse complement strand
ATTCAACCCCTCATCTGCGCACCCGCAGATGTTAATCTCTTCTCCTTCCCTACCCGTCCTCTGATGGGCGGTCACTAAGGTCGCGGGGGTGCTCTCTCTTCCATACCCACCCACCTCCCTCTCCCTACCTTTCTTCCAATGGGGGGTCTCTGGGGGCATTGGGGGCCCGTCTCCTCCATACCTGTGCTCCTGTCGTTCATTCCCCCCACTCTCAACTATCGTAGCCGATCTCCCACCACTTCCCCACCATCCTTCCCATTTCCTCTGCTCCACTCCCTTACTGGCTTCAACTCTCTCATTCAATCCTTCCTCCCCCCACATCTGATCGCTAGCCCTCTCTCTCTCCCTACCCTTCCTCTGGCGTAGGGTCGTTAGAGATGCGGGGTGTGCCACGGAGCTCATTATACCGATCTCACTCCTGGTTGTGTCTTGCCATCCCCTAGGCGTCTCTGGCGCGGGGGGATATATATATCCCCATGTTGCAGATATATATATATATCTGCAACATGGAAGAGGAGCAAAGGGACCTTCTCACCATGGATTCAAGGAAAGCGTGCTTTGGAGAAAGTTGATGGCTCCCCCCGAAAGGCCGGCATAACATTTGTTGAGTCGGATTTTGTCTCGCTTGACCAGCCTTCCGAAGTCACAGGCAGCCTCGGAGCTGATGGGATATTCAGCGCTCAGCCTGGAAACAGGAGAGAAAGGAAGAATTATTCACTTGGTTGACAGAATGCCATATTTGTGGCTCAGAGTTCAAATGTGGGGGTCCTGGCTGGTCTCTGAGCTTGGTTGCTTTCTTGCAGACCTTTCATGATCCAACAATGTAACATCATCAATGGTAGAAAAGAGGGGAGGTTGTGGGGAGAAAGGGAAGGAGGTGGGGGTAAGTGGAGGAGGAGGTAGAGGAGAAGAAGGAGAAGGGAGGAGGAGGAGGAGGAGGAAGAAAAGGAGGAGGAAGACTGCGAGGTCCTTGGTACATTCTGAGCTTTGTGGTTTTCTTGCAGACATTTCATGACCCAACTAGGTAATATAATCAGTTTAAGGGAGTGGAAGTTTTATCCCTTTTTCTATAGAGTTGCTTCTCCTGTCAGTCTTGGTAGGATGTGGTTTTTTTCCCTCCTTGGTAGAATATTGTTTTCTGCTTAATTGTTTCTTTGGTGTTAATCCCTGCTTATCTGGGTTTTTCTTTCTCTGGGGTCTTTGGTGCTCTCTGAGCTTGTTGGTTTTCTTGCAGAAAACCCAACTAGGTAACCTCATCAGTGTTAGAAGGGAGGGGGTGGGGGAGGGGGAGGGGGAGGACAAGGGCAAGGGGGAAGAGGAGAAGGAGAACAGTGGGGCCCTTGATGCACTCTGAGCTTGGTGGTTTTCTTGCAGATGTTTCATGACCCAACTAAGTAACCTCATCATTGCTAGAAGGGAATGCTACAGTCCTTTCTCACACTGATGATGTTACCTAGCTGGGTTGTGAAATGTCTGCAAGAAAATAACCAGAGCTGAAGGAGTCCACTTCAATCCTGCCCTTTTCTGTCATCAGCCCAGGAAAACATCCAGAGGCCTCTTCCTGGGGTTGGCCTTGCATTCATCACTGACATATTCATTTTCAGCCCTGGTCAGCCTCCTATTTGACATGGGACATTCAACCAGAATCCTCTCCCCGGCTATCCTGAAGGGTAGGGAAAAGGGGAACCCTCTCAGGGGAAGATGGTAGTAAAAACCACAGCAGAGTGACAGCAGATCCAGGCTTGGAGAGGAGGTAGGTGCCCCCATCATCCCAAAATCTCCAATGGAGTCCATGATGATCCCCCCCCCCACCTGAACTGTAACAAAATTATACAGTTTTCGTTAAGTTTATGTTTTCTTCCTTGTTATCTCTATGGCCTTGAGTACTTTCTTATGCTAATCAGACTGTATTTGAACCTACTTTCAGCCAGAGTCGGCTGAAGGGGTGTATGTGTGTGTTCTTTTGTTGGAGGCTTGCCAGCAAACGTGGGAGTATTTGGGGGAAATTTGGAGCAATAAAAGAACTGTTTGAATTGCTAGCTGACTGCATTGCTTCTGTGCTGTGCCCTGGGTCATCACAAGATGGGAAGGTCTATTCTCATTTTAGGCCTGAAAAACAGCTGGGTGACTTTGGGCCAATCACCAGGAAGCAGGGAATTCTTGTCCCACCATAGACATGAAAGCCAGCTGGGTGACTTTGGGCCAATCACTAGGAGACAGTGAGTTCTAGTCCTATGTTAGGTACAAAAGGCAGCGGGTTACTTTGAGTGGATCACTAGGAGACAGTGAGTTCTAGTCCTGTATTAAGTACAAAAGGCAGTGGGTTACTTTGGGTCAATCACCAGGACACAGTGAGTTCTAGTCCTGCCTTAGGCATGAAAGCTGGCTGGATGACTTTAAGCCAATCCGTCCCTCTCAGCCCAACCCACCTCACAGGATTATCGTGGGGGAAAATAGGAGGAGGGAGGTGTATTGGATATGTTCATCGCCTGGAGTTATTTGTGAAAATAATAAAGGTGGGATACAAATAATAAAATAAAATGAAATAAAATAAAATAAAGTAAAATAAAATAAAATAAATAAAGTAAAAATAAGGTAAAACAAAAATAAAATGGGGCAGCAATCAGTCCCAGTTCCTGCCTCTGCCACCTTTTCAGAAACCATCGCTGCAAAGGCTTTGATAATATCTAATTAAAAGTCATGCCCATGAAGTTGCATTTCTCCAGATATTTCAAAAGTCATATTAGTAAGGAGAACACAGGTAGGCTAATTACAGGCCAGGTTTCCTCCGCCTCTGCCCACTTTTGCATAACATTGTGGATCAGCTCTAATTACTCAATAGGTAGCCTGCTTTTCATTCAGGCACCTGTGATGGCACGTGTGGCATTCCCTAATCCTATTTTTCCCATTATAGAAGTGGCAGAGATCAATCCCAAGTCACCCAAGCAGGTTAAAAGGGAACTGGAACCTGCAAGTCCCCCATTCCTATTTCAAGACCTTCCCCACAAGAAAGGGGAATGGCCCCAGGTCCTCTCAGGAGCTCCCTTGGCTGGCGAGGACAGAACCATGGTTTTCCCCCCCCTCTTAGTCCAGTATCTTCTCCACCCACATCTGAGATTTGAGGAAAGATGCTGGTTTGTAAATAAACAGCTTTGCACGTTCTCTGTTCTAGGAAAGGTTAGAGAACACAGTTCGAGCAGATGTGCCTTTTACAGCTCCAGGCAGTCCTGCTGGATTGGGGACCCTAGTGGAAGGGGCCCACCTGAAAAATGAATGTGTGTGTGTGTGTGTGTGTGTGTGTGTATGCATATGTGTGGGCGTGCCTTCCAGGTAGTTTCGGACTCCTGGACTAATCCCTGCAGTTTTCTGGGCATGGTTTTTTTTCAGAAGTAGTTTGCCATTGCCGGTTTCCTAAGGATGAAAGAAAGTGGCTGGCTCAAGGTCACACACTTGGTTTCATACTTGAGGTGGGACTAGAACTCACCTGCTCCTGGTGATTGGCCCAAGGTCACCCAGCCTGCTTTCATGCGTAAGGCAGGACTGGAACTCCCTTTTTTCCTTGTGATTGGCCCAAAGCCACCAACTGGCTTTCACATTTAAGGCAAGACTAGAACTCCCCATCGGCTGGTGATTGGTTCATCCAACTGGCTTCCATGGCTAAGATGTGACTTGAACCCACGGTCTCTTGCTTTCTAACCTGGTTCCTTAACCACTAAGCCAAACTGGTTCTCTATACCCACCTCTACTATACATCTCACCCAATAATATGAGGATT
Source organism: Protobothrops mucrosquamatus (assembly GCF_001527695.2). NCBI lineage: Eukaryota > Metazoa > Chordata > Lepidosauria > Squamata > Viperidae > Protobothrops > Protobothrops mucrosquamatus. The sequence continues at coordinate 9,483 of NW_015386458.1, read as the reverse complement.
TCTGTCCTCTGCAGAAGATTGGAGCAGAAAACTTCTAGGGCCACTTCTACTTTGAAGGTTCTGTGATTCTGTCAACAGAAGCTGAGGTCAACTTACATGATGAAAGCCGTCACGCCAATCGCCCAGATATCCGTCTGAGGGACGGCTCCCTTCTCCGATACCAGTTCTGAAGCTAAAAATACACATATGTGTTAGGAAAGTGTCCCGCCATAATATCCAGATGCATCGGATTCAGGGACATTTGCAGAATTAAATTTAATAACACCCCCCCCTGCAATAATCTGACCTATAAAATGGGGACATAGTTTTGTTTGTTTGTGTATTACCCACATTTCTGAATTGCCCATCTACCTCAAAGAGAGTCTCTCTCTCTCCCTTCCTCCCTCCTGCTCTGTGTGTGTGTGTGTGTGTGTGTGTGTGTAAATGTGGGTTCCTTGGTGCTCTTGAGCTGGGTGGTTCTCTTACATACATTTCAATACCAAAGAAAGTAACATCATCACTGCTATGAGGGGGTTTTCTATTTATATTTGTTTGTTCTCGGTAGTTCACTGATTAGAGGGTTGTTTACTGTTTGATTATTTCTCAAACAAACAATCAAATGGTAAGGAACAGCCAAATCAGGAAACCACCAAGAACACATTAAACAACACTGTCAGGGCAAACCACTAGTATAGAAAAAGAGAGGAATTCCCCCCCCCACCTTTGGCACTGATGATGTTGCCAACAGGGTCATGAAACATCTGCAAGAGACAGCAAGGACCCCCACAGTTCAACCCTGCTGCACAAATATTCTCTTTTATATCTGTCTGTCTGTCTGTCTGTCTGTCTGTCTGTCTGTCTGTCTGTCTGTCTGTCTGTCTATCCATCCATCAGCTATCTATCAGCTATCCATCCATCCATCCATCCATCCACCCACCCACCCACCCACCCACCCACCTACCTACATCTATCTATCTATCTATCTATCTATCTATCTATCTATCTATCTATCTATCTATCTATCTATCTATCTATCTATCTATCTATCTATCTATCTATCTATCTATCTATCTATCTATCTATCTATGTAAATGTGTATGTATATGTGTTTTATATAAATATGAAAAGAGTATATCTAATTGTTCCATAGTTGAGCAGACAGGCTGAAGCAAAAAGCTTCAAGTTAAAACCTTGTCACCTTCAACTGGAGATCCCAGACAGCAGGAGATCTAGAGATCAGGAGACGTTACTCCTTAGTATCCCTTTTCCCTTATCAAGAACAAGTGGAACGGAAGGATATTTGATTTTTCCTGTATCCCTCTATTCGCGGTGCCAAATTCCCGCAGCTCAGATTTCCTGGTTCACTCACCCATGGTTTCTACGTAATCGGTGCAACCATCCACGGTTAGGATTTGGTCGGGCGAGTAGAAGTGGGCATTTCCAAAGTCCAGAAGCTTCAACAGGTTGGGCTCAACAATCACCATGTTTTCGGACCGCAGATCCAGGTGCAGGATGTCCTGTTTGTGAAGATACTCGACGGCGCTGAGAATCTGCCACAGGTAGTCTCTGACCTGCACTTCTGAGTAGGAAGTCCTGGGAAAGAGAAGACGGTAAAAGCACAAAGGGGGGTCACAGGCGCCCCAAAAGTTTGACTCAGCCGAAGGAGGCCAAGAAAATCAGCCTTAAAGACAGGCAGTCCTCGACTGATGGCCATAATTGAGCCCAACATTTCTGTTGCTAAGCGAGACATTTGTTAAATGAATTTTGCCCCATTTTACAACCTTTCTTGCCACAGTTGTTAAGTAAATCACTGCAGTTGTTAAGTTAGTCACCTGGTTGTTAAGTGAATCTGGCTTCCCCCATTGACTTTGCTTATCAGAAGGTTGCAAAAGGGGATCAAATGACCCCGGGGCGCTGTGACCGTCATAAATATGAGTCAGTTGCCAGGTGTCTGAATTTTGACCACGTGACCATGGGGATGCTCCAACGGTTGTAAGTGTGAAAAATGGTCCTAAATCACTTTTTTCAGTGCCGTTGTAATTTCGAATGGTCACTAAATGAAATGTCGTTATGTCGAGGACTGCCTGTAGTGCTGGATGGGATGCATGCAAAATCATCCCATCTTATCCAAAGCTGTAGTGTGTAGAATCATCAGGGGACCGTTGGTCCTTGACTTACGACCACAATAGAGACCAGAATTTCTCTTTTGCTAAGCGAAGTGAGTAATCATGGTCCCTATTGCAGTTGTAACAACCCTTTAAAGGAGTCGCACCCTATTTTATTACGTTTTTTAGCCATGGTTGTTAAGCGAATCACTGCAGTTGTTAAGTGAATCACATGGTCATTAAGTGAATCCAGCTTCCCCCATTACCCTTGCTGGTTCGAGCCAACTGTTAAAGGAGTCGCACCCTATTTTACTACCTTTTTAGCCATGGTTGATAAGTGAATCACTGCGGTTGTTAAGTGAATCACATGGTCGTTAAGTGAATCCGGCTCCCCTTCCCCATTAACTTTGCTGGTTCGAGCCAACCATGAAGGTCGCAGGTGATAGTTATGTGGCCCCAGAAAGCTGCAGTTGCTGTAAAGACACGCCGGGTTGCCGAGCATGCTAATTTTGATCAGGAATGTTACAATGGTCATAAGTGCAAGGAACTAAGTCCTAAGTCCCTTTTTTTTTAAGCACCATCATAACTTTGAAAGGTTGTTAAAAGAATGGTTGTAAATTGAGGACCGCCTGTAGTTGGCCAAATAGAGGAAATATCCCTACTTACCTTCCAGCTAAGGCATGAAGCAGCTCGGGCCCCACGCAGAGTTCGACAATCAGCACAAGGTGACGTGGACTCACATAGGCGCCCTGCAGTTGCCCTATGTTGGCGTGGTGCAGCTTCCTTAGGATCTGGTATTCCTGTAGGATGGCGTCTTTCTCTTCCGGCTGATACGGGATGATTTTGGCAGCCAGTGGATTTCCGCTGAATTTTTCTCGGCATTGCTTGATGATGCTGAAGCGGCCTCTGATCCAAAGGGGGGAAAAAAAGACAACCAACATCATGGGTTTATTTTCGAAAATAAACTTGGCAAACTTTTGACTGGGATGGAATAAGATCTCCTGCTCAGGCAAGAGGGTTGGACTAGATGACCCACAATGTCCCTTCCAACCCTACGATTCTATGAGGTCTTCCATTTCTAAAATCCTAAAAAAAATTGTGATTGAATGGGATCATTTCCTGGTGTTAAATTGGGATCAGTACTGCACATGGAGAAAAACGTGCTAAATCTAACCCCTCCGACAGATTGTCCTCGACTTAAAACCATTCATTTAGTGACCGTTCAAAGTTACAACGGCACTGAAAAAAGTGACTTATGACTGTTTTTCACACTTATGACCCTTGCAGCGTCCCCAGGGTCACGTGATTAAAATTGGCAACTGGCTCGTATTTATGACGGTCGCAATGTCCCCAGGTCACGTGATCCCCTTTTGCGACCTTCTGCCAAGCTAAGTCAATGGGGAAGCCCAGATTCACTTAAGACCCGTGTGACTAATTTAACAAATGCAATTATTCGCTTAACAACTCTGGCAGGGAAGGCTGTTAAGATAGAGCAAAATTCATTTAACAACTGTCTCGCTTAGGGACAGAGATTTTGGGCTCCGTTGTGGTTGCAGGTTGAGGACTATCTGTAATGCGTCAGCTAAACTGGCTACTGATGTCTTCTTCCCTGGTGCAGTTGAATTGCACTGGCTGTCCCTTTAAAGCTTTACATGGCTTGGAGCCAAGTTACCTGTGCCAGGGCTTTTCAGCCTTTTCACCCATTGTGCCACTTTTAGGATATGGCAACATCCGAGTACCACCAGTCGCCTAGCAAGGGGTCAAAAACTTGATGACCCAAAAAAAAAAAGGGGAAAAAGTGATAAAGTACAGGTAGTCCTCGACTTACAAAAGTTTGCTTAGTGACTATTCGAAGTTACAATGGCACTGAAAAAAGTGCCCCCCCAAGGCACAGCCGAGCAAGACGCCTGCCCGCCCGCCCGGCCGCGCTCTTCCTCCTGTCCGAGGTTTTCATTGTTGTGAGCATTTCTGTTGAGGATTGGCAGCAGGGGTGTGTGTGTGGTTTTTATTCCCCCCCGTCTGCTGGGTGGTTGCAGCAGGTTTTGGTCACTTCACATGACCCTGGGACACTGTGACCGTCATAAATATGAATCAGTTGCCAAGCATCTGAATGTAAATCACAAGACCCTGGAGATGCTGCAACATTCCAGCTGATCGGCGCTTCTTCTGGGCTCAGCGGAAGTGTCAGGATGAGTGCTGAGCTCCAGCTGGAGCCTGGTGCTGATCCTGGCGCTTCCACTGAGCCCTGACAGCCCTGCAGCTCCAGCCATCTCTCACTCAGGCTTGTGCGGTGCTGCCACCAGTTCAGCTCATTCCCCTCCCCCACTACCACTTTTCTAGGATGGTCGTGTACCACCTGCCAGGTGCCAATGTACCACAGGTGGTACCCCTACCACTGGTTGAAAAGCCCTGACCTGTGCGACAGCCCAAAGGTGCTTTTTTTTTCACAAGGCAATTGGACTTCCTCGTTTCTGCTTTGAAGACGTTTCGCTTCTCATCCAAAAAGCTTCTTCCGCTCTGACCAGATGGTGGGGGAACGGAAGGAATGATACTCCTTGCAGACAGAATATAAATCCTTCCATCCTCCCCTATTCAGACAGAGCGGAAGAAGCTTCTTGGATGAGAAGCGAAACATCTTCAAAGAAAAAAACAAGAAAGTCCAGAGGCCTCCTGAAAAAAAAAAAACACCTTTGGGACAACCATGACCTGTGTGATTGAGAACCTCCATAGACTTTCTGCTGAGCAGCCATTTTCCAAAAATCTCTACTTGTTGAATTGGATCCGGCAAGCTGGCCACGCTGCAGTTGCTGTCAGCCAAAGAATGTTGCTTGTCGGGGACTTGAAGTCCTCGGCTTATGACCACCATTAAGCCCAGACTTTCTGTTGCTCAGCCAGACAGTTGTTAAGTGAGTTTTGCTCCATTTTACCAATTTTCTTGCCAAAGTTGTTAAGTGAATGACTGCAGTTGCATGGTCGTTAATGAATCTGGCATCCCCATTGCTTGTCAGGAGGTCGCAAAAGGGGATCACATGATCCCAGGACACTGCAACCGTCGTAAATATGAGTGAGTAAGCAAGGGTCTGAATTTCGGGGATGCTGCAACAGTTGTAAGTGTGAAAAACGGTCATAGGTTCACTTTTTTCAGTGCTATTGTAACTTGAAACAGTCACTAAATGAATGATTGTAAGTTGAGGACTGACTTTCAATAGGTGAAGCTTCAGGACTGATCTGATTCTTTCCTTAAGGATTTTCCCTCACCCATTGCATAAACGGTGACTCATTTGTTGTGCAGAATTTTCAAAAATTAATTCTGGGTGTTCACTTCTAGCCCAGCCCAGATACTCAGCTGTTGCTAAAATATTTTCAACCACAATGAGCACTCCCTGGAAAACCTTTATAAAGTTTCAGCTTTTTCCCACACTACTTTTGGTTGCTGAATTTCTATCTTTCTATCTTTCTCTCTCTCTCTCTCTCTCTCTCTCTCTCTCTCTCTCTCTCTCTCTCTCTCTCTCTCCTGTATTTCTATCTTTCTTTCAACTCTCTCAATCTTCTGTCTGTCTGTATACCATCTCTCTCTCTCTCTCTCCATCCGTCTACCTATCATCTATTTACCCCTGACTTCAAGAAAACACTGCTGATAGGATCCATTTACAATTCCCCTTTTTTTTAAAAAAAAATGGTGCGGTCCTTTATTTCATTTGCAAACAAAGAGAATGATCCAAATAAGCCCGTTATGAATTCGTAGCACCTCATTCTCACTTTATTCTTTGGGAACATTGCTAGCCAGCCAGATCAATCGACCAAAGGCCAGACCTTGAAAAGAGGGGAGGGGGGTGTGTGTCTCCTTTATATCAAAGTATTGCTGCAACTCATCCAAGAAGGGGTGCATTGAGGATCTTAAAAGGACATTTCAGCAAGATTTATTTTTGTTGTAAAGACTCACTGAGAGTGAGTGGGTTGCCATATAAATTTTAGAAAGAAAAAAAGAAAGAGAGAGAGAGAGAGAGAGAGAGAGAGAGAGAGGGAGGGAGGGAGGGAGGGAGGGAGGAAGGAAGGAAGGAAGGAAGGAAGGAAGGAAGTTGGTGTACAGGTAGTCCTTGACTTAAAACAGTTTGTTTAGTGACCGTTCAATATTAAAATGGCACTGGAAAAAGTGACATGACCTCTTTTCACACTTATGACCGTTGTAGCATCCCCCATGGTCACGTGATCAACATTCGAACACTGGGCAACTGACTCATATTTACGACAGTCGCAGTGTCCCAGGGTCACATGATCGCCTTTTGTGCCCTTCTGACAAGCAAAGTCAATGGGGAGGGGGGAGGGAGAGCCGGATTCACTTCACAGCCGTGTGGCTAACTTCACAACCGCAGGGATTCAACTGAGCAACTGTGGCAAGAAAGGCCGTAAAATGGGACACAGCTCCCTTAACAAAGGTCTCATTTAGCAGCAGAAATTCTGGGCATAATTCGAGGACCACCTGGATATCCCGTACCTTTTAATCTCGGTCTGGAAGGCGTAGGTCTGGTGCGTTGGTGGGGCTGCCATCCTGTTCTCTTCCTCCTGAGCCTGAAATGCTGAAAGAGGGCGGGAAGAAAGGACAAATTCTAAATTAAAACACGGTTATCGCAGTAGATAAAGTGCTCTTAACATAACGCTGACACTCTGATGCTGAACTTAGTTTTCCAGGAGAGAATAGGGCCTGGAGCCTCCACCACTCCCCATAATACTGGTTTTGTCACCATTATTGTTCTTAACCCTAATCCTTTTGCATGGCTCGTTGTGGCTTTGGATTAATGAAGAGAAGGACGAGGGGGGACATGATAGCCGTGTTCCAGTATCTGAGGGGCTGCCCCAAAGAAGAGGGAGTCAAGGTGTTCTCCAAAGCGCCTGAGGGCAGGGCAAGAAGCAACGGATGGAAACTGATCAAGGAGAGAAGCAACCTAGAACTAAGGAGAAATTCCCTGACAGTGAGAACAATTAACCAGTGGAACCACCTGCCTCCAGAAGCGGTGAATGCTCCAACACTGGAAGTTTTTAAGAAGAGACTGGACAGCCATTTGTCTGAAATGGTATATAGGGTTTCCTGCCTGAGCAGGGGGTTGGACTAGAGGACCTCCAAGGTCCCTTCCAACTTTATTATTATTATTATTATTATTATTATTATTATTATTATTATTATTATTATTATTATTATTATTATTATTATTATTATTATTATTATTATTATTATTATTTTTATTTTTATTTTTATTTTTATTTTTATTTTTATTTATTTATTTATTTAATTATACAGGTAGCCCTTGATTTACAACCATTTGTTTAGTGACCGTTCCAAGTTCCAAGTTACAACAGCACTGAACAAAGTGACTTATGACCATTTTTCACATTCGTGACCATCGCAAAATCCCCATGGTCATGCGGTCAAAATTCGGACGCTTTGAACCGACTCATATTTATAACCACTGCAGTTTCCAAGGGGTGACGTGATCCCCTTTTGTGACATTCTGCAAGCAAAGTCAACGGAGAAGGCAGATTCACTTAATGGCCATGTTGATTTGCCTAATCATTGCAGATTCACTTAACAATCAAAGTGATCCCTTTAACAACCAATTAGACGGGTCAAAACTCACGTAACAAATGTCTCGCTTAGCAAGATAAACTTTGGGCTCAATTTTGGTCATACGTCGAGGACTGCCTGTAATTAATTTCTTCCAAGAATTCCAATTTTCCTTGGGATTGAGGAAACATCTAACATTGATCCAGATCAAGGGGGGGGGGGAGAAAGGTAGGTCGTGTGGCAATAAAAACTCTTTGGTGAATTTAGAGTCTGACCTAGGCAGGTCAATCTGACCGCTAAGAGGAGCGGTGTATAAAGGTGAAAATAAATGCATAATAAATAATAATGTTTTAAAGAGCTACAAATTCTCTCCTGCTGAGAAAGCGAATACCTGCTTGATCTTCTTCACCAATTTTCACTTTTGGGGTTGGATAGCTGTAGGGACCCACGCCTGCTAGGCTCACGGAGGCAATGCGAAAGGAGTAGACCAAACCCCGAGGAAGGTGTTCAACTGTGTAACAGCAAGCCGGGATGTCACTGGCCAGGGTTTTCCACTCTCCATCTTGGCCAAGAAGCAAAAGGAAGGGAAAAGATTAATATTTAATAAATAAATAAAAGTAGGAAGAATATGGTGAATTTTAGTCCTGCTTTAGACAAGAAAGCCAGCTGGGTGACTTTGGGCCAATCACTAAGCGATGGTGAATTTTAGCTGTCGTTTCTTTGCCTCCCTTAAAGATGTAGGCAGTACAGGTAGTCCTCAACTTACAACCATTTAGTGGCTGTTCGAAGTTACAATGGCACTGCAAAAACGACGTATGACTATTTTCCACATTTACAACCTTCGCAGCGTTGAAAGAAAGGCCAAGAAAAAGTAAAGGTAAAATGGGGCAAAATTCACGTAACGACAGAAAGTTTGGGTTCCGGTGTGGCTGTAAGTTGAGGACTACCTGTAAATGAGAAGCAGCTTACCATCCTTCTTGCACAGAACAGTGTAAGTCACTGGGTTGTTGAGTTCCACTGCTTCCCAGGCCAGCTGTACACCATCTTCAAGAACTTCAAGGATATCAGGGGCAGGTATGTTTGAAGGCGCCTCTGGCAGAATAGAAAAAAACCATCCTTAATCCCAATTAATCCTTAGTCGGTGTGCATGATTTTGAAAACACACCCGAAGGCAACATGAAGCAACGTGAAACATCAATTTCAGCCCAGTTGCACCTTCCTCACAAACTCTGGGGGCCTGACCTCATCAGAAGACACCCTCACTAATTACAGTTGCAATGTCTTTTATTTAAAGTAATGTTTTTCATCACATAAGAAATATGAAGTTGCCAGAAGAGTATCTGAATGAGTATGTAGCTCAGGATTGAACTGCGGAGGTCCTTGGTGCCCTCTGAGCTTCCTGGTTTCCTTGCAGATGGTTCATGACCCAATTAGGGAACATCATCATCATCATCAGGATGAGGATGAGGATGAGGAGGAGGAGGAGGAGGAGGAGGAGGAGGAGGAGGAGGAGGAGGAGGAGGAGGAAAGGTTTTGTTTGGTTAACAAAGTCTGAGGGAAATAGACAGATATAATATATACTAAATAGATATAGATTGATGATTGATTGATTGATTGATTGTTAGATAGATAGATAGATAGATAGATAGATAGATAGATAGATAGATAGATAGATAGATAGATAGATAGATAGACGGACGGACGGACGGACGGACGGACGGACGGACGGACGGACGGACGGACGGACAGATGGAGGGATGGAGGGATGGACAGGATAGATAGATAGATAGATAGATAGATAGATAGATAGATAGATAGATAGATAGATAGATAGATAGA
>NW_015386457.1:610784-618959 GCF_001527695.2 Protobothrops mucrosquamatus | reverse complement strand
GGCTCACCCCCCTGCTTGTCGCTTCTGCCTGCAATTTGCTTTGATGATTGCTAATAAAGGAGGTCCTCAGAGACTATTCTGGGCTGATCTCATCCCGAGGAAACCTGGTCTGGTGTCTTCATATGACAACTCATGAATCAGCCCCCGGACGAGGTCTGAAACCAAGCCGGGAGACTCAGGTCCCGGTTTTCTACAAACAATAATACAAAATCTACTGGTTTCTGGGCTGATTCTTAGGATTAACCATATTTTTTTTTATCAGCTGTGGTCAGACTTTGCTTTATTCTCCAGTTCTTTCTCTCTTCCCTGCTCTTCTTCTTACATTTGGCATTACACGATTCCCTCAACTCTTGCCTCTATGGATTGCCTAGCTCTCATTGCTGCTCTGCACCAATGCTTTTAGGTTACCCAGGTTGAATGCATTAGAACTCCTTGACTTTCCTAGCATCTGAGAGCAGAGAAGACAAGGTGAACCCCTATGATTATGCTACATTTACCTTTTCATGCTTTCCCTGGCTGCACAGTGACTTTCCATGCCCCAAATCACACTCCTGAATGATTCTGTCTGGTTCAGCCTACGTGTTAGGAAAGCAAAAGGAATTCTCTCGTCGCAAGAATGCAGTTTGACTGGATAATTTTTCTTGTCCTCCTCCATTAGAAGTGGTGAACTAAAGCTTTATATATTTTCTGAATGAGCTTGTTAATAAACTGCTTGTTACCCAAAATTGGGCATTGCTCCACATTCACAGCCTTAGTGGGCTTTTGCAAGGGATTTTAGTGCTCCACATTCTCAGCACATTCTTCTATGAAGTTAATCATAATTGCATTCTTATAGTATGCTTCTAATGCCACAGGCATTTTGATCTCAGTATACTATAGCCTATTTTATTGGCATTGTATGGGTGCACACGTACATTCCATTTAGCTGTCTCCTTTTAGTTATAACAATTTCCCGTCCTTGAATGTAGCAAGACAAATAAACTCAAGAAAGATAGCACTTACTCTTTAATAATTGCACTTTAATTTATATGTAAAATAAATGGGACAGAATTTATAATTTTATAAACTGAAAAAGAATCCAATATAATTTAAAACTAGACTTTGTAATGGAAAGAACAGATCTGCCTACTTTTGCACAATTCCTAAAATCTGAGTCTTGCTTTTAAAATAGTCTCTCACTCAAACAGGTTGGGAACCAAGTGTCTTCTATTTATTTATTTATTTATTTATTTATTTATTTATTTATTTATTTATTTATTTATTTATTTATTTATGTATTATTAAATTTCTATGCCACCCATCTCACTGACAGAGTGACTCTGGGTGTCTTAAAATGTAATAAAAAGTTTTTTAAAAGTTCCAGAAAACAATTAAACTTAGAAAAATTGAACAGAAAACTAAAAAAATCATGGGCAGCCTTGGGTGGGGGGTGAGCATCTTCTTTACCCACCCCAATGTAGCAGGCCTCTGTTAGGATCCAGGCTAAGTGGTAGCGCCAATTTTTCAGGCTCTTCTGGAAGGCCAGGAATGTAGGAGCAGACAGCACCAGCTGCAATTCTATGGCTGACGGCATCCCAGTAGGTCCTTTCCACTGGAACAAATGGGGTGGGGCTTCTTGTCTTAAAACAATTCCTCTTAAACCTCTGTTAAAATACTGCAACTTGCCAAACACCAGCAGATTGTACACTGCTTCTGCCTCTCTATCCCAGTATATCACTGTAGTCTGTCTGCTCTATCCTTTCCTGTTTGGTCTCTGTCCTGGACTCCCTAATCCATAATCCAGTTACTCTATGGAAAGCTATCCAAACAGTTAACCTTTATTGCCATTAAACAAAGGAGACATCTAATCTTTATTAAATACTACAAGTTCAGATAAAATTATAAAAAAATAAGCAATGGCATATGAATAGGCACACATACTTATGAATATACATACGGTACATAATAACTAACAACCATGCTCCATAAAAGTGACCATATGCTCCTAGCTATAACATGGCCTATCCACTGTCTAGGCTAAAAACTACATAGGACCTAAACTGTCTAAATGTGTGAACGGATATGTTGCTCACCTGTGAAATCTCCAGATGGGTTGAGATTGCAATTGAGGAACTGAGTGGCTTCTCTGCATGGAAGATGGAGGCTGGAATGGCCTCAGTTCCCTTCTCTTTCCCATCAATGCTTTGTAACAGGAAGTGATGAGACAGGAAAGGAGAAGTATGTAATAATCCTGAATACTTCCTTGTGAAGGAATGATAATGATAATTATAAAGTTGGAAGAGACCTTGGAGGTCATCTAGTCCAACCCCCCTGCTCAGGCAGAAAACCCTATACCATTTCAGACAAATGGCTGCCAATCTCTTCTTAAAAACTTCCAGTGTTGGAGCATTCACAGCTTCTGGAGGCAGGTTGTTCCATTGATTAATTGTTCTAACTGTCAGGAAATTTCTCCTTAGTTTTAGGTTGATTCTCTCTTTGGTTAGTTTCCATCCATTGCTTCTTGTCCTGCCTTCAGGTGCTTTGGAGAATAGTTTGACTCCCTCTTCTTTGTGGCAGCGCCTGAGATATTGGAACACTGCTATCATGTCCCCCCTCGTCCTTCTCTTTATTAGACTAGACATTCCCAATTCCAGCAACCGTTCCTTATATATTTTAGCCTCCAGTCCCCTAATCATCTTTGTTGCTCTTCTCTGTACTCTTTCCAGAGTCTCAACATCTTTTTTACATTGTAAAACATGCTGCACCTATTTTGGCCAGTAAGGTCAGGGTTGCTAAACTTTACCTATAAGAAATAAATTAACCCTGTCCTGCCAGAGCAGCAAATGTTCCAGAGACAGANTTCCTTATATATTTTAGCCTCCAGTCCCCTAATCATCTTTGTTGCTCTTCTCTGTACTCTTTCCAGAGTCTCAACATCTTTTTTACATTGTAAAACATGCTGCACCTATTTTGGCCAGTAAGGTCAGGGTTGCTAAACTTTACCTATAAGAAATAAATTAACCCTGTCCTGCCAGAGCAGCAAATGTTCCAGAGACAGAACAATCTCTGTATATCCCTTCTTCCACTCTACCATTTTCTCATGTCTACTTTTTCATGGCTTGTCCTCCTTCCCATCCCCTATCCAAATTCTCCCTACAGTATGGTGGTCAGAACTTTGCATGAAAGTCTTGGGCTCTCCAGGAATGATTACTCCTCATTTGAATTACAACTGCAACAAAGGAGAAGGAAGAAGGTAGAAAAAGGCTTAAGCCTCATCCAGGGCTCTATAACAGAGGTCCCCCACCTTTCGGGCACCAGGGACCGGTTCCGTGAAGATAAGTTTTTCTGCGGACCGGCAGGTGTGTGGTTTTGAGTACTGCCTGCATCACACAGATGGGGCTTTGCTTGTTTGTGCAGCTCGGTTGCTGGCATGCTATGGCCTGGTACTGGTCCATGGACTGGGGGTTGGGGAGAGTTTCATTCCATACAGCATTAACCTTGCGAACTCTCAAGTTTCCTCCTTCCATTATATAGTCAAGATGGACAATATTTAATATTTATTTGCTACGTATATGTAGGGGTGTGGGTCTATACATATGTTGTTCATAGTTTGTTTAGGTGTGTGTCATGTATGTGTTTCACTTTGAGAGCGGGCAACTAAATTTCATTTTTGATGTGTGCCATTGTGCCCACAGTATAAAAATGACAATAAAGGTTATCTTATCTTATCTTATCTTATCTTATCTTATCTTATCTTATCTTATCTTATCTTATCTTATCTTATCTTATCTTATCTATCTTATCTTATCTTATCTTATCATCACTCTTCTTTGTATTCAACATGCAGTACTTTTGCATCAAGCTGGTAAGACTGCCTAGAACAGGTGTCTTCAAACTTGGCCCTTTTATGACTTATGGACTAACTCCCAGAATTCATCAGCCAGTGTGCCTGGCTGAGGAATTCTGGGAGTTGAAGTCCACAAGTCATAAAAGGGCCAGGTTTGAAGACCCCTGGCCTAGAAAGAACTTGAAAGAAAGGCACTTGAGTGACCTGTCTATTTTCTTGCTAGCCCACCACCATCACCCCAGTTCAAAACACACACAAACTCTGGTTTATACAAAGTGTTAGCTATGTTTGCTTGAAAGCAATTCCATTTAGAGTTTTTGTGGTATAGTGGCTAAAGCATTGCGCTGAAGAACTTGATATTCAGCTTTTATTCATCTCATAAAACTCACTGAGGGTGTTAGTTCTGTCATTATTTCTTGACTAACCTATTTCACAAGGCTTCTCCAAGTAAGCTAAGCATACTGCCTTGAGGAAAAAAAGAAGCCATATAAATCAAATTAGCAATGGGATTTACTTTCATGAATATCTTGCCAAGGTTGCAAATTCTACATGATCTTACTTTGGAGTAAGTCCCATGAAATTCTATTTAGTACAGAAAGTTTAATTGATTTATAATACCACCTGGTGACTCAATAATTTCAGAAAGAAAAACGGGGGGGGGGGGAGAGGCAGAAACAGTGTTCCAATATTGTTTTGCCTACCTGTTGAAGAAATATACACTTTAATGATCAGTTATCTGTGGGTCTCACTATGTTCATCATGTATAGTTGTTTTCTACTTAATTTCCCCAATGAAGATAACTGTTTAAAATCATATCTAGAATCCATATTTTGCTCTTACAGAGCTAATTCTCACAGAAAAATTGCACTACGTATTTGTTCAATGGCAAGAAATAAAGCTGAGTGCTTCCCTTCAACAGAAGTGAGGTGGCATTGCTTGTTTTATTTTTGTTTGTTTTTTTAATGGAAAATGCATGAGATGAAGATATTTTTCCATTTTGGTTTGTTAGAGCTTGGACGATATTGTCAGTATTATTGTATTTCTATTATTATTAAAATAAGAAAGACAATTTGGTATAATGGTAAATGTATCAGGCTTCTGGGAGCCCAATTGGGTGACTTTGGGTCAGTCAGTCTGACCCAAAGGAAAAAATACTGTCAAACCACTTCTGAAAATCTTGCCATGGAAACTGCAGGGACTAGTCCATAGAATCACCAAGAGTCAACAATGACTTGAAGGCAAAATAAAGAAGAGAGGGAGGGAGGGAGGGAGAGAGAAAGAACGAGAGAGAGAGAGAGAGAGAGAGAGAGAGAGAGAGAGAGAGAGAGAGAGAGAGACAGAGACAGAGACAGAGACAGAGACAGAGAGACAGAGACAGAGACAGAGACAGAGAGACAGAGACAGAGACAGAGACAGAGACAGAGACAGAGACAGAGACAGAGACAGAGAGACAGAGAGACAGAGAGAGTTAGTTGCACATGTACACACACAGAGAGAACAGTGTTATTATTTGGGGGTTCAGCAATTGTTTTCCTACAATATAATATTTGCCAAATGTACTTTCCTTCCAAGTGAATCTGTTCAAACCTCAACATTCCTTCTAAAACTTCTTCCTTCCTTCCTTCCTTCCTTCCTTCCTTCCTTCCTTCCTTCCTTCCTTCCTTCCTTCCTTCCTTTCCTGTCCTTTCTTTTCCTTTCCTTTCCTTTTTTTCTTTTCTTTCTTTTCTTTCCTTCCTTCCTTCCTTCCTTCCTTCCTTCTCCATAGAAAACAGAAAACAGAAATTTTCAGGAATCTTCTCCATCATCAATGTTCCAACAAAGAATATTCTTTCCATCCTGCTTCTTCCAAATCCAGGACAATTTTCTTGATTATGTAATACAGGAGAGATGACTGTGGTTCACCCACCTTTCTGAACTACAACAATTATCAATTCAAGCAGCATGTCCCGTGCTAAGGAATTTGGAGGCGTTCGGCAAGATTCAGAGTTCATAATTTTTTTGTATTTAACTTAAAGCCTTTAGAAGAGAAATAGGTAGCCAGTAGGTTGTCTAAAGGCCCCAATTTGCTCCAATTTGGAAGTCCTAAAAATTCCCCAATATTGCAATCATTAATAAACACTTAATCCAGTAAGTCTACGCTGACTTTTTAAAAAGACTCAAACATTGTAACATCATTCATTCTATATGTCTTTGTCATCAGCATTCCTCCTGTGATCCTTGAGTACTTCTTTGTTATTACTATTTTATTGGGAGAAAAAGTATGACATTTGTCCAGAAAAAGTTGGCCTCTGTATTATAAATATTTTACACAGGGGACTTGATGGGAGTTGGCTCCAAAAATATCAAGATTGTGTTTTTAATCATGTGATGAGAGATTCCATCTTGACTTTTCGGAGCTTCCCAGATAGGTGCCCTTGATTATGCATGCTCACTCCAAACTAAATCATTGCACTTACTTGCTCCTTACAATTATTGAAAACTTAACTTTTAGTTAGAAAAATTTAGAAGAAAAGAGCACAACACTGAACTATAATTGGGTCCCAATCATTTATTGATTGATCGTTGGGATAGCTGGGCATATTCTTGTCCATGTAAATAGGGGGTATTTTATTGTAAAGGAAAGATGGTGTTTTCAGAAGCAGCCGCAGAAGTCATCCCAATAAAATAGACCAGGTTAGGAAACAGACACCATGCGGGCCAAAGGTGGCCTTTATTAGAATAGCAGTATAATAGAGTCCTGCAAGTCTGATGTGGTCCCTTTCCCTCTTTCTGGTTTATGTGGAGGGAGGGGGCTCTCTGTGATCTTTTTGTAAATCACTTTATTGGGCTCAATTTATGTTTATCTGATTGTTGCCTTGGTAATAGATCTTACTTCTTTCCATCAAGGCAATTCACCATACTCTCTGCAGGTGATGAGGTCCGTTATCAAGGAAATTAACCACAGAGGTAATCAGATTAGCAAGGGAACATCTGTGTAACTATGTTGCAGTTTCTTATCAGGACTGTCCTGGGATTACAGTGTAAGCAGATAAAAAGGGTGTCTCTTTGGGGGGTATGTTTGGATTATTAGAGGCTTTGCCTAAGGCATCAATGGGAACCTGGATTTTGCTCAGGCCATGTCCACAAGCTTTGGGTAGACTGGGTGAGGTGTCCAATTCATTTTGCTACAATATTAATTTATTTATTAATCATTACTCATTTATTAAGCTATGAATAAACCTCACTGACTATCACCGAGAGACAGTTTCTGATACAGATAGTTCTTGTTTAGCAACCACAATTAGGACTAGCAACTTAGTCACTAAGCGAAATCGTTGCTAAGCAAAATTGCAAATGTACTTATTATCTTACATGAAATTTCCAATGCATTACAGAACTGCAAAGGTTGTAAATGTAAGGATTGGTTGCAAAGTTATTTTTTCATCAGCGTCATAGATGTGCATGGTCACTAAATGAGATAGTTGCTAAACAAAGAGTAATCTATATTACTATGCACATAGGTACTGACAAACAAAATCAAAATTATGCTACTCAAATAGTAGTACAAGTAAGCTGTTTAGTACTGAAAAGGAATTTTAGAAATGTACAGGTAGTCCTCAACTTACGACCACAATTGAGCCCAAAATTTATGTTGCTAAACGAAACATTTGTTGTGAACTATGCCCCATTTTATGATCTTTCTTGCCACAGTTGTTAAATGAATCATTGCAGTTGCTAAGTTAGTAACCTGGTTGTGAAGTGAGTCACACTTCCCCATTGACATTGCTTGTCAGAAGGTGACAAAAGGGACACTGCAATCGCCATAAACAGGAGCCAGTTGTCAAACATCTGAATTCTGATCATGTGACCATGGGGATACTGTAAATGTGAAAAATGGTCATGCCACTTTTTCCAATGCTGTTGTAATGGTCACTAAATGAACTGCGGTAAGTCGATGACTACCCGTATTACAGGGGTGTGCAAAATGGTCCATGCACATTGCTCACAGCCAGATCAAACTAGGAGTGTTCTATGTGGACCCAGATCCAAGACATTTCTGTTGATTTGAGCACAGACCCAGAATGTGCATGTTCCGGGCACAGGTGCTCCAGGGTAGGAGACAACAGGGAAAGAGCAAAGCTGGCAATGAAATGTGGGAAAGGGGTTAGAACAGGGGTGTCCAAACTTTTTTCAAAGAGGGCCAGATTGGATGAAGTGAACGTGCTGGAGGGCCGAACATTTTTCCGAACATTCTTTGAACCATTACAATTAAATGCAAATGAATTATTTTATGCCTCTTTCCTCTCCCTCTCTTTCCTCTTTCTTTCTCTCTCTCTTTCCTTTCCCTTTCCTCTCCCCTCTCTCTCTTT
>NW_015386457.1:607797-609574 GCF_001527695.2 Protobothrops mucrosquamatus | reverse complement strand
CCCATCGCATCTTCAGCCGAACAAGCAGGGAGGGGGAGCAGAACAGGAGGCAGCGGCTCCAGTGGCGGCGGCCCCATTGCGTCCTCAGCCAAACGGGCAGGACGGCGGGAGCGCTGGCTGAGGAGGCGGAGGAAGCGGCCGCCGCTGCTGCTGCTGCCGGGCATCCCTCAGGGCGCGTCTCCCTCGCCTCGGCTGAGGCGAGGGGGGGGAAGCAGCCTGGAAGTGGCCACAGGGCAGGACGGCGGGAGCGCTGGCTAAGGAGGCGGAGGAAGCGGCCGCTGCTGCTGTCGGGCATCCCTCAGGGCGCGTCTCCCTTGCCTCATCCGTCCGTCCGTCCCTCTTCTCCGCCTCGCGCGCACGGCTGCACCGGTGAGTTGAGGCAGCGGTTCTTTAGCCAGGAAAGCCGGTGAGGCGACGGAAGAATGCCTCGTGGGCAGGCGGGCGCAGGCGCCCTGGGGTTTCTGAGCGGCAGGAGCAGGTCTCTCAGCCTCGGTGCGTGGCCATTTTATCTGCCGTCGAGACGGTCGAAGACGGCCTTGCGAGAGTGGTTCTTTAGCCGGGAAAGCCGGCGAGGCGACGGAAGAATGCCTCGCGGGCGGGCGCGTCGCAGCTGCGGCTCCCGGCGGGTGGCCAGACCCTCCGCTCAAGCGGCAGCGGCACGAGGACGTGACCCCCGAGGAGCGGCCTATAACCAATACAAAATGGCCAAGTGTGGGAGGGCCGCTGGACAAGTGTGGGAGGGCCGCATTTAAATAGAGCAGGGAGGGCTCTTAGCGGGCCAGATTAAACCAGTCCGTGGGCCGCAAATGGCCCGCGGGCCGGACTTTGGACATGCCTGGGTTAGAAGAAGATGTAGGTGGGCATGGGAAGATTGAATTCAAGTATGGTCACCAGCAATGAAGGGAAGGAAGATGTTGGAATGATTGGTAGGCTGGTGCGTAGGCCATTGGAAGGAGGAAGGGAGAGTAGGGTAAAGATCTGCCTAGAATTTGTTACAGCCAAACCCAGACTAAGAGGTTTTCACTGGACATATCTGGTCTTTGTTCATGCATGGAACAAAGCTCATTTTCCCCTTTCTGCCTATTTCTACAAGAGTGTTTCTCAACCTCAGGCAGATTCTATGGACATCAATTCCCAGCATTCTGGCTGGCCAAGCATTGAAGTCCACACATTTTAAACTTGCTGAGGATGAGAAACGGTCTCTTCTCTTGTTTACCCCATTCACCATCATTATCATACACAACACATTATTTCAGGCTAAATAAATGCAAACTGTTACCGATAAATTTGCCCCTTTGAAATTAGGAACCAGCAGAAATTATGTTACCTTGTTAAAAAGGAGCATGTTCATTTGAGAAGATGCTAAAGCACAAGTACTCTTTTTTTAGAACAGTAAACATGAATTTACCCCACAGGGAATTTTTGTCTCCTGAACAAAGAAGCGGTGGGAATGAATAATTAAGAGTATTTTTTTTTACAGAGATATACTTGTCTCCCTATAGAATATTTATTTTAAAAATGCACACTAGCAAAATTGTAAGAGAGTAGCATGAAAATGAAAAAGGTATCAGACAGCACAAAAATGGTAAACATGATATCAATAATCCTAAAAAGAAAAGGTATTAAATTACTTTGCGATACATATTTATTGTGTAAGGAAAAAGGGTATCTCAGTAGTAAAACTATAAACATTCAGAAATAATCTGCCACAGATTATGTGACTGCAGCTAAAATCAGTATCAGAATTTTTTTTCCTTTTGACCTTGAATTTACACTA
>NW_015386457.1:602875-607303 GCF_001527695.2 Protobothrops mucrosquamatus | reverse complement strand
AAAAATGGTAAACATGATATCAATAATCCTAAAAAGAAAAGGTATTAAATTACTTTGCGATACATATTTATTGTGTAAGGAAAAAGGGTATCTCAGTAGTAAAACTATAAACATTCAGAAATAATCTGCCACAGATTATGTGACTGCAGCTAAAATCAGTATCAGAATTTTTTTTCCTTTTGACCTTGAATTTACACTAGGATAGTTGATTATTTTTTTCTTGCTTATTTCTTTCTGCATATCACCCATTTTCTAAATATAGATATTTATATAGTCAAAAGGGAAGAGTCCCCATGAAAGGCAGTTTATATTATATATTATGACAGTTCCAATAAATGCAGAGATGGAGAGGAGGGAGGGGGGAGGGAAGAAGGAAGGAAGGAAGGAAGGAAGGATCTTTCATATAAGTACAGTTTTTATAGAATAATCTCCCTATTGAATTGAATAAATCAGACATGTAATATCAAAATCTGAAAGCAGTGGTTCACAGCAAAATCCAAGACAACTTGTAATTGTAACAAATCATAAAATTGAATGCCTGCATTGGATCTCTGCAAATGACAGATAGCATTTTTTTCAGTTCCAGAAAAGCTCGTTCAATAAGATCTAGATAGCACTTCTATGGTATTCATCTAATCACCAGTGCCATATATACTACTAAAACATGTTATCTGTTTTCCTGTTTCTACCCTCAAGTTAGCACATATGGTGCATTATAACATAACAAATTTTGAATCAAGATATCGTGTTTCCTGAAGTAAGCCTTAGTTTGGGGTGGAGTTAGGGGGGGTGAAGCTGCCCCATGCACCCCATACCTGCTTACCTTACTGGTACGACTGCCGCAGCCAGGCCTCCCTCACCGTTACCATTGCTTGTGGCAGGACCAGCCCGAAAGCACCATGCAGCATCTTGCTGTGAGCAATGGCAATGGCGTGGGAGGCCTGGTTGCAGTGGTCCTACCAGTAAGGTAAGTGGGTGGGAGGCCGCATGCCCTTCCTGTGCCAAGCCAGCCCCTGCAGCCCCGGGCCAGGCATGCTGGGCAGTGGTGGGAAGGGCGTCGAGGTGGGGGCGCCCAGGCCGACACTCCTCTGGTTGGAGCAGGGGATCTTTGCCCTGGGGATCTGGCCTGGCAGGGCTTGCCTGAGAGGTAAGCGGGGAGGCGGCAGTCCAGGACCAAAGCAGCAGGTGGAGCACCGGAGGCTCAGGGAGGGAGGATGCTGAAGCAAGCAGGCATCCTTCCATCAGCAGCCATGCTGGCTGCCCCTTCCCCATGGAGCTGGAGAGCTTGCCACACCACCGCCCAGATGCCCTCACTTCCTCCAGGAATTGCATTTCTTTCCTTACCTGACTTCCAGCCCTGTGCTGTTTCTCCTCTTCCACTACTGTGTGCAGGGAAACAAAAGAAGTTTGTGGGGGGAAAAAGATCTCATGAAGTTGGAATTGATTGTTGACCTTCCCCCCCCCCCCACACAAACTTCTTTTGTTTCCTGTAAGTGGCACTGGAGGAGGAGAAACGGCACAGGGCTGGAAGTCAGGTAAGCAAAAAAATGCAATTCCTTGGGGAACCGAGAGCATCTGGGTGGTGGTGTGGCAAGCTCTCCAGCTCCACAGGGAAGGGGTAGCCGGCATGTGTGCTGATGGCAGGATGCCTGCCCGCTTCACCACCCTCCCTCCCCGAGCCTCCGGCACTCCATCTGCCAGTTTGGTCGGCTGGCCACTCCCCCCTCGCCACCCTTCCTGCCGCCGCCTAGCATGGCTACCCCAGAGCTGCAGGGGCTGGCCTGGCATGGGAAGGGCATGCGCCTCACCCACCCACCTGCTTCACCCACCCTCCCTTCCCAAGCCTCTGCTACTCCATCCGGCCAGTTTGGTCAGCCTGGCTGCCCCCACCTTGGCACCCTTCCCACTGCCACCCAGCATGGCCACTCCGGGGCTGCAGGGGCTGGCCTAGCATGGGAAGGGCACAAGCCCTGCCAGCCCACCCGCGCCAATACCGTACCTGGTCTGCCACCACACTCTTACCACCATGTTGCTTCTCCACCCCACAGGCACCCCACACGATCGCAACCTACTCGTAACAGCAAAAGGTAAGCCCTCCCCGAAAATAAATCCTAGTGCTTACTTCAGAGCCCAAAAGAAAGACTGGGTCTTACTTTTGAGGAAACACGGTATCTCAAATTTGCTAATTTAAAGAATGAATTAAAAAAAATCTGGGTCCCATTACTCCTGTGGAATTGAAACTTCTACAATGTTCATACTTGTTTATTTGCAGATTGTGGCTGTTTTAGCTTCCCCGCACTAAAGTTATCAAGATTTCCAATGCTTCCTGCCAGCTTCCCACAAACAAAATCAATGGGGAAGCCAGCAGAAATTCAGAAGTCACTTCCGCTCCCACAGCTTTTTTGCACACTCCTGAGCATTCTGTTTATTTGGTTAGAAAGTAAATATTGATTTTTAATTGAAGTTCATTTGCCACTACAATTATTTTTATATTTATGATATATACTCTTCTTAGATGATCATGAGATCATCCAGCATTGGGGTAAAAAAAATATATTGTCAGCCAAAAATGTTCATTCTGATCACATCAGACTGTACTGCCTTTCTCTCAAAGGATGATCCAACAGGTCACAAGGTTGTCTAGTGTGCATTAAGGATGCACAAAACATTCTGAAGTTGAAATGTTCTAAACTTGTAGTAGCCATTCAGAATTCAGAATGATCTGAGTTCATAGCAACACACTCCTGTTTTTGTGGGATTTACTCACCTGGAGTCAGTTACAGGTGTAGATCGGGGGAGGGCGGCTATTTTCTAAATCAGAATTAACGCTGAGGTGTTATAAATTTACACTGACAATGCCAGAAGCATGCATGCTGCCTTCTGAAACCCAGAGCCTCCATTTTGAGGCATTTTGAAAGTGCAATGCATTGTCAAGATTGGTTCATAATACAAAAAGTGTGCCGTCATCATGTGCATTAGGAAAAAAACCATCTCAACCTGTAGCCATGCAAAAGTCTCTTTTCTCTTTTTAACAGAATAACAGAGTTAGAAGGGATTTTGAAGGTCTTTTAATTCAACCCCCTGCACAAGCAGGAAACCCTATATCATTTCAGAATTTCAAACTATTGTCTTCTTAAAAAGCTCCAGAGTTGGAGTACTCACTGTTGTTGTTTTGCTGTTGTTCAGAGACAGTGTGGAAATAAATCTTACCTTGATGTTACCATACCTTAATAAACTTTTTAAAGATTCAAAATGGCTACTGGTGCTGCAAAATAGTGGATTTTTAATTTCCTGTTTTCTATTGCATTTCCTATGGGAATAATTTATACACACACACAAAATTAAGTCTCCTTGTGCAATTTCTCTGCAAGATGTGTAATATAGTGTAATCAGCACGTAGAGTCAACCCATATATGTTTTTGGTACTAGGGCATAATATGAGAGAGATTCTCATTGTTCCATTTTGATAGTACAGTATTTCATGTTTCTGCACCATCATAATGTGGTTGTGTTGCTTTGTTTTATTGAAATATAACCAATTCAAATTTCCAATGAAACACTCTGAATGTCTATTCCACAACATGAAACAAAATGTTAGTTTGCTTCTTTTCATTCACTTTGGCCTCATACCTTTATCCTACCCATTTTCTGGTATAACTTTAAGAAATATGCTAAACTCATATTAACTCATATTTGATGATGTGCCATTGTCATTATTGATTCTTAGCTACCACATAAATTGATGTTCTCCAGGATGTTCTCTTAAAAAGATCCATCCATCTTGCTGTTTTTTTCAACAAATCTGCCACTGTTGATTTAAACATATTTAAATATACTGTATATGCAAAATACCAATTAACAATCTAATAGTAGAAGTTGCTTGTTTGATAAGTCTCTACTGTCATCTAAAAGTCTCTACAGTTTTGTAGTCCAGATCTGGTAGCCTTGATTAATATTACTATTAGGATGAATGAAATAGTCCAGACAGGAAACTGATTTGGGATGTGGAGTCAAGAAAGAAAATACAGCAAATTGTTTTAATTTGATAGAACAATGTGGATTTTTCTACCACAGATGCTAGAATAGCCATCCCTTGAAATTTTGAATTAGAGAACTATATATGTATATATATATACATATTGTGCATTAATCAGAATATGACAAAGGGCAATTAGAGACTAATATATAATTATAATATTTCTATTTATAACATTTATAGATGGTATTAGAACTGTTAGATCGCGCAGGCAGTAAGACACGAGTCGAGTGACAGTCAGCTCTTGGTTTATTGGCAAGGCATAAGGTAAATCCGGACTGGTTCTCTGGGCCAGGGGAGCCCTCTTTTATGGGATTCCCCTGGCTTGTAATCACACAATTCCATTGGCTGGCAAGACCCCGTTGCTAGTTAGCCAACCAGCAACGGAGACC
>NW_015386457.1:595340-599341 GCF_001527695.2 Protobothrops mucrosquamatus | reverse complement strand
CAAGACCCCATTGCTAGTTAGCCAACCAGCAACGGAGACCCCATTGCTAGTTAGCCAACCAGCAACGGGCATGAAACTGCATGCAGATGGAGAAGGGCAATCACCCTTAATGGGCGATCAATGGTGAAGGGCAATCACCCTTAATGGGTGATCAGGATATGCATAGGGGATTAAGGGGGGGAATACAAGGAACACAACAAGAACTCCTACCTTGGGCACGGGTGACTAAAAGATCTCAAGGTCCCCTCCAACCCTATCATTCTCTGATTTAAATTCTCTCTTACATTGTTAAAAAAATGTAATGTGCTTAAATGTAATTTAATGGTTTCTATAGTTAATTTCTAATCAAAGGTTCACTGAGAACTAACTGTACAATCTTGGTAATTCCTTTATCCATTTACAGATATTATATATTTGCACTAATTGGATTTTTTTAAAGGATTAATATATTAATACATTTTTATTTTATTTTTTTAGAAAAAGAAAGATAGAAACCATTTGTTGCTTTGTCAATTTTTCTTCCCAAGAAAAATTAACTCATCAAACCGTAGCTTAAGAAAGGTTCAAGTTGGAAGAGCATTTTTACAGTCAGATAACGACGAATCCAATTCAGGCCATAAGACATCAAAGTTACAATTCAATAATACTGCATAAAATTGTCCCTGCTTATGTCAGCTAACATTACCTTTTGTCTAACTTCATTATTTTTTTTAAATCTTGAATTCTGTGATGTTCTCATTCATAAACACATACCACATTTTACTTTATAATCTTTATTGCCAGTGAGTCCAACAGATACTCTGCCTTCCCTATGGCTTACTTAACTAAACTCAAACTACCAATACAAAGACAGGCCTTTACTCTGGCACAATAATGTGCCCTCACCTTAGCTTCCTTTGAAGACCAATACAGAACAATTCCCTAGTTTCTGTGGTTTACATGGCCACACAGAAACCACAGAGCACCTGCCTGTATTGCAGACAGATTTATGCTAGCCCCATTTCACCATTACCACCAAAATACCCAGATCACACAGGACAATTATACAACATTGCCAAGTTCTATGCAGCATCAGATTCATCAGATGATGGCATGTGCCATCATCTAGATTTAATGAGCACCTAGTTGGCCATATTAGAGTGGCTTTTCTGCTCCCCTGTGCCATCCTCCTACTCTTTTTTTCAGATTATTTTTAGAGGCTTGTGTTGTATATTTTTAGTTTTTAATTCATAATAGTTTTATATCTTTCAGCTTTTCATAATTTTTTTAGATTTTAATTTTTCATCTTTATGCTTTTTAAATGACTGCACATCCTCTTCTTAATTCTGATCTATAACCACAAGAAAGATTTAATTACTTTATAATCAGAGACATTTTTTTTCTTAAAGCACCAAATCAAATTCAAGAACTTTAAACTGATTTCAACAAAAGAAATTGAAACACGTAGCTAAAAGGAACTGTGTAAAGTTTTAATTGAAGGAAATTAATTCAATACACATGCTTACCACCATTGCATTGGATCTTTGACTCTAATCACCAAATCAGTTTGATGTGCTAAATCTAATTTGTCTGCATTCAATCCCATTCAGCAGTTTGACAGATTACTATCCATACATATACATGAACACACATTCTCACTCACACACAATTTTCTCTCCATGAAATCTATGAGTTATCCTGAATTCAACTGACCCTTCAAATCTGACATGGCTTATTGAATCAATCATTCAAACTATTGCTGGTTACATTTTAAACCTTTCTGAAGATGTTGGTAGTTATTAGCAGTTAAACTTACTCTGATTATGAGGAATAAAGCTGTGTATCTCGCAAGGTGTTAATTGCCCTTTTTATTCCAGGTGAGGGTTTAGTCCAAGCTGAACTACATAAACATAATCAGTTCACTTCTTATGTCATTGCCTTGTCATCAGCTCTCACTGAACAGTGTATCTGTAGCAGCTAATTCCTCATCCCTGTCAACAAAATCTAAAAGAAAAGAAATTAAAAGAAATTAATTTTGTCTAGGCTGTGATCCAGGTACAGATACAACTTGTCATTTAAAGCTTCAACATCTGTTCACTAATGATATAAATTATATATAGCAAGCAAGTTCCCCTTAAATTGTCTTTCACAACTGGCATTCTCGTTTCTTTCATTTGTGGATTTATTTAAGGTATAAACAAAAGTGATGGTTAACAACTTTGGGATACAAATACCCAGTGCTTTTTTTCTTAAAAAAAAAAAAAAAGGTGCCAGAACTCACACATGTCATACAACCCGCCTTGCCTACCCTATAAGGTTCCATCCAAAAAAGGTGCCGGAACTCCGTTCTGGGCGTTCTATGAGAAAAAAAAGCCCTGCAAATACCAATCATTAACCCTACTTCATATGACAGGATGTGGTATCTGTTTATAATATTATCTGTTTATAAGCTATTATCCTTGTGTTCCATATCACTCTTTTTTCCCTTAAATTAAATTAGACTTCCTTAAATAATGGAAACTTGACAACTATTCAGCCTCTTCTGAATCTTTGCAGCAAATCATATTGCTTGTTTTTGTTGCAGTGTAGTAATCAAACCTCTTTGTTATCTATTCCCAACCCAAAAACATGAATTATTTTGTTTTCAGTCTAGCTGCCCCCACATATTCTAGTGTTTCCAGTTTTCTGAATGTAGAAAACCTCAAGGAGAATGCAAATTGAAGTATTAGCTTTTAACTAGTAAGAAGATGAGGGTTGATTTGGTTTGTTCATCTAAAGGATCATCATCCCAACATGTTATTCTTGATTACATTTCTTCTAAAGTGACATTATTTTATGTAAGGAGTCTCAATGGACTGTGGCAGAATAAAAGGAAAAAGATTTACTTAACCTTTTTGAAAAATACTCTGTGCTATTTAATCCCTGTAGAAATTTTATACTATACTATGAAGCCACATGGTTTATTCTGTAATAATAATGGCAAGGTGGTTTCAAGTCTGTGCTCCCCAGATGTGGAGATTCTGACCCTTCTATCTGCCTAGAGAATTCTCTGTTACCATTATCACAGCTGTGTATATCCCCCCTGATGCAAACAGAGAAGAGGATTCTCTGCCATACCATCAGTGACTTATAAACTACTCACCCAGAGGGTGCATTTATTGCAGTGGGTGACTTTAACCAAGTGGATTTGAAAGCTACCCTGCCACATTTCCATCAATATGTGGACTTTGCAACCAGAGGGGACAATACACTGGATCTTGCTTATTCCAACATCAAGAAGGCTTTCAAAGCTATCCCCCGCCCTCACCTGGGCTCCTCTGGCCATCTCTCAGTGCTGCTTATTCCAGCATACAAACCTTTATTAGTCAGAGTGAAACCTACAGTAAAGCAGGTGAGGGTTTGGACAGAGGGAGCTACAGAAGCACTACAAGACTGCTTTGAGTGCACAGATTGAGGCATGTTTAAGGAAGCAGCTACTGATAACCAACATACAAATGTTGAGGAGTATGCCACCACTTTTGCATATATCCAAAAGTGCATATAAGTTGTCTGTGTACTGAAAAGCATTGTTGTGAGGGCGAATGAAAAACAGTGACTGACTTATGAGGTCCGCAAGATTCTGAAAGCACAGAATGTGGCTTTCAAATCTGGTGACATGCTGGCACTTAGAACAGCCAGAGCAAATCTGAAAAGTGCCATAAAAGGTGCAAAACAAGCCCATTGCCAGAATATTCAGAACTTTTTTCAGGACCCAACAAACACCAGGCAAATGTGGCAAGGGATCCAGGCCATTATGGATTATAAGGTGGCTCCATCGAGATGCAAAGATGACAGAGACTTCCTAAACAAACTGAATCCATTTTTTGGTAGATTTGAGGCATTAAATAGCACTCCTGCTAGGAAAGCTGTGCCCCATCCTGATGAGCAAGTGCTAACCTTTGATGTCACCTCTGTTTGGAAAACACTGCAGAAAGTTAACATACAGAAAGCCACAGGCCTAGATAACATCCCTGGACGTGTCC
>NW_015386457.1:586355-595216 GCF_001527695.2 Protobothrops mucrosquamatus | reverse complement strand
ATTTTTTGGTAGATTTGAGGCATTAAATAGCACTCCTGCTAGGAAAGCTGTGCCCCATCCTGATGAGCAAGTGCTAACCTTTGATGTCACCTCTGTTTGGAAAACACTGCAGAAAGTTAACATACAGAAAGCCACAGGCCTAGATAACATCCCTGGACGTGTCCTCAGGGAATGTGCAGAGGAGCTGGCTTGTGTTCTCACAGATATTTTCAACCTCTCATTGCAGCAGGAAGTGGTCCCATCGTGTTTTAAGATGGCCATCATCTTGCCAGTGCCAAAAAAAAGTCCACAATTACAGGCCTCAATGATTACCGTCCGGTTGCACTGACATCCACCATTATGAAATGCTCTGAGAAGCTGATAAAGGACACTATTGTATCTAGCCTCCCGCCAGCATTTGACCGGCTTCAAGTTTGCCTACCGACCAAATCGCTCTACGGAGGATGCTATTTCTTCCGTTCTCCATCTGAGCTTGAAGCACTTAGAGGAAAGAAATACTCACATGCGTTTGTTGTTTGTCGACTTCAGTTCAGCGTTTAACACAATCATTCCCCAGCATCTAGTAGGCAAACTGGGCCTTTTAGGCTTAAACACTCCTTTGTGCAACTGGATTCTTGATTTTCTTATCAACAGGCCCCAGTATGTGTGAATTGGAACAAATATCTCTAATGCCATTTTCTTGAGCACAGGTTCTCCTCAGGGCTGCGTCCTAAGTCCACTGCTGTTCACCCTGTTGACCCATGACTGTTGTGCTAGGTTTGCCACCAACCATATTGTGAAGTTCGCAGATGATACAACAGTAGTGGGCCTTATTCAGGATGACAAAGTGGAAGCTAACCACAAGGAGGTTGAGGGGTTGGTGAACTGGTGTAAGGAAAACAGCCTAGTTTTAAATACCGGAAAAACCAAAGAGATCATTGTCGATTTCAGAAAAGGAAGGCACAGCTACACTTTTCTGTGCATTAATGATTCACCTGTGGAGATGGTTAACAGCATCAAATTCCTGGGTGTGCAGCTAACAAGTAGGCTGACTTGGTCACTCAACAGTGAGAAACTGGTGAAGTGGGCTCAACAGCACCTGCATTTTCTGTGTCGCATGAGAAAAGCACATCTTCCTTCCCCTGTCCTGACCACTTTCTACAGGGGGATGATCGAGAGCATCCAGCTTCACAGTCTGGTTTGGAAGCATCACTGCTTCAGACAGGAAGGCAGTTCAGAGAGTGGTGAGGATGGCCGAAAAGATCATTGGCAGCTCCCTCCCTCCTATCCAGGACATAGCACAGAAGTGTTGCTTGAGCGGGGTCTGTAAGATTATCTGGGACACTACACATCCTCTTCACGATCTATTTTCCTTGTTACCTTCTGGAAGGAGGCTTCGTGGTATCCGTAGCAGAACATCCAGATTCAGCCATAGTCTCATTCCATACAGCATTAACCTTGTGAACTCTCAAGCTTCCTCCTTCCGTTATATATTCAAGATGGACAGTATTTAATATTTATTTGCTATGTATATGTAGGGATGTGGGTCTATACATATGTTGTTCATAATATGTTTAGGTGTGTGTCATGTATGTGTTTCACTTTGAGAGCGGGCAACTAAATTTCATTTTTGATATGTGCCTTTGTGCCCACAGTAAAAAAATGACAATAAAGGTTATCTTATTTTATCTTAACTTTATAAACATTTACCAATAATTCTATAACTTTTACATAATAATTTTATGTTAGGAAATCTTGCAAAAAAGAGTGGTAGGGATATTAAAGAAAGTAATTGCTAAATATTATGACATTTATTTACAGTCTTTTTGAATTTTTAACTTTTTATTTTAATTTCCTGAGGAGTATTAATTGCAGTAGTAGCTACATTGCAATTCTGTACTGCAAAAGGTACCTTCATTCAAATTAGCTACTTGAATTTCGCTAATTTAGAACTGCAGACATTAGTAAGGGATGCAAAGGAGGCAATGATTAAATATATGTAACTATTTTACTATTCATACTGTGACCCAAATGTCATATCTTATAAGAAACTCAAGAAAAATTATGAAGATGGATTTTACTATGTACCATACAGTCAAGATCGGACATCATAAAACTTCCATCTTTTCCTAAAATTGAAGGAATACCATTTTGGGCATCTATTTGAGTCAAATAAAGAGGCAGAAAATACATTGTCAGGACCTGGCTAAAGAAAGAAAGTATGGAATTATTTTTGACAGTTTTAAAAAACTTACCAAGCATTGGCAGGAATAGATGCATACATATATTTATTTTAAAAAATCATCTTAAGAGTTGTAATTTTAAGTGGTTGACTACAGTAACAAACCTTCACCCACCCACCCCCAATGTAAGCCATCTGTCTCCAATACCCCCAGCAAAACCATCCCTAAACTCCGAACTCATCCTCTCAAAGCCCTTGCAGGAAAAGCCACTGTTTATGTCTTTCCATTTGGAAAGCTAAAACTTTAGGAGCCTGCTGGATCCCAGGATGTTGTAGTAAACGCACAGTTCATATCACTCACTAGATGGAAAGGGACCTGGATTTCCATTTGATTAGACCTAGTAGAAAGGGCAGATAATCTCAGGGATAGAAAATCCCACAGCCTGGCACCGAGCCACATAGGGTGTTGTGTTCTTTTGTATTCCCCCCCCCNGTTTCATGCCCGTTGCTGGTTGGCTAACTAGCAACGGGGTCTTACCAGCCAATGGAATTGTGTGATTACAAGCCAGGGGAATCCCATAAAAGAGGGCTCCCCTGGCCCAGATGCCAGTCCGGATTTACTTGATGCCTTGCCAATAAACCGAGAGCTGACTGTCACTCGACTCGTGTCTTACTGCCTGCGCGATCTAACATAGGGCTTTAAAAGTAATAACCACCACTTTGAACTGAACCCAGAAAGAAACTGGGAGCCAATGCAGAGGTCTAAAAAGATTAAACCAAAAAGAATCATTGAAAAGCAATGATTTTCTAGAAAAAAAATAAAAATAAAAAATAACGGGTTGATAACAGGGGAACCTTACTTATCTAACTGTCATAGTATCTGTTTATCCCTGCAATCATCAGGTTTTAAAATCAATTAAGAAATAAATACCATAAAACCCCATAAAAATTCCCATATCCTAAGACAGTGGTGGCGAACCTATGGCACGGGTGCCAGAGGCGGCACTCGGAGCCCTCTCTGTGGGCACACATGCCGTTGCGCCAGCCTCGTGTCCCCCCACGACCCCCTCCTCTCCAGCAGCCCCCCTGACAGAGAGTCGCCCCTGAGCGTGGCCCATGCGGAGCAGTGCAGCCAAGGACATGGCAGCCAGGCAGCATAGACAAAACTCTGCCCTCACACCCCATCGTGCACAGTTGATGCTGCAGGGCACGGGCAGAGGGCATGACCACCATAGCGCTGCTAGGCTGCCTGGCGATCTGCGGTGGGTCCTGGAGGCAGTGAGTGGCCCTGCGGGCAGGTGGGGTGGGAGATGGGGGGGCAGAGTGGAGGCGGGGCAGGGGGTGGGGTGGGGGCGGGCCAGTTTTTGGCCAATCGGTCTCTAAAAGGTTTGCCATCACTGACCTAAGATGACTAACTTCTGAATTAATAGCCTAAAAAATTAGAGGATGCTCATTTCCAAATATCTGACAAAGTAAAACTGTTCTTGTTGCCTTCAAAAGGACCAACAATGTGGAGGTCATCCTGGTTTCTTGGGGCATGCTGGTTCAAAGCACTAGTAGCAGCCTTCTCAGGTAAATCTGTCAGGAAACATAACTGACAGTTAGAACAATTAACCAGTGGAATAATCTGCCTCCAGAAGCGGTGAATGCTCCAACACTGGAAGTTTTTAAGAAGAGACTGGACAGCCATTTGTCTGAAATGGTATAGGGCAGTGATTCTCAACCTTTTTAATGCCGCAACCCCCAACCGGTCGTAAGTCGAGGACTAAACTGGTTGTAAGTCGAGGACTAAACCGGTCATAAGTCGAGGATTACCCAACCGGTCATAAGTCGAGGACTTTCCCTACCCGGGAGCGCCGCGCATGCATGGTTCCGCCCCCTGCGCCGGCCGAGGCATAGCTGGCAAGCGGCAGAGACAGAGCAGGCCGACCACCAGCTGGCCCAGCTCAAGGGAGGTAAGGCACCCGCCGGAAAAGGGGGAAAAATGGCGGAC
Source organism: Protobothrops mucrosquamatus (assembly GCF_001527695.2). Classification (NCBI taxonomy): domain Eukaryota; kingdom Metazoa; phylum Chordata; class Lepidosauria; order Squamata; family Viperidae; genus Protobothrops; species Protobothrops mucrosquamatus. Next base: position 591,062 of record NW_015386457.1, on the reverse strand, counting down.
AGCCTTGCTTGGCGACCCCCATGAAATGGTCGATCGACCCCAAATGGGGTCGCGACCCATAGGTTGAGAACCGCTGGTATAGGGTTTCCTGCCTGAGCAGGGGGTTGGACTAGATGACCTCCAAGGTCCCTTCCAACATTATTATTATTATTATTAACTAAATCTACCTTATTGTAAGGCTAGGTTAACGAATTTGTCAAGTCTAAAAGTCTAAAACTTCCCACCCTCCACTTTTAACTTCTTGCTCCATTAGAGCAGCTCCTTCTTTAGTTTATTTCTCTGACCATTTAGTAACTGTGGGCTCTTGTCTCTCCTGATGGATTGTTTCTAGATAGTATCTCTTCTCCCCTGTCCTCAAAGTCACCTATGCATGTCATTGTACCTGGGCCATGGCTGACATGACCTTTCTGGGAGTCCCTGTTACTCTTACCTGAAGGGAAGCTGTGGAAGGGAGAATATAGATCATCCCCTCTTGATTTAAAGTGGGTAGGATTGACTGATTTTATTTTAAAAAAGATGGTTCTTCTCCTTTTCTTTCTGCTTCTAGCTTTTTGATCTTTCCATTTCAAATAATACCCAGCTCTCAGTTTTTCTCATCTTAACATTAATTTTTTTCTTGTTATCACCTCCACCCTTCTCTTTTTAGCTCTTTCACTATATTAAAATCTTCATCTTCATCATCATCATCATCATCATCAAGCAGAGCAACAAAATGTTTTAGCTTTGCTTAGAAAAGATGGATCTATGAGCAAAATTTTAAATGAGAAGTTTATGGAGGATTTTTCAAGGTGTCCTAAACACGCTTGAAGTGATCAACAAAAGATGAATTACTCTGTAATCTCCCAACTGCACATTTTTTCCTAAGCATTTAGCATTTGAATTTGAGTTAGACATGACCTGGTAGAACTATTCTTGTGTTTTATCATTTGTCTTGGTCATTGTATAGCATCCTAGCCAAAGTAGATACTGTAAGGTTATGAAGATGTATACCTTGCATTCACAATGCTTTCCTGAAGTTTAAATCAATAACACAAATGATTTATGCTAGAAGGGATTTGTGTGTGTGTGTGTGTGTACACATAACTCCCCTAGGAGCTTTCTGCCCAGAAACAAAACAGAAATATCCTCTGGTTCCACAGTCCAGTTTATTAGAATGGCAGGTTCCATATTGCTTTTTTCCTGGATGAAGAACATGCTGCACAAACTCAGCAAATGGAAAAATATCTACACTCAGATGACAATCAGGATTAACAGAAGGCTCTGCACTTCTGCTGGAAGGTTATAACTATATGATATATGGCTTAGGAAAAAAACATGAGATAAATAAATTGGTTATAAATAGTGGCATCTTTAACAAGCCACAATGATGCCAAAATGATACATGTTTCATCAGCTGTCATGAAACTATGGAAAAAAAATCATCACCTTGATTCTTATGACAACAATGACTGGCAAATTTCAACTTTTGAAACTTTCATCTCTCCCATCAGCCTGCGAGGAAGCCATCTTGCCCAAATCTTTCCGTATTGAAGGACATCAATAATGTGATCCACATGTCTGTGTTTTGTGAAATGCCAAGCATTTCTCTGTCAATTGATTAGCATTTCTCATGGGAAGCTTGTTAGTTGCTGCCATGGGTCATCCATTCCATTGTTGATCACAAAATCAGTTCTTAGTTCATTATTTTTATATATTTTTTGCCCATCTTGCACAATACTCACATCAACACAATAATCGTAAATCTGTATTTAGAAGTGAATTTCAGTTAAACTTCTTCAACAGTCAAAAACTCAATCACAGCATGTTGCTTAAAATCACTGAAAGATTTCTATTTCATGAATAATAGTAACATAACCTTTTCTTACAGAAACTGCCAACAATTGTAGTGAAGGAAGAAATGCTAAAGAACACATCAGAGCTTCTAGCACATCAATATCGCCATCTGGTGGTGATGTATAACATTGTAGCCATTGCTTTTCATTCAGCTCTTGGAGAATGTGATTTCAGTCAGCCAAAATGTCTCATCCTCACCCTTCCAGACAGCACCTTTTAAAAATTAGGATTAAACCTTTAATTTATGATTTTCTCATTTCAGTCCTTTTCAAAGACAGAAAAAAGAGAGAATGAGCATTAGAGTCTCATTCGTTTGTCAAGTACAACTGTTGAGTTTTACTCTATTTGTAGGAGATAGGATGTTTTAGAAAATGAATTCATTTCTCAGGCCTCATTTAATTTGATTGTAGGGGGCAAATTTAATTAGCATGGTGAAAAAATTAAAACAGTGAGAATTAAAGGCAGATTTATTTGTTTCTTTTTATAGCTCTTTTAGATCTTGTTGTTATGGTGATAGAGAATGAAAAGAAAAATATTAAAGATGATCTTTCACTTTTATCATCAGTGGTAGATTTTTTTTACTAAGTTTGTGTTACAATTCTTTCAATGTCTCAGTACACTTCTTGTGTTGAGGAATATGCACATTTTCAAGTTAAAATTACATTAGTATTGAATTGAGATAAATGAGTAATTATGCAGTATCAGATTATCACTTATTTTAACTGATGCAACTATTGTTTGCTAGGTAAGAAAAGGCATTTTTATATACCTGACAGCACCGTTATTCATGTTACTTATGTTTTCTGGAAACAGAATTTGTTCTCATTGTAAAAATAAGTGATCAGCAATTTCTTATTTTGGAAGTAAAATGGAATCCAAAATAACACAAATGCTTACATATTTAAGCTTCCAGAAACTTTTTAGAAATGTAATGAATAAGCTTAAGCTTCAAAGATCTTTAAAAAATGTGTAGAACTAGAGAGTTCCAGTTGGAAAGAACTGAAAAGAATCAGTAAGTGAAAAAATGTGAGAGGTAATTGATTCAGATTTAACACAAAATAAGTAGTTTTATCCTAAAGTGGAGATTGGGTTTATAGAAACTATTAAATTCAAAATATACCTTACCTGCATTGTATAGAAAATTTTCAGAAGAGAATGGCTTTTACTCTCCAGAAACAGCTGTTAGAGGAACATTGGTGGTTCAGCTGATAACCTGAAAAAAAAATTAAACAGTTGCTTTGTTTAAGTGGATGGCTTGAGCAATATTTTCTTAGTCTTATGATAGGGGTGTTGGGGAAGAGACAAGACAGGTTAGGCAAAAATTCCACTGAAGAAATGGAAGAACTGCTCAGAGGTGAAGATGGAATTAGCAATGGCACCATAATTATCTGAGCTGTTGTGGTAGTATTAGGGATGCATCTGGGAAGGGATCAGCTGTTTCCCCAGATATCATTTTGCCCTCAGAAGATCCCCCTGAAATTGGAAAGTCTAAATAGTTTAATTTATCCTCTTTCCCTATCATCAATTTAAAATCAAATGGCAAAACTGGAATGAAACACTCTAAAGAATTCTGGGAGTTGAAGTCTGGATATCTTAAAGTTGCCAAGGTTGAAAAACACTGTTCTAAAGCATCTCTTGCACGATTCATACCCTGTTTTTTGATCTCTCATTTCTTTTTCAAAAATTGAACAGTGTGTGGGCATACTCTGTGCGTATGTATACACACAGACATGATTTACATGGATTCTACTCTTTAGAAAGCATGTCATATCTAAAATAAGAAAGTAAATCAAGTCTTAATAGTATAAATAATTAAATAATTTATCTTGCAAGTAGCCCCAAGTTTTTGGACTACCTAAATAATGTGCTGTTGGCTGCCCTGAGTGGCATTTGTGAGATAGGCAGCCATGTAAATTGATTTAATAAACTAAAAAAAAGGGACCTTGATGTTACTGTACCTAAATAAATACTAAAGGGAAATATTCATGTGTCTCTCAGTGGTGACCAGGATTTATACTCAAGTCTATCTACTATAAATCCTGGATTTACAGCCAGCAGCTCTGATCCATGCCTACCTATTTGGACACCTCAATCAAACTTCTGAAGGCAGCTCACTTACGGATGCGGCTGGATATGCCCTGTATCTTAAATGCCTGATTTTTTGTTTTCTTTAAGCTAGCAATAGCAGAACAGAGCCATTTGGCATTACTTGAGAAAACCAAAAGGGCTCTCAGAGGCAAAGCTGGTTGCACAGGTGAGATAAATAAAGGGGGAAATGCAGAAGAGAAAGGAGAATGGGAGAAAATGAATCTAATCCCAGTAGAGGCATTGTAAATTGGGAATGTTCATCCTGTGATAAGCCTTCTCACTACCTCTTGTCTTGTTCAAATCAGAGTGGCTTCCTTCAGACATCTACATGTTCAGTGCAGATGTCTGGTTCTGGAAAGCTTCCACAGGAATAGCTATATATATGTTGGCCTCTGTACAAAGCAAGACCACAATACAATACACTGGTTTGGAGAAAGGCCTGTTTTGATTAGATGTCACTGACATCATTTTATGGGACTCCAAATGTGCTTTTTCAACTGGACTTTCTTGTTATTCTTTGAAGATGTTTTGCTTTTCATCCAAGAAGCTTCTTCAGCTCTGACTGGATGGTGGGGAATGGAAAGATTTATACAGGGCTTTTTTTCTCAGAGAAAAGGTGGTGGAACTCACCTCCCTCCCCTGGCCACGCCCCCACCCAAACCTGGCCACGCCCTCATCAAACCCTAGGACCGCCCCTTTAGAGAACAGGAATGCAAGTAAAATTTGGGAGGGGCTATAAAAGTAAATGTATGGAATTACATAAAAAGCAATGCAGTACATGTGCAA
>NW_015386457.1:581905-583201 GCF_001527695.2 Protobothrops mucrosquamatus | reverse complement strand
CTTGCTCGGGCAGGGTCGCCTAGGAAACGGGCCAGGGGCGCGCCGACCGAGCCTCCCTATGGCCGCGGTTGTGAGCCAGGCAGGGGCAGAGAGCTGCGAGTGCGAGCGCGCCCCCCCAGATGTTGCGGCCGGTGCGGCCGGCCCGGAAAAAGGTGCCGGAACGCGGTTCCGCCGCGTTCCGGCTGAAAAAAAGCCCTGGATTTATATTCCTTGCAGAGAGCTGGTCTTTTGCATTCTTTTAGAAAGTTGTTGAGGCCCCTTGGAGATTTGTCTGTGTTCCTCAGGGTCACCTGAGTACTGCAAATGGGTGTGGAACCTTCTTGGAACTGCTGAAAGGACTGTATCACCCATTTGCACTACTCAGAAAGAATGCAAATGACCAGCTGTCTGCAAGGAATATAAATTTTTCCATTCCCCACAATCCAATCAGAGCTGAAGAAGCTTCTTGGATGAGAAGCGAAACATCTTCAAAGAATCTGGACAGACTTGAACACTGGGCACTATCTAACAAAATGAAATTCAATGATGAAAAAAGCAAGGTTCTACATTTAGGCAAGAAAAACGAAATGCACAAGTACAGCATAGGTGGCACCTTGCTCAATAGTAGTAACTGTGAGAGGGACCTCAGAGTCCTAGTGGACAATCACCTAAATATGAGCCAGCAGTGTGCTGCAGCTGCCAAAAAGGCCAACACAGTGCTAGGCTGCATTAACAGAGGGATAGAATCAAGATCATGTGAAGTGTTAATACCACTTTACAATGCCTTGGTAAGGCCACACTTGGAGTACTGCATCCAGTTTTGGTCACCGCGATGTAAAAAAGATGTTGAGACTCTAGAAAGAGTACAGACAAGAGCAACAAACATTATTAGGGGACTGGAGGCTAAAACATATAAGGAACGGTTGCTGGAATTGGGTATGTCTAGTTTAATGAAGAGAAGGACGAGGGGGGACATGATAGCAGTGTTCCAATATCTCAGGGGCTGCCACAAAGAAGAGGGAGTCAAGCTAAGCGCCTGAAGGCAGGACAAGAAGCAACGGGTGGAAACTAACCAAAGAGAGAAGTTTCTAAGGAGAAACTTCCTGACAGTTAGAACAATTAACCAGTGGAACAACCTGCCTCCAGAAGCGGTGAATGCTCCAACACTGGAAGTTTTTAAGAAGAGACTGGACAGCCATTTGTCCGAAATGGTATAGGGTTTCCTGCCTGAGCAGGGGGTTGGATTAGATGACCTTCAAGGTCCCTTCCAACTTTACTATTATTATTATTATTATTATTATTATTATTATTATTATT
>NW_015386457.1:576482-578701 GCF_001527695.2 Protobothrops mucrosquamatus | reverse complement strand
TTTTTTTTGTTTTTTGATGTATTTTGTTTGTATCTGTTTTAATATGCTGTGCACCGCCCTGAGTCCTACGGGAGAAGGGCGGTATATAAATTAAATTATTATTATTATTATTATTTGGAAGCAGTATTAGCATGGGAAAAAGATGTTGAAGTTTTTAAGAAGAGACTGGACAGCCATTTGTCCGAAATGGTATAGGGTTTCCTGCCTGAGCAGGGGGTTGGACTAGATGACATTCAAGGTTCCTTCCAACTTTACTATTATTATTATTATTATTATTATTATTATTATTATTATTATTATTATTATTATTATTATTATTATTATTATTATTATTATAAGGAAGTCTAGTTGCCTCTTGAAAAAGCACTTTTGGGACAACCATGACGTTGATGACTGAGAATCTCCATTGAGATTTTATAGGATCATTCCATCACTCACAAGGTATCCAGTGCCAACTTGGCTGTACATGAATATAGCAAAATCTGGCAGCAAATAAATAAATAAATAAATACACTATAAAGAAGTTGGTAGGAAGTAAACAGAGAGAAATTCATAGGTATATGGATTGGAAATATTTCTATTTGGTGCAGGGTTACATTTTTACTTCATGAATTCCTGAATATCCAGGCATTATTTGCAATGATGATTAAGGTTACTGACCCCTCTTTTTCTCTTGTGGCAGATATAATACTGTCTTTTCTGGGGTAGAAAAGGCTCTGCCTATTGTGTTTGGCTGGCATGATCGAGTAGTTATTATTGTGCTTTGATTCATCATTCAGTAAGCATTTGCTAACTAAAATACCATATTTTCATAAGCAAGAGAATGTGGGCACATTGGTGCCAGACCAACACTTTAATCACTATTCCACATAGGATCTTCAGCTGTTGATGAAGCTCATGGGTGTTTAAGTTGACAAAATTGGAGGGTGCCTAAGGAGTATGGCTGCATTTAATTATAATGAAATGGGGAGGGTGGTATCTTAATTTATGTGAACTCAGCCACTGTCATTTGTAAAATATGGTATAGGGAATTTGGAGAATCAGGAACACAAACAGACATTACACTCTCAAGTGGTACATGAGGAACCATATCATAAAAAGGGCCAAAGTGATGTAAGGTCATCTGGAAGTAGAAATAGATGAGGGCAAAAATTACAGCTAAGCTAAGTTAAGCACAATTATAATTATCTTAAATTAAATACAGTTAATTTGATTGCTTTGGACATATTCCACTATTTCTTCCTTATGTCACATTACAGTTTGCCATTTGCCAGTAAGGTCTGGAAGATTATCAGTAAAGCTTCAGGGGAACCACACATGGTCCTGAAGCTGTGTACTCTGGTTTATTTTGGTGTTAAGTAGGAACATGTTGAACAAATATGTTTGAAAAAGCTATAAAACCTAACCTTTGTGTTATTGTTGGCCTGCTGTTTTCTGATTGCCTGATTTTGCTATTGGGATTTTAAGTACTGAAAGCCAACTTGAATACTTTCGTGAATGCCAGTTGAACTGGGTTTATGATGCTTTGAAAATAGGAAATTGTTGGACTAAAAACTGAGCAAAACCATAGTTTGCCAAGTTTCTCATTATATCAATCAACAGAATGCTGATTATATTAATGCAGCATTCCAAGAAGTCTGCAGATTTGTAATTTGAAAATCAATATGACAAATTGCAATTGCATTTAAATCCAATTCAAGCAATTTGGAAAGGCCTGAAAGAAGAAAGAAATATAATCATTAAAGAAAAAGCTATTAAAAGATAGTAAATATTCTAAAACAGGGGTCCCCACCCCCCGGTCTCTGGACCAGTACCGGGCCACAGCATGCCAGCAACCAGTCCGCATAAACAAGCAAAGCCCCATCCACAAGATGGAGGCAGCACACAAAACCACACCCCCTCCGGTCCGCGGAAAAACCTCTCTCCACGGAACCGGTCCCTGGGGCCAAAAGGTTGGGGACCTCTGTTCTAAACTAACTAGAGAAAAGGATTTTTTTTATTTTTTTTTAATATAAAATTGTTATTGTTTTCATCATAAAAAAAGAAATACATCACAGATATTACACAATGTTATATCCCATCCCCCCGCCCCCCGGACTTCCCAAACCAAACCTAGGCAAATATTCAAATACAAGTAAACAAATATTAATATCTCTAACTCCAAACTCTAAACTTAAACAATCCATCTCCTCCGTATTAATAAAAATTATTCATTTAAT
>NW_015386457.1:546329-575301 GCF_001527695.2 Protobothrops mucrosquamatus | reverse complement strand
CACTTGTTGAACCAGGTCTTGAGAAGCAATTGTAGCATTCAAGCAAAAATCCTCCTGTTTCTGTGATAAATCTTGTTGTTGTAATAAGTCCTGTTGTTGTAGCATCACTTGATCACATCTATTTTGAAATTTAACATCAAACAATTGAAACATCTCAGTCATTGCGGAGATCAAGTTCTGCAGCTCTCTGACAAGGGGCAGTGGAGGTGAAAAAGATAACGGGGGAGGCAAGTGGAAAATTTCAGAAGTTAGTTGAGATGTCTGAGACCTCAGGGATGTAATCGGTCTCAAAGTTAAAGGCACAATTTTTCTCAGAACCATATTAGCAGTAAATTTGAGCAATTCAGCCAAAACAAATAGTACACAGATTCAAAGTAACAAAAGTTTCAAACCGGAAATCACTTTCACTTCTTGCTGGAAAGTATCAATCCATCGCCATTTTAATTTCACTTTTCCTCATTCCAACACACGTACGGGGAGAAACTTATTATCCAAGTTAAAGTAAAGTCAAAAATAAAAAGCAAGCTTACAAAGTTGGTTCGTCTGCTTACAAGTAAAACTCACAATTAACTTCAAGTTGCAGCGGTGGCGGCGGCTTCTAGCTTCGCCAAAGCGAAGGCGTCCTGGATCGCGGAGAATCCTCGGGGCTCCGGAGGAGTTCTCACCTACATCATCCATATAGGACGACTCGGGAACTCAACTCCTACCCCGGGCAGCTCACCTATCCCCTTATGCCCAGGGGAAAGGTATCAAGCCGTTTGACAGCTGGTGCTGGCTGTCAAACCGGCTTTTACGCGAAACAGGTGGGAGGCAGCAAACAGCTGCGACCGACGAAGTCGCCTGCCACCGGAAGTCCCCAGGATTTTTTTAATTTCTGGAAAAGAAATAATATGTGATCATACAAGGATCTAAAATTATGTTTTTTAAAAACAAAATGCAAGTAACCATTTATCTAAAAAATATTAAATCCTTCTATTTTATTATTGCAACTTATTGAAATGTATTCCTCAACTTTTCCATTTTTAATAGATTTTTTTTTGCTGTATTCATGTCCAATTCTCAGAGATTGTCTGGACAAGTCCCTGCAATTTTCTTGGCAAGGTTTGCCATTGCCTCCTTTCTAGGGCTGAGAGAGTGACTGGCCCAAGGCCACTCAGCTAGGTTCTTGCCTAAAGAAGAACTAGAACTCATGGTCTTCCAGTTTCTATCTTGATGCTTTAACTATCACACCAAATTAGCTGACATTAGATTATTATTGTTTTATAATTGTTGCTAAGAGTATTATTAACTACTGCAACAGTAATAATATTTTATTATGATGATCATGATTTATCACTTGTTGCTTGTATGTCCAATTACACTTGGCCAATAAAGAATTCTGTTCTATTCTAAGAGTAAATAATATGTTTGTGCTTTAGATGCCTTCAGATTGTTGTATATACTTAGCCCTGGTAACTTTAACACACATTTTTCCTAAAAGCTATGCTTCATGTTTCATTACAGGCAAATGCTTAAGCTTGTTGTATTATGGTATTTCAACCATAATAGGTGAAGATGTGTTTGTGTGGTGATAATAATGAACCAAAGAACATTCATTATGCAGAGCTTTTGAAAAAAACAAGAGCATTGGTAGTGAAATAGTCCAAAGCACTTTCCCCCCCCAGGTGTTGAATAATGGCATTTTAAGCTTTGCAAGGAGAGAGAGAGGGGGGGGACATTAAGTGGGCTGCCTTGTCTTGCTGCCGTTTCCATATCCTTCTTTAATGTAGAAGCATAAACTAACTGGAATACTCTAATGCTGAAATAAATGTTAAAATAAAGGCAGTACTTTGCAGATTCTTTTAGGCAGCAGTATCATGAAAGTGAAACTATAAATATCAGCTTATACATAGGCCAGGCTTAACTATTCACTGTTCCAGACTGTAAATCTTTCCAATATGATGCTCTCACCTGTGTAAGTGAAGGGAGAAGAAAGAAGGTTGTCAGTGATGAATTCTCTTAAATCACCTCTTCAGATGGCATTCACGATGCCGTAAAAGATGCCTTAATGTCAGTGCCAAAGTTGCAGGCTTTCCCTAGCCTCCTTTTTTTACAAGTTGAAAAACCCAGGTAGAAGAAGGGGGAGAAAATCTAAGCTCCATCCCTATACAGAACTTTGCATTGTGGATCACAAAAAGAAGTGTTTGCTGTTATATTAGTGCAATGTAAAGAGGCAGTGTGACATATCAGTTAAGACACTGGACTAGTAACAGGTAGTTCCAAGTTCAGATCCAACTTCAGCCATGAAATCTCTCTGTATGACTTTGGACCAGTTGTGCTCTGTCAATCTAACTTATCTCACAGGGTGGTTGCTATAGAGCAGAGGTGTCAAACTCACAATGTCATGTGACGTGTTGCAACCTATCATGACTTTTTTTCCATTGCCGGCAATGGGGTGGGCGTGGTTTTGCCATGACACATCCAGCCCATGGGCCGGCAGTTTGACACCCCTGCTATAGAGAAAACAGGAGGTAGGGGCCACTTTGTATGGGCTCCTGAATGAAAGGTGGGATAGAAATGTAACAACTAAAGAAACAATCTCATACAACAAGTTTTGTGCATGCATTTTCATCATCAAGGCAATCATGTGATTCTCTTTAGTGGAATCAGCAGCCTTCTAATGAGAAGATGAATCTGTAACTTGATGCTATCAACATGGGATTATACCGCATTGAAGTGTAATAGTTCTCACAAGTGCAGACAAGAATGGAAGACACTTTCCTTGCATGCTTGTGTTAAGCTCCATCAACATAATTAGTATCAAGAAATAGATACCAACTGCTCATGTGAGTGGCATGACATTAAACATTTTTCTTTTCTTTTTGTCCAAAAAATTGCTAGAGGCTCTTCCAAGATGGATGGATGGATGGATGGATGGATGGATGGATGGATGGATGGATGGATGGATGGGTGGGTGGGTGGGTGGGTGGGTGGGTGGGTGAATGGGTAAATGGATGGGTGGGTGGGTGAATGGGTAAATGGATGGATGGATGGATGGAACAGTTTCATTGTGGTGGTGCTTTCAGTCTGGTGCTCTCTAGATTTTTCAGACTTCATCACCTATAGTTAATACAAGTCCAACATTTGCATTTAGTTCTCTCACCTTTATTATGCAGGAAAGTTCACAATATCCAGCATACTATAAACAGAATTGGAAAAGCGGCAGCAGTATCCTAGACTGCTTCCTTGTGGAATCAGAAAAAAAGTGGAGAGGACACTCCTTAAATGATTCATTAGTCAAACTGAGTCTTAGGGAAGTACCTTCATTTGCCTAAGGAAACAGAACTAGCCAGTGTGGTGCAATGGTTACAGATGGAGGTGGCACTGTATTTATTCTCTGCCTTCCTTTAGAGTTGTGAAATAGTTGGATGTGATGGTGGCTCAGAAGGTCCCATCACACAGACATTTTCTCATATATTCAGTCAGTTTGCTCCAAACCCCTGTACGGAGGTTGCTAGGGATTGGTGGTGGCATGCTTCAATTCTTTCCCATCTTAATTATTCTGATCAGGTTTCTTTGCGGGAGGTGGGGAGATTTTTTTAACTTCACACACTCGCTTTTTTGCACCACTCAGCTGAAGAGGAACAAATTGTGCTCTTTCTCTGTTGCTAACAGAAGCAGGGAAACATCAAAGTTGTTCACGATTATGGGAGGGTGGGTAAGATTAAGCTTTCTCTCCCTCCCCCCACAAACCTCATGAACATTGCTATTCTCTACCTGCTATATCAACCAACTTTTCTACTGGAAAAAAAAATAGTTAAAACAAAAAGCAGCATGCCCTAGGCAAACCTCCAGAGGTCTAATATTTGTATGAGATATAATTCTGGTGCCATTTTAAATTCATGTTATGAGACAGATAAGTGGAAGGTCCCTATTTACATGAGCTTTCCAAAATTCCACTGTGTTCACATGCTGTATAAACACAGAGGAGCAAGGCTTTCCATAATAAAGGTCAAAAACCTGGCAGTCTCTTGTCTCTTATCCTTCTGTTAGAGAAAAGATCAGAGCTATAAGAGTCAGGTTGAATTAATCCAGTGGTTCTGAATTATTTACTCCTCTATATATTTTTGTTCACATCATTTTACATTTATAAGGTGTTTCTCATCCAACAGCGGTTCTACTTCTTGTATCCAATAGGGTAGAACTGGGAAGTGAAAAACGAACACATTAGTATTTGTATCAAAATCTATCTGGAAGTTGTTCTTTCAGTAATTCCAATACTTATAGCCCAATAATTATCACACCTGTTAAACACATTAATGGGATGAGCATCACTTGGAAATGACAACCAGCTTTGAAAATGCTGCTATGTAAGAACTGTTTTGCAATTTCTTAGAAGTTTTCTTTGTGTGTGAAAGAATTTTTTTCCCCTCACTACTTCATTCTTGCAGTCTTTGAAAATAACTTTCAGGCTTCTGGAGCTTACTAGCTTTCTGTTACACATCCTTCCCTCAGCTTTCCTGTCTCCAGGACTTCTAATATGTAGAAACTCAGAGATGCCAGAGCAGAAATCCACCAATAAAACTATGAGTGAGCATGGCATGTGGAGCAGGAGTTATTGGTGACTCTCACAGACTAATTCTGGATCAAAACTCACTTGAGCCTGCATTTATTTATGCTCCTGTACTTATTGAATCTCATGTCCATTGAGTTTTCCCTGGTCCATTTGAAGTCTTCCCTACAGTGATACTGTACTAGAAAATTCCTCTTGTACAAAGGATTTGAGTAAGCCTAAAAATCTTACCCACATTTTTTTTAGTATCTCTTCTATGATCATTTTTCTTCCACTTTCATTCATAGAGGCTGTGTATCTTCTCTGGTAGGATATAAATTTGTTACAAATAGAGTGGCTAAGTTCTTATGGACTCTTTTCTTAAAGGGAAAATACTGAGTTTGTCCTGATATTTCTGGCTAACAGTTTCTTTTCCTCCACCACCTCCTCCTCCTCCTCCTCCTCTTCCTCCTCCTCCTCCTCTTTTTATTGTTTACTTACATTTTCAGTATATTTTATTCTGTTTTAATTGTCCTGGTCATTGACTGTATTTCATTAATAAAGGTAATAATGAGATCTCACTCCTTAAGTTTCTATGAGTGCAAGCCTATATGAAACAAACAAGAAAGTTAGAAAAGAAAACCAAAATTTGGGTCTCTATATATCAATCCATCAAATCAAAGTTTCTTTTTTAAAAAAGTTTGCTTTTCATCTTAGTTCTGTAGGACAAGAAGCAATAGAGCCTGGAGGCAGAGTCAAGAGATCAAGTATAATCCATGCTTATTATTTTAGTCACTAGGCATACATCTTGACAAAACATAAACTCTACAACGTTGATCTTCTTCTGGCAGATTTGTTGTGGGAGCCTCCCCTTCAACCTGATCAGTGCTTGGCACTTGTTCTGCAGCACTGGATTAGGGAGAAGGAAAACTGGAACTCTGGCTTTCCTATTTATTTTTTTTAAAATGGCTTGGTCAACATGCATGCATGTCTGTGATCACTATAATTGGTGAAGTATGCAAAGCATCACAACTTGGCAAAGCCACCTCAATCAGGAGTGATTTTACTGAACAAACCTTCTGCACATGCCCAATGCCATTTGTCTACTGCAGGGGTTCCCAACCAGGGGTGCTTGTACCCCCTGGGGTTGTGAGACGATATTCCAGGGAGTGCAAAAACTTGGGTTTTCAAAATTATAGTGTATATGCATAATTTGTTGCCATTATTTCAAACTTTTGTAAGGGGTGCAAGAATATATCAGAAGCGTTCTAGGGGTGCGGGGTACAGAAAAGGTTGGGAACCACTGGTCTACTGTATTGATGACCCAATTGGTCCAGTTTTATACAGAAAAGGGGTGGTGCTGCTTCACTTAGTCAGGCCCTTCAACAGGCATGTCAGTAAAAAGCTTCCTGAGTTATGGTGCCCCTTTGAAGTGCAAATGATAAAAAAGATGGAAGTGAATTTGCAAGAGTAAGCAAAATGAGCTGCATCCATATTGGTGCTCAACTGAGTCCATTAATTTTGCTCTTTAATACAAAGATGGCAGGTGAGGATAGCACTAGCACTAGCACTAGCACTTTGATTTATATACCAGCCCACAGTTCTTTACAGCCCTCTCTGAGCGGTTTACAGAGTCAGCATATTGCCCCCAACAATCTGGGTCCTCATTTTACCGACCTTGGAAGAATGGAAGACTGAGTCAACTTTGAGCCGGTCAGGATCGAACTGCTGGCAATTAGCCTGTAATACTGTATTCTAACCACTGCACCACCACAGCTCTAAGGATTGCTTACAAAGAAGGGTAATTACTTGTTTTAAGAGAACTTTTCCAACATAGCACTTTCCACCCACATACAGCCTGCTTTCCATACCCCCCCCCCCATGCATTTGCTCTCCACCACCCACATGCCCATAATATATGCTCCCTTCCTCATCTAGCAGGTATGTTCCCTTTTTCCATACTGGCAACCCACCCACAGTGTCCTCTGTTTTCACCTCACCCACCCACCATGTATGCTTTCTTCCTCATATATCACCACACATACTCATTCTCAAAAATTTGGCATATTAGAAAAAGTCCTTAATGAAAAAACGATGCAGATTTTTAACAAACTTTTTTAAAAAAAATCAGTTAGAAACGGACAAAACAGAATACTTCCCTTCAAGCACAGATAGTAGAACACAGATGATTTCTACAGACTCTCATATCTTTAACCTTCACACTTCGTAACACTTACCATTCAGTGTGTCAAACATCAAACAGTTATAACTTGGTGCAAAATATACTTTTCTGCACATATGAAAACCATGCAGTAAGAATTATTCTGTGCAGACCAAATTCTAGAGGACAATAAATATATATTGGAATGCAGTTTGGAGCGAATGTGAAACAATTACTGATTAACAGCTTATTCTATAGTCTTGCCACTGACTAAAAGTTATTAAAGAATCAAGGCATATTTTATTCATAGGAATTTATGTTAAAATGACAAATATGACTATTTGATCTTCAAAAGATATACATTCTTATTAATCCAATTCAGTTTAAATCATTTTTCTCCTAAAGTTAATCTTAACATATTACATTAATCATAGCTGAAAGTCGTGTCTAGTTCTCTCTCTCTCTCTCTCTCTCTCTCTCTCTCTCTCTCTCTCTCTCTCTCTCTCTCTCTCTCTCTCTCTCTCTCTCTCTCTCTTGCCTGTGAAAATTTGAGTCACTTGGTCTAATATCTAGAAAAAGTCCTAAATCAACATGAGTTATAATAGTTTTAATTAAAATTAAGAGTTTATGTTTTGTCAAGATGTATGCCTAGTGACTAAAATAATAAGCATGGATTATACTTGATCTATGTGTTTTTAATTACATTAATATTCTATCCTTCAAGAATCACTTGCATATTGTCCCATTCAAGTCTTAGTCACAGCAACTTTCAGACCCATTCTTATCTTTACTTCATAGAAGCATCTCTAAGAGGCAGAAAACAGAAAATATACATTTGATGAAAAGATGAAATTACATTTGGATCTGACAAAGAAAACTATGGTCTGCTTCGAATAGGATTATATTTTCTGATAATACAAAGGAGTCCTAGTGAACTTCAGTTTCCCTCTCCTCTCCTCTCTTCTCTTCCCCTCCCTTTCCTTCCCTTTCCCCTACTTTTGATGAAGAAATTTGGTACTCCAGCATTCAGGTTCTAAACACATCACAGTTATCTGCCTTGAACTCAGGAAGCTAGATTAAAATTGAGATACTGATATACACACAAATATGCCTCTGTATACGTATATACTGTATATACTATATAAAGGGCTCTGTGGAAGTAGGGTTACAGAGGTGGTAATAATAGGTTAAAGAGATTGGTAGACTAGAGTTCAAATAATTGTTAGGTCCCACTAAATCAGATTAAGGCAATCCTATTCTCTGTGCCATCTAAATGCAAGGAACCCAGTATTCCATCAAAATAGTTTGATAGCCCTGTGGAGAAATGTGTGAAATTACTCACCTAAAATACACCTCTCTCCCTCCCTCCCTCCCTCCCTCCCTCTCTCTCTCTCTCTCTCTCTCCCTCTCTCTCTCTCTCTCTCTCATCATGTATCAGGCTAGTGCCTGCACAGCAAAAATGGGGTAATGCTATTGAGTGTCACATGGGCACTAGTACTGCCCCATTTGTGTCAAGCAGACTTGCGGCCCTGTTTGTGTGTGCACACGTGCGCGCCTGTAAAATGCTTCCCCCTCCCTTTCCCTCTGGTCCACCAACCGAGAAAAGTTGGAGACCTCTGCTCCAAAGCACCTGAGGGCAGGACAAGAAGCAAAGGATGGAAACTAAACAAGGAGAGAAGCAACCTAAAACTAAGAAGAAATTTCCTGACAGTTAGAACAATAAAAACTGGAGGTTTTTAAGAAGAGATTGGACAACCATTTGCCTGAAATAGTATAGGGTTTCCTACCTGAGCAGGGGGTTGGACTAGAAGACCTCCAAGGTCTCTTCTAACTATGTTATTATATTGTATCGTATCGTATCGTATCTGAGCATTTTTTAAGTTCCCTTCTGTAGATACCCGCCTAGGTATGTTGCCAATGCTGAATACACCTGAATATTTCAGGCCTTAGAAATGCCAAAGTGTCCTTGGTTCTACAGGGAAAGAGAAAGTTATATTCTACCACCCAAGAAATGAACAGATGGAAATGAAAGGGCTCACCAGAGCTTTTCCAGAAAAAAAATACCCAATAAATAAAGCAAGAATAGTATTATAGTCAGGCAAAACATTTCGCTATTCAATGCCAATTGGAATGTAGAAAGCTCTTGATTCAGCCTGTTTGATAACCATAATTAGCTGATTAAGATATTTTGAACCTTTGAATTATTTTATTTTGCTGCTACTGCTTTTATTTAAATGTTGCAGTACTTCTTTTCTATTCTAGCAGCTGGTTTCCTCCTAGATTCATTATGTATTTTTTATATTAAATACTTTTTTTCCCTTTATCTTAATGTTATGACACGTTCTGTTTTAACTGTATTCTTTCCAGAGAAATCTAGTTAATAGTAAACATTCAATCAGTCAATATCCTGGGGGAAAAATCTTACGTAGTAACATGACCTTTCAAGGGTTACCAAATTACATAATTATATTATCAGCTAAAGTTAAAATCTGTTCCTGAGCCTTTGTTTGCTCTGTTTTGCACTTTTCACTTTAATTGTATTATCTATCTTGTCAGCACTTTTGTTTTCTTGAAATAAGAAGTGTGCAAGGGTTCTTTCTTCTAAAATAATGACAATAATAAATAAAACAGGATCAGGTGCTCAAAAGGGATAACAAACAGTTAACTTAAAATTAACTGGTTAAATAATTTAATTTTTACTCTTCTATAGAATCCAGTTTACTTATTCATAAGTACTATTCTTTCTTTTTTCCTGGAGCATATGAAAATAGAAAGAATTAAAATACCCCTTGAGAAATTTCTGGTCCTCCAGTTGTTACTATATGCCATACAATTCCCCAAACCCTCACATTTGCTTATACAAGTTATCCTGTTTTAAGACTGCCTCGTTTAGCAACAATTCATATTTATAAAGGTGCTGAAAAAGTAACTTTGTGACCAGTCCTCCCATTTACAACTTTGTAGGTCTGCAAAGCAAAGGAAAGCTGAAGTATGATCGGCTGAAAGCAGGATAAGAAGCAACGGATGGAAACTAATCAAGGAGAGAAGCAACCTAAAACTAAGGAGAAACTTCCTGACAGTTAAAACAATTAACCAGTGGAACAACCTGCCTCCAGAAGCGGTGAATGCTCCAACACTGGAAGTTTTTAAGAAGAGTCTGGACAGCCATTTGCCCGAAATGATATAGGGTTTCCTGCCTGAGCAGGGGGTTGGACTAGATGACCTCCAAGGTCCCTTCCAACTTCTTCTTCTTCTTCTTCTTCTTCTTCTTCTTCTTCTTCTTCTTCTTCTTCTTCTTCTTCTTCTTCTTCTTCCTATTATTATTATTATTATTATTATTATTATTATTATTATTATTATTATTATTATTATTATTATTATTATTATTAACAGAAACAATTTCACTTAGTGGCCACTTCTCTTAAATATCAAAGTACTGCTCCCAATTGTGGTTGCTAAACATGGCCTTCCTATATTAGTCGTGCCTGCTGTGAGTTGTCATTCAGCAAGATGGAGGGCTCCCTCTTCATACTGAAGAAATAGATGCTTTATTAGACATTTTTTAATTATCTGGCAGGCTCCTTAAACACTAATCAGACCTTATTACTTTAAAATAGATGTAGTATTTTTTTAGCAGCCTATCTAACCGGAAAATCTCTATTGCTTTTTGTTGATGTTTTTGATTGTGCAAATTAATATATTGTAGTTATTATGCAACTAAGTTATTATAATATAACTAAAGACTTTTAGTTTAAAGGCTCTTTATCTTAGGATGTAACAATAGAATTATAAATACATTATTGTATCAATTGTTGCTCTATTCTGGCTGTACTCTGATTTGGTATAAGTGCATAATAAATAAAACTATTGCTACAACTATTATTTGAATCACTGTCTCTAATGCAAGTAAGTTGTGCCCTTTGTGTGATGATGTCATCATGCACTTGAGTCATAATTTGTACCATTATGCAGTTACTTGAGTTACTTGAGTTTGGTGTAGGCTAGAAACTGGGAGGCTGTGAGTTCTAAAGCAGCCATAGGAACAAGGCTTGCTAGGTGACCTTGGGCTAATCAGCCCAAGGAAGTAGGCAATGACAAGCTACTCCTGAAATCTTGCCAATGAAACTGTAGGGACTAGTCCAGTTGGCAGGCAGAAGTTAAGATGACAACTTGGGCATCCTCCCACTCACCACAAAAGGTGCAGTTATTCACATTTGGATGTGGCTGCTGGCTGCATAAATAAGGGACTCTTCTTAACTGAGTTACACAAATTCATAGAACATAGAACACAGAATAACAGAGTTGGAAAGGACATTGGAGGTCATCTAGTCCAACTCCCTGCACGAGCAGGAGAGTCTCTCCCATTTCAGACAGGTGGCTGTCCAGTCTCTTCTTGAAAACTCTAGTGATGGGTCACCACAACTTCTGAAGGCAAGGCATTCCACTGGCTGATTGTTCTCACTATTAGAAAATTGCTTCTCTCCTTGATGAGTTTCCATCCATTGGTTCTTGTCTTGCCTTCTGGTGCTTTGATAAATTGTTTGCCCTTCAAATATTGGAACACTGCTATCATGTCACTCCTAGTCCTTCTTTTCACTAGACAAGACATACCCAATTCCTGCAACTGTTCTTCATATGTCTTAGTCTCCAGCCCCCTAATCATGTTTGTACTCACTAAACCTCAGCACACAAACCAAACCATCTTGTTACAAGAAGGCTTTGCATTTACACTACAGCAGCATTTGCAGCACTAAATATGAAGCACAGACCTACATATCCACACCCTTCTTTGATTTTATCTGGCTACAAAATAAAACCCAATATGGTATTCACAGAACCTTCCCCATCCCAATACCTAATCTTCCCCAAACTGATTCTTTTAAACAATAACTTAACAGACAGCCTTGCAAGTACATTGTTGTTGTTAGTTGCCAAGTCGTGTCCAACCCATCGCGACCCCATGGACAACGTTCCTCCAGGCCTTCCTGTCCTCTACCATCTTCTGGAGTCCATTTAAGCTCACACCTACTGCTTCTGCAAGTACATAGTTTGAACAATTATCTTCTGTCTGATCAGATGCTAATAGCTTCTTTTCTTTCTCACAAATTCACTTCTAAATTATTCCATCTAATGCCAGTGGGAATATAACTGGTCCTTGCTGCTGTATCACCTGGGCTAAAAAAAAGTTTGCAACCAGGAAAAAAAAATTGCAAGCCACAAATAGCAACTCAAATGCGGCATGCAGAACATTTAGAATCTGTAAGCAGCCAAGTTTTGTTCAGAGGACGGAATGAGATGAAATGAACTGTTTTGCACATTTCCATATTGCAACATCTGGCATTTTCAAGGGTTCTGGGCAGAAATATTTATCTAGGAGCCAATAAAGCAACATCAACAAGACAACAACAATTGTGTTTGACCATTAGTTTTCAGTTATTGAATTAGTTCTTTGCATTTTAACTAATTCAAAATTTCCCCCTTGGATATTTTATAGGGAGGAAGCATGTCAAAAACAAAACTAGAAAGAAGAACCATTTAAACTGACTGAAAATACAGCTAAAAGCCTTTCTTTGTTCTTTGTTTTTCTGCAAATTATTAGAAGCTGTTGTATGCAGTTGTTTTTTTTTTAAAAAAATGAGAATCTGAATCTCAAACAGAAATACATAATCATACATTCAGGCCTAATGAAGAATTCACCATCATTAAATTATCCTTATCACAATTACAATCCCAACATATGTTTGTGAATACTATAACTCTTGGAGTCCACTCAGTTTAAAAATACTATTTTTTCATATGCTAATTATAGCATAAGCTAATGTGTTTGTTTTATATCAGTTGATATTTCCTTGTTCACTGTCAATTCCCTGATTACTTATATAATTCAAAAAATATGCCAGTAATTCAACTTCTGTTGTTCATAATGAATTTTCATATTCTGCTGCCTTTGACATAATCAGTTTTGGAAATTAATGCTCTTTCTGAATGAAGAAGAGTGTGGAGATGAATGAAAAAGAAATTCGGCAACTCTATAGCCTACATAATAAAGAAGACTCAATAAATTATAAATATAATACAAATAAATAAATAATAATTCTACCTTGATGTGGTTGTGGGACTTGTGTGCTCTGAGGAAGATGAGAGTTATGCCAAAGGTTCAACTATATTTGACCGTAGGACAAATGGTGTCTCTCCCATAAAAAAATATGGTAAGACCTAAATTACATGCATACATACTAAATTACAAACCCATACTGGCTTAGTCATTGCCCAAATCCACCAGGACCACCTTAAGTGTTCGAGTTCCTGAACATCTGGTGAAAAATGAGCTATGGGACTGCTGGCTGAGCAACCAGGGCCAGCAGTTGCAGAACTACTGGAAGAAAAGGTGCTTACTGCAAATATACAGAGATAGAAATCCTGCAAAAATACCTTTAACGTCATCAAACATCCACATATCCCTATCCCCGGTCCTTGGAAGGACTCAATAAGTGGACAAAAATGCCAAATCCAGTTTAAACATCCGGCTGACTGTGCAATGAACCAAAATAAATAATAATTCATACATAAATAAATATTCAAAGACTAAAACCTGCCTTGAAAGTTCTATTATCATCTTATTTTTGAACCTGCGATATTAGCTCTTGTACATACATACATTCACATTGCTTCCTTTCAGGGTAAGAGTCATGATGCCAAGTGCAGATACAGAATAAGAAGTAAGCAAAAGAAATTGGAGGCAGGAGATAAGAGAAATGAAAAGGAGATTTTATTACATTTAGTTTACCCCAGCCTCAATTACTATACTACTCTGTATCTTTCTGCCATTTAATCATCCACACTTCTACCACATCCCTACAGCACTTCACACTTTATCTTTTGTTCTTTAAATTTCTTACCTCTCTCTTTGAAATGATTCATCAGTTCCATCTAGCCATGACTTTTGTGGTGCCCTTTCATCTCAACCCATCAACTGTTCCTCCATATATTTCTTCTGTGATCGGATCCTCATGCAATTTCTATCTGACCAAACCGCCTGAATGTACGTCTTTCATACATGTCACTCACTGGCAGGGCTTTCCTTGAGAAATATTGAAACTTGAAGCCTTGAAGGACAGAGATTTGAAGACACTGCTTTTGATGAGTCAGTTTTATTACAATAATTAGAAAAGTTGTTCATGAAGAAATCCTGCAACTGCAGCATGTAAGATGCAAGCCGTATATTTAGCAAAGCTCAAAATGTAAATCCCTTTATCCTGCCTTTATGGCTTGACAGGTTGAGAGCTGTTCTTTGGAGGAAAAAAGAAGTCGACATCTGAATTTTGTTACTGTAATGCCCCCTCCCCTGATCGCACGGTCTCTCCTTCTAGCCTCGCTGGATTTAGTCTTCATACCTTTCTATTTTTTTCCCTTCCTCCCCATCTTGGTTATGAAGTTAGATGCATCCTCCCTGCTCCTGGGCAGATGAACCTAGCAGGGCCTGTGAGGCTTTCTCCACTCCACCATTGTATTTACAGGAGCTGAAAAAATCCTTCTTCTCCCTCCTTTCATGCCAGGGAAGAGAGAGAAGACAAAGAGGGCCAACACAAAGATCTCCTGTTTGGCAACTCACTTCAATCCAGAACTCTCCCTCTCACAGAGCGTTCAGAGGCAAGGAATCTTGAATGGCCCATTTATAGTAACCCACTAACCAAGGGTCCCACAGTGTCCATGACTCTTTCCAATTTTTAACTCATCTCTCAAATTTAGGTGGGAGGAAAAGGAATCCATCTCAATTACATCCCCAAAACTCCCTCTTCCATCTCAAGGAGAGGGCTTTGTTCCTCTCTTGAGATTGATCCAACCACTACCACACTAGATTGAAAACCTAACACTTCTATCTCTGTGTCTGGTAAGTGCCAGCCCTAGAGACTTGTTCTTGTCTAATTATTGTACATGGAGCTACCATAAAAGATAGGGACATATATATCCTTTGCTGCCTTCCAGGATCTCTTTATTTGAAAGGAATCCTATATATTATATAATTCAAAATGCCATCCATTGGAGTATTCTCCAACACCAGGAAATTCAGCATTTAATCATGCCTCAGACAGGTGGTATTTATAAGGAAATCCTGGGCAAAATGACCTGAACTTCTGCAGTATAAATTTAGAGTTGTATATGTTGATGATGCTTCTCTGTAGCTGACAGTGAATTCTTAATGACTCCCAAATGCATGGATTCAACATCTGAAGACTCTTGATGAGCAGATGGAAGTGGAGAAGAAGGAAATGATAAAGTAATACCGGTAACACCTTTCTTTTCCCCTATACTCTGCCATAATTCCCTGAGAATTATGTAGCCATACAGAGTTGGATTAATTATTCTCTTGGAATGGCACCTGGACTATTGTAAGGCAAAATATGGAAGAACATATAAAGTTTGACTAAATCAAAAAGCATCCATGTTTTAGCACAAAATAGCCCACATAAATAGACTCAGTGATTGTTTTCTGCCTGCCTAGCAGTCATTTTAATGAAAACGTCCTGCTAGAGATGTGTTGATTTGCAAATATGATTAATATAAGAAGTCATATCAAAATGAACAGTGCGACATTTTATTTCAGATCTGCACTATTGTACCAAAGAAGGCAAAGAAATGGCTTGGAGGGCAGAAGAAAACGAGATCCATCAATTAATAACCAAAATGCTCATTCTAATGGATCAAAGTATTGTGGAAGACCCACATTGAAAAATAATATTTACAAAACCAAAAGGAAACAATTTATCTCAACATTTCTCTTTTAATTAGGAAGTACATTTATAATCGTACCCTTATTTGGATTAACTTGAAATTGAATATTAGAAACCAGCATATTATTCTGCAGAATATTGTATGAAGAAAAAAGGCTAGTTAATGTAGTTCTTCTTTCAACTCTTCATTCAACTTTCTCTTAATTAACATACCCACGTTTTTAACATCTTCCCATTGGTTTTTATTCAGACAGGGGAGCAGTTCTTCTTACCCTTGCCTCTGCAAGAGTAAATTTATTTTACAGACTTTGGTATTTTTGTCATACTTAAGTAGGATTAATTAGGTAGGAAATTCAGGATTATAAATCTTATTTCCTTGGAACTGAACAATCACTAATTACATTAAAATAATTATTATAGCTTATGTTTTTCTGGTGGAACTGAGCCATGTGATGCTAGACTGACAGGTAAGGAGGGGAAAGGAAACTATTGCCATATAAAAATGGTCAGAAAGGCACATAGGCTTTGGATATTAAGCCTTCCATTTATTTTCACAGTTGCTTTACAGGTACTTCTCACTTAATGTCCACTCATTTGGTGACCATTTGAACTTACAATGGCGCTGAATGAAAGGGACTTAGGATGGGTCCTTGTAGCTGCAGCACAACAACCCTGCAGTCACAATTTGGGTGGTTGGCACCTAGCTCACAATTACGACATTTCAACATCCTGTGGTTGCATGATCACCATTTGCAACCTTCAGTGCTGGCTTCTGACAAGCAAAGACAAGGAGGAAGCCAGCACGAGGTCACAAATGGTGATGCTGCAATCGTACGGGATTACAACTGCCATCATAAGTCAGAAGGATCATGTGGTATTGCACCCATGGCCACGTTGCTTAACAATGGCGTTCCCAATCACAATTACACCATTCTCTTGGTTTGTTATTTGTATATCCCTTCTAATTATTAAGAGATCAGCCAGTTTCTTTGGCATGTCCAATGTCATTTTTGTAGCCTATCATTTTAAAATCCACTTTCAAATCAGTATCAACTTTACCAGGTAAAACTTGTTCTTTTTCCATAGCATCTTTTGAACACAGTCTATCTATAGAGGCAGACATTCTTAAAATTAACTTCAAGGTCCATTGTTCAAAAATATCCTTCAATATGTCCAATGTTAAAATATTTTGCTCAATTCTGTATTAGTAAGTCAAAATGTAAGTGTTTTTCTTCTTTAATTGTAATCTTTAGTTCCTTCTAGTCCAAATTTTAAAGTTTTATCTTTTTTTAAAAAAATAAATAAATAAATAAAACAAAAGCATTTTCCCCTGGGAAGTATTTTTATAATTCCCAAATTCCAAGATCTTATTTCAAATTTATTTGGCCCCTGAGTTCATTTGTAACTTTCTAAAATCAAAATTTTAATCATTCTTTTGCTGCTTATCTAAGAAAAACGTTTAAATTCTTAAACTTGTATTTAAAACTTTTTTCACTAAGGATTGAAAGTAATTCACCTTCTGTTCTAAAACAGAAACTTGTCGGTCTAAAAGTTGGTTAGTTGCTTGCTTTTTTACTTTCCCAGAAGTAAAGTCTAGTTCCTGTGACATTCAGTGACATCTAAGAAAGGTCAATTTGATTGCCTGTTGTTGGTTTATTATTAATCATCATTTTCAAAATAAAGTCTCTCTTCAACTGATTTCATGCATGATTGATTAGAACAAAAACAGAGGTGGGGTTTTACATTTTAGCCATTGATTTATATCAAAAGATTTACTCAGCACATTTAGCTCTTTGTTAAATGTCTTTGTAATTTTTTTCTATTTAAGTGAATGAGACATATATGTCATTATAATATCATCAATGACAGTTTTCTGCTGTACAGTCAAAATTGCTTCACAAGTCCCAGTATGGTGTCTTTTGAAATAATAAGGTTTCTGAGAGTGAAAATATTCTGTGATTTCTGAAAATTGCAGGTTGAACTCACTGTATTGTTTTTCTTTGCAAACTGGGTAAAATCCCAGTTTACTACTTGCTGACAATTCATATTAATTTTGTCCCTTTAACTATTGTTCCAAATTGATTTTATGCACAAATATATACCTTCAACTTATCATCATCATCATCATCATCCCCACAAAAGAGTAAATTTATTATCCTGAGATTTAAAATATTGCTGGTATTGCAATAGGTTCTTTACCAGAGAGAATGTCTGGAGGTATACTCCCTCCCCCAGAAGTCTAGTTGTTTGTGAAGAATTAATTGAACATCATGTGCTATGAAAAGTTAAGATATATTGCTCTTCTTTAAAGAGATATATATGCAAGGTACCCAAAAGGACGAGGCTTTAATAACACAAATATGCCTGCTCCTTAAGCTAGTTTTGTCTATAAATTGCATCCATCTTTCCTTATCAATCCTGGACAATATCACGAAGGGCTGAGTGTTAAAATTTGCCTTTCTGAATTTCTTTCCATTGGTCCAAAAACACCTAAATCTCTTATGAAAACACAATGTTTCATTTGGTGCAAAAAATAATTTTTGAAAGTAATCACACTCTTTTATAGGGCATCTTGGAAAAGAAATCTGGTTGTTTCCAAAAATATATCATAAACATCCTTCTTCCTAAGGTTGAGAAAAATGCCCAGCCCAAAGTCACTGAGCTGACTTTGCACTTAAGTCATGATTCAAACTCACAGTCTCCAAGTTTCTAGCCTGGTGCCTTCAACCACTACACCAGGCTTCTACAACAGGTAGTTCAGAATCCCAAATTCTTAAGAATCACTTCCCAGAATTTTCATTTAGGTAGCAATTATAGAGACTATCTTAGATAACACAGGGAATAAAATAGAGCAGTGGTGGTGAACCTGTGGCACGCGTGCCAGAGGTGGCAGTCAGACCCCTCTCTGTGAGCATGCATGCCATCACCCCAGCCCCGGCTCACCCACGTGGCCCCCTCACCAGCAGCCCTTCGGAGGAGAGTTGCTTCTGAGCGCGGCCCACGCAGAGCCACACAGCCAAGGACACGGCAGCCAGGCAGCAGGGATAAGCGGGTGGGGCGGGTAGGGTAGACAGGGGGAGGGGCAGGGGTGGGGCCAGGTTTTGGGCACTTGGTCTCTAAAAGGTTTGCCATCATTGAAATAGAGCATTGAGAAATATGGCTGACATAGAAGTTCCTGCCATGCAAGCAAGATGTTGTAGAATCACTATAAAACAATGCTTCTATGAGTAGATTCAGTCCAGAGACAGAGGTAGGAAATCAATGTCTGAGATGCAATAATTCTCATTAGTTTGTAATTCAATACTATCTGCAGAGCCAGAGTCCCTATCCCTGTTCTAGACATTATAAGTTAGGCTCATGTAAATTAGTCTTCCTTTTGATTTGCTTTTTTCCCTAGTCTTTCCCAGTATGACTGGTCTATATGTTTCCATCTTCCTAATATTCTGCTTCATATTCTCTTGAGCAATATAATATTTGGTGAAGGCAGCTAATGTAACCTGTAACTTGCTTTGTGTTGACTTTTCCTGCTTCTCTTTCTGACCCATTAATTTTGTTACTCATTTTTCTCCTCTATCTATTCCTACCTGATCCTCTAATCTAGGATCTTATCTTTGATCTTCCTCAAGTATCTTGATCTGAGCCAAGTTGTTCTTTTATTAGGGAGACCAACCGAGAATTTGCTCAAGGAATAATAATGGCTCAGACAGCTCTGATTTGGTCTTGTAATTCTGGTCACAAAAAGTATGCACTTCACAGTAAACCTGTTTTTATGCATTAAGCTATTTTCATTTATGCTGAAGAGGGGATAACTGTTTATCTCATGGTGCCTGGAGGACTTAAACTGTTTAGTGCTACTTACTCCATATTTTACATTGATTTATATTTTGCTCATCTAAGAATGCAGAAAGACAGAACAGGTGAAGGTGCTTTCCTCATATTTTTCATTCATTTACATCAATACATCTGCATATAAATGGCAAATCAGACCTTTGTATAGTTCCTGCCATTGCTTTATTATAGCTTACTTTGTAATCTAATCTTGTGGTTGACTATTACAAACACAGTCCTAGAAAGTGATTGACGAATGTAGTATCTCCACCCTGATACTGTGAAATGCTACATTTGTCAATCACTTTTTTGTGATGCAATGGGTTCCCAGGTATTTAGCTACCCATCTCATTTATCATTATTATTAATAATTCCATTGACAGAATACAGGAACATAGGGGCAAGCAAGTAATGAATGGTGATATCTTTTCAAAATACTAATTATTAGAACAAGGAACGAAGTTGTTGCTTGTTTGCCTGGACAAATTGAGGACAACATTGTTGATTGCCTGTGGTTTTGTTTACTGCACACCAATATGATTAATAAGGTATAGAAAGCCAGCATCATTAAGCCAATGTTTTTGTACTCATGATAAAGATTAGCACCTGTGTGTCATACTTCACTGTCAGTGACTCATTTCAGGCCCGTCACATAATGAAGAAATTAAGAGGGGAAAAATCCCATTTATTCCATCCAGCTGGAGACTTATCACAACACTACAGAGCATGCTGCTTTATTTTTTTTCTTTTCAAGAAATAAATGAAACATATTTACAAGTTTCTAGCAATATGAATGGCAAATAAGCATTTGACTAATAATCCACTGTTTATTTCTGTCCTCTAAAGACAAGATAAAATTAAAGCTTCTGTTTACCTACTACACAGAATTATTTTGCCTATGCAAGGTATTAAACTCCACTGTAGGAGTAATAAAGTAATGTGCATTTTGTAGAGCCCAAGATGTGGCTCAAACCACCTACCTTTCTCATTTAGAGGACAGCCTTTTAAGCATTCTGTTTCAGGAATCATTTAAAGTCCATTGGTGGTTTGTTATCTTTATTGCTTTCACTCAGGTCCCATTAAACAAATATTTTTAATTGCCTTTCTGTGTCTAATGGAGGAGGGATAGCTATAAAAAAAAATCCTCCCTTTTCTCTATTTACATAGTTTCTTTTCCATGTTCTCTTATTTTATTAGCAGTGTACTACTTTCTACTTCTTAGACACTGACTTTTATACAAACCACTTCCATTCTCTGAAGGCAACGGGTGGTTTATAAACAGCAAATATAAATAAAAGTAAATAAATAAATTTGTTGGAGAATTTAGACAGGAGTTTTGGATAGGCTTGAGCACAACATCCCGTTTCACTACAATTATGTCATTGCTCCTGGCCACACTTCTTGATCATCTCCCCTGATGTCTTACAGGTAGTCCTTGAGTTACAAATGTAATGGAGCCTGCCCATTCCATTCATAGGAGTGAATCTCGTACCTTGAATGTACCAATTCACTCCCAGCTTTTGCCCATGCATTTGCTAATTTAATGCGTGAGTGAATGCGCATTGAGTGAACATGAGGTATCTCAGGGTGAGGAAGGCCAAGGGGGGCCTAGTTATGGAACAGGTCATCTTCACACCCACCCAAGGCATTCCCCGACCCACTGAAATACCTCATGCTTCCTCCCCTGGGGGCCCACAATTGCTCCCCATCATCCTGCCGGGCTGGGTCACTTACTTTGTGAAGTCTGTCTCCAGCCTCTCTGTTTCTTTCTCTGCTCAAAGCAAGAGCAGAGGGAGGCCTCCGAGGCCCAGAACGGAACTCTGGAAGCATGTGGCTGCCTCCCCAGCCTCCCTTCTGGGCCGCCTGGAAAGAATGCCTGATCCAGGCATTGGAGGCCTTTTCCAGGTCACTGCCACCCAGAAAGGATGCGGGAGGACACTTCAGCGGGGCTCCAAAGGCCCAATCCAGGTGTTGGAGGCCTCCTTCAGTCCTCTGAGGCCCAGAACAGAGGCCATGGACAGCAGCCACGTGCTTCCAGAGGCCCATTCTGGGCCTCAGAGGCCGCCTCCCAGGCCCAAAACAGAGGCTGGGGTAGGCTTTTGCATGCCTTCAGAGGTCCGTTCTCCCCTGGCTTACATTCCATCCTCTGTTGCAGAGAACAGGCCTAAACTATCCTGATCTCACATGAGAACAGTAGCTTGAGATCTCACATCACTGATCTCACATGATCTTGCTTTGGTGATTCTTTGCGAATGCACCAAAGGAAGCAGTGAAACAGCCGAGAAAGTGAAGGATCTCTCGATCTTCGCAAGATGAGTATCCATAGGCCTAGTGCCTAGGGAGATCTGGGGGGAAAGGGAGGGAATAGACAGGGTAATGTTGCAGTGCCACTGTAGTCGTTCGTAAGGGTGAATGACTGCCATGGTGCAGCAACATTCATAATTTCAGGCCTTTTGCGTAAACACTAGGGGCTGCTTATCGCATAACTTTAAAGGTTCACTAAGGGAATGCTCATAACTTAGGGATTACCTGTATTCATTTTGCCTTTTCTGGCAATCTTATTTTACAAAGCTGAGATATGGAAAATCTGACTTCCCTCATAAGAGGTCTTCTACCAGCTTTAGGAAGTATGCTACTTTCTCCTTTCAAGCACCAAAATAGTTTTCAACCAGTTCACTTAAATATGAGCCAGCAGTGTGCTGTAGCTGCCAAAAAAGCCAACTCAGTGCTGGGCTGCATTAATGGAGGGATAGAATCAAGATCACGTGAATTATTAATACCACTTTACAATGCCCTGGTAAGGCCACACTTGGAATACTGCATCCAGTTTTGGTCACCACGATGTAAAAAAGATGCTGAGATTCTAGAAAGAGTACAGAGAAGAGCAACAAAGATGATTAGGGGACTGGAGGCTCAGACATATGAGGAACAGTTGCTGGAATTGGGTATGTCTAGTTTAACGAAGAGAAGGACGAGGGGGGACATGATAGCAGTGTTCCAATATCTCAGACTCAGGGGCTGCCACAAAGAAGAGGGAGTCAAGCTATTCTCCAAAGCACCTGAAGGCAGGACAAGAAGCAACGGATGGAAACTAATCAAGGAGAGAAGCAACCTAGAACTAAGGAGAAACTTCCTGACAGAACAATTAACCAGTGAAACAACCTGCCTCCAGAAGTGGTGAATGCTCCAACACTGGAAGTTTTTAAGAAGAAACTGGACAGCCATTTGTCTGAAATGGTGTAGGGTTTCCTGCCTGAACAGGGGGTTGGACTCGATGACCTCCAAGGTCCCTTTCAACTTTATTATTATTATTATTATTATTATTATTATTATTATTATTATTATTATTATTGTTGTTGTTGTTGTTGTTGTTGTTGTTGTTGTTGTTGTTCTTATTACTCTTTGTCCTGAATCAGGTAGTTTTACTGAATCTCAAACATACTGTAACTGGCCTGTTTAAGGACTATTTCTTCCATCATGCCAATGTGCATTCAAGCGTCAGTCTACAGCCTCTTAGTAAGGCCAAAGCCTACTCTACTCTGAATCTTTACTGAAATGACAAGTACTTCTTAATTTGAAGTTGGAAATCAGATCAGATGCATTCAGAGATTTGTAATGAAGATTGTCATTTGCTTCAATTTCCTTCCTTCTCAGATTACTGTCCAAAATGGCTTTCTAGTTACTACTATGAGGGAAGAAATTGTGCCCCTGGGCCAGGTACAGTATTTTCCTGTGTCATCTGAGCTTTGTTCTCCCCATTGACCTTGGTTGCCAAAAGGACTCTTAGAAGTGAAAAGGCTTTACATGTAATCAGCACAATATATATGGAATTGAATTCAGGTATGTAGATCACATTCAGATCAATCAGAGATAAATCAGATCTGTCAAAACAGTTTTTGACATTCCTCAATCTATATTATTTAACTTTCTTCCTGCTTGATCCAATTGGTGAAATAGGAACTGATTGCAGAATTTGTTACTTTCTGTTACCATACACCTCATTCTAACTAATCATTTCTGCCATCTTGGGGGGGGGAGCTTTATAATATATCCCAACCCAACTTTGATAAGAAAAGTGAATGGTATTCTGCCACTAAAAAATTGGATAGCATGTTGTAATCATCATGGGATGACAGGTGCACGATCTGCAGCAGTCATATTGCATAAATTTAGTTGGTTGCTCATATGATCTTTTCAATAAATACCCAACTGAAAGGTTTTCCATATCCCAGTAATCAAGATATGTTCTCATTGATCTCCCAAAAGTCTAGAAATGTTTTTTGAGATTTGATCTTTTCAGTTTCCTCTGTAGAGTATGATGCTTGTGTATAAAATACCAGAAAGCTCTCACTGCAGTTCTTCAATTAAAAAAACTGGTAAACTCATTGTTCCAGAGATAATTGAGTCAGAGTCTTATTCTTCTCATGAATTTAAAACCATAAACTTCCAGCTGTAAGAGAGATGTTTATCTCTCTTTTCCCAGAGATTCAACCTTTAAATAATTAAATTTCCTCTTTTAGTTGGGTCAGGATTACTATTTAAATACAAAACTGTGCAGATATTTTGTTAATGAGTGTAGGCCTCTTTACATTAAAATATGGCCTCCATAAACTGATTTTTTTTTCTAAAGGCCAATCAGCTTCTCATTAACTTTATTCAGTTTCTTGCATACAGAGTAAGATCAATCAATCAATCAATTCAGGCTTTATTGGCATCTAGCATTTGTAATTAAATCAAAACCCCTATGAGGATTTAGAAGGACCACACTCAGTGAAATGGTATCAAACTGGGTTGCTGCCATTTCTTTATAAAACAGAAGCATGAAAAGTCAATAAGGGAGACTTAAGCCTTCTTTTACCCCCTCTAAAGTCATTATTAGCTGGCATAAAATAATTTCATCAGCATATAGTGGAAATATTTCAACTCTTCTGCTTCTTCGTATTGTACTTTATATTTATCCCTATCCCTGCTTTCACTTTATAGAGACTAGCACCAGCATCCATATTACATTTTTCCATCATGAAAATGGAAACTGTAGACACTGTAAAGGAAAACCTTACGCCTCCCTCATTCTCTCACAGTATTGGCACCTACTGAATCATTTTTAGTTGTCTTTAAAAGTTTCACATTTGATCTGTGGAAATCCAGGGGGAAGATGGGTGACAAACTTTAAAATACAAAAGGTCAAAACTGAAGAGTAAAACCAAAGGATAAATATTTTGCTTCAAATGCCTCAAATTACACTCCAAGTGTAATTCAACTATATTTCATTTTTATAGTTGAAATACTACCTTCTCCATTTTCAAACTGATTGGTAAAAAAAAGCAAGTTCATGTGATATAACTTTTTCAGCTCTGAACACCAAAAGTACTGGACACCAGTTTAAATGGTTAGTTCATATTTGCTCTATTATCATGTGTTGATTTGGGAGCATTATGTACATCAGGGGTAGTCAACCTTGGCTCTTTTATGACTCGTGGACTTCAACTCAGGAATTCTGGGAGTTGAAGTCCACAAGTCATAAAAGAGCCAAGGTTGACTACCCCTGATGTACATGATGTCTTTTACTATTACAGGCCTAGTAGTTTTCTTAAGACTAGCTATAAATATAGCTGAGGACAACTATAGACTGGTGCATGTCTTCACTGGTTGATCAAAGTACTTCTCATTTTGGAGACACTCAGTTCCCAAGAGGCAGATCATTTCTGCGTGAGTGTCCCAGCAAGGAGCCACTTTTCCACACCATTCCCAAATAAACATTAGTAAGTCCAGATAGGTCATGAGAATCAGTTTGATCTGATGGTTAAGACATCAGACTAGGAACTAGGAGACTAGTTCTGACTTAGGCATGGAAACCCAGTTGAGTGATTTTGGGTCAGTCGCACTCCCTCAGCCTAACTCACCTCACAGAGTTATTATTATGGGGAAAATAGGAGGCAGAAAGAGTATTGTGTGTGTTTTCTGCCTTTATAATTTAGAAATATTATAAAAGGTGGAAATAAATACACTGTAATAAAGCCTGTTCTTAATTCATAAGACAAAGCTTGAACTTATATCCAATCTATAGATTCAATTTTAGAATGATTTCTTGTCCTCACTAACCATTCCCAGATCATTCTCCAGCACCACCCAGTTTTATTCTTCTCCTTCACAGTATTTTCTCCAGAAAGAGTTCCTTCAATCTATAATAATGTTTATATAGCTTGGTTACATGTCTGAGTTTTCCCTCCTTCCCCCTTAATCTTTTCTTTTCCACCTGAGCTTCATTTTCCGCAGCATTTTAGGCTGGAAATCAGATCCTTCTATTTTATTCATCCACCTTCACATCATCTAACACTAGCACTTTGAACCCAGCTTAGTAGTTAGCATGCGAAAAACAAAGTTCTTTATTATTCTCCTCTCATAAGATAAAAATAATCAAGGCAAAAATGCACAGAAGCTAGCAGAGTAGAATAAAGAAAATTAAAAGTTAAATAGTTCAGGAGATTCAATTTGCTTTCAAGTCTGGATGTTTCAGTATCATTAAGACCTGATGATAGGTAAATACAACCATTATTTCAGCACAGAGATATATTTCAAAATATTCATATATATCATCACTTCCAAGGCTTAAAAGGGATCCTATGGAGAATGTTTTTCAATCAAACAACTGAATGAGCAATAGTAAATTGTATTTGACATTCTTTGCCTCCTTTAAACCTGTTTATTATTCTCAGGATGCACTAGGTGTGATTGCCATCTGGAAGATGTAATTTTCCATTCAAAATTACTTCTCTCTTTCACAGTGTTTTCTAAGTGAGTTTCACTTCTAATGACTTTTTCTTTCTTTAGAGTTTGTTTTTAGTAGACTTTAAAAGGGCAAATTGTATTGCATGCTGAATATTCTTCCCAAATACTATTCATTCATCAGTGTTTGCCAGACTATTTTTACAAAAGCAACATGTTTGGGAAAAAACATGCCTGGAAAAAAAAATATGCAAACCAATTCTCTGCGGGAGAAAGATTTGAAGTGAGTGTCAACTCTGCAAAGCAAGGAATGAGAAATTAATTCCATTTTAAATTTAAAAAATAGGAACTTTCTTCAAAGTGTCACAGCAATGTAGTCTAACAATTCATTAGCAAATGTTATTTACACTGTTACTTTCATACAGATTTTGAACAAAATTGTTCATCTCAGTTAAATATTCTAATATTAAAAGCTCAATCATATGATATTTCAATATAACACTTCTAGCACAAAATTATGCCTGCTCTTCTAACAGCAAGGTTAGCATGAAAGAGACATATTGTCAGTCATGAACATGTACAGTATATCCCACTACTGTCCTTTTCTCTGGGAAGCAAGAGTTTGTTTGGAAGAGATAATAAGGCAAAAAAATAGGCTGCTGATAACTCTATTGTATCATCTTCTTGCATTTGCAATTCCAAGAACCAATTCGTGGTAAATGTGTGGGGAATGATGGTAGACATCTGCTACATTCAAACATGGTTTGGAAAAATGTGGTTGGGTGCTTGGTTGGAATCCTACTTCCAACCTTTTAGCCCAACTTTGATTAAAAGAAGAAGGAATAAAATCTTAATTTATCACAATAACAAAAACAGCATATTGTGATTTGAGCACTTTCTTGAACCTGGAAGTGGTGACCATGTGACCCATGATCAAAAGCCTACCTACAGTGGAATCATTAACAAGTTCTTTTAGGAAGCTCTGACAGATCAAGGGCAAGAGTTGAGATTTATTCCCCTCTAAGTTGTGAAAAATATCATGGAGAAATAAAGATTTGCTTTACTAATGCAATTAGGGCTCTTGTGGTTATTCTCCAATACTCTGTGCCAATCTTTGCCATTATTCTAATACTAATAAGCATAACTTTACTAATTATTAATAATAAACATTATTAAATAATAATTATTAGTAGCAGTATTGAAAAATAATAATAAATATAACTTACATTTTTTCTTATGTGCTTAAGTTTAATCTCTGCTGTTATCTCTTTTAGGTTCTCCTCCCTAAGGACCTGGCAGTGAAGGTTGTGGTTCAGGCTGGATTGTCTTCTGAGAAGCCTTTCCACTTCCTTTTACAGCTGTAATTCCCTTAAAGAGATTGGAACCACATTGCTGTTGTTGTTTAAGCTAAAGCTGAAGATGATTCCTTTGCTGACTGGCTTTATCACTTTTTTAGTCACCCTGTAATTCTTCAGTGTCTTCTTCATTCACCTTGTCACAATTTTTGGTGGTGGACTTCAGCTGGACAAAAAACACAGCAATGAAGAAAGCAAAGAAGGACTCATGTGCACCAGCCCCAGTGAGATGTTTATTCTACAGGGGGAATGACAAATACAGGTAGGGATTGAAGACTTGATCCCTCTCTTTTCACTGCCAATCAATCCACATTGAATTCAAATTCAACTTCATCCATGGGAACAACCTTGAGACAATATGATTCCTCAGACTAGTGTCTTTGAAGGCAGAAATGGGACTCTGCAAGTTTTGTAATATCTTTTTGCTGGACATCAGACATCCTACCTCCAACACTTAGATCTTTATGGTAGCATTTGCAAATAGCCTTTTGGGGAATCTCAACCTGAGAAAGTCAACAAAAGAGCCATACTGGGGTCAAGGCAAAGAGAAGTTGGAGAAAGTTCTGCTGAAGGATTCAAATCCCACTAGCATTTTGTTATACTTCCAAGTTAGGGAGATTTTCAGAAGCATGACTAAAAGCCTAATTTTCTTTTCTTCCATTATACTGGAAATGATAGTAATAATGGAAGTAAAAAAAATAGGGACACATATTTTTCAATCTTTGCTTCTGCCCTGTTAGATTTAATTGGACAAAACATTCTGATATGTTAGTGCACTCCATTGTTGGAAAACTCCAACAAGAACATAGGATTGCCTAAATACCTTGCACTATGTTTTATTATCACCTCAGAAAATTGTTAGTAAGGTGATTTGATAATATTATTCAGAAGCTCTTCTATTAATAGAAAAAGCTCACATGAAAGCAAATTCCTATTGCTTTTGTGTCCCTTTAATTATAGGAATACAGATGACTGTTACAAATTTTAATAAAGAATCTATACTCCAGATAATTGCTATTGTTGCAGCATGGTAACAGAATTTCAATATGTTGTTTTGACCAACTGATAGGGAAATGGATATTTCATCATCAAAGCCATTAATAAGGCTCTGGAAATAAGTATAGTCTACTTCAAAGAAATAGAAGAACAATGCTGGCTTTGAACATCCTGGATTATATTTGTTAGTACAAACTAGTAATAGGCTAATTTTAACTTATTCCTCCTCCCCATTTCCCTGCATACTTGGATATTACAATAGATGCTTGAAGCTTCAAGAAAATGCCCAAGGAAATATTGCAACAGATGTTATCCTATTTGGAGACCTCCACATGCATGGAATGAGTACTAATGGTATTTCTACCCTACTACATCCACCATAGAGTATAAAAATAGGTATAAAAGTTGCATAATTGTATTGTATCTTTTAGGTAGGTATAAAAATTGCATAATTGTATTGTATCTTTTATTCATTTCTCTTTGCCTCCATTTTTAGGAATGATCATGGTGTAACACTGAGCTTCTCTTTCAGCGAATTTTTTTATACATGATTAGGGTTTCTGAATATCATTAGAGGAGAGAGAGAGAGAGAGAGAGAGAGAGAGAGAGAGAGAGAGAGAGAGAGAGAGAGAGAGAGAGAGAG
>NW_015386457.1:532973-546229 GCF_001527695.2 Protobothrops mucrosquamatus | reverse complement strand
AAGATGAGGGACTGACATGGGCAGAAATCAGTGAAGCTGATGGGTTGGGTCAAGAGAATTGGGGAAGCTGGTTGTTGGAAGGGCGGATGGCAGAAGGAATAAGGAAATTAAGTGAGTGACAGTTATGAGGGTTTATTGCAGTACAGCTTGGAGCACTGCCAGTTTTCCTTCTTTCCATATTTATGGCTGCCAATGGAGC
The DNA here is from genome assembly GCF_001527695.2 of Protobothrops mucrosquamatus. Lineage (NCBI taxonomy): Eukaryota > Metazoa > Chordata > Lepidosauria > Squamata > Viperidae > Protobothrops > Protobothrops mucrosquamatus. The sequence continues at coordinate 546,030 of NW_015386457.1, read as the reverse complement.
AGTTGCTGATGCTTTGAACTATGCTAATATTCTTTTTTTGTGAAACTCATGAAAGCTCAAGAGAAGCCATCAGCCCAGTATCAGTCCTGTTCTATTTATGCTACTTTCTTGTAATTATCCTCATTCGGCTTCTTGAAACAATTAGTTTCCCCCCTTTTCAAAGAAAAGAGCAAAATTTTCAGGGCTGGAGTCTGGAATTCTTGCATTTTTCTTTATCACTTTAAAGAGGCTGATGGTATTTTATTTCCATTAGATAATAATTTATCCAGTGGATTGTGACCTCTCTGACTTTACACCAATTAAAACAATATACAGAGAGCTAGTGAAAGGCTACGAAGTAATATAACTGAAACAACAATAGGAGAATCTCACAGTAGTAAAGGAAGCTCAAAACATCATGAAAATAAAGTTAAGTAGAGAGAACCAGTTTGATGTAGTGGTTAAGGCATCAATCTGGAAACTGGGAGATTGTGAATTCTAGCACTCTTAGGCATGAAGCCAGCTGAATGATATTGGACCAGTTCTTCTCTTTCGGTTCTAGGAAGAAGGCAACAAAACTCTCTACTGACCTCCAAAATCTTGCCAAGAAATTTGCAGAAACTAGTCCAGGCAGTTGCCACTGACTCTGTAGCACTGTATCACGTGCTGTCACTACACTAACAAGAAGGGTCTGGGCCATTAATAACAAAGCTGATTATAGTGTTTTTACAATCCCCATAAGGGTCACACCGTGAATTTCCACAGATTGTGTGTTTTTATGTAACCACCCAACTCAATGAGTGGGACTCTGGATAGTGTACAACCAGCAATTAAAACAATGCCACAACTGTTAAAATACCTTAAGCTAAAATGCACTACTAAAATGTAACACAAATAAATAAATAAAATAAAAACAAGGTTGCAGGAGAGAATATCCATCTAAATACAATACAGCCATTGCACATTTCTTATGTTTATTCCGGACATGGAATTGAATGCTAACTTTGGTCTGCAAACTTATTTGTATCCTGTAATTCCTTGCTTGCATTAAAAAAAGATAAGACATGGGTTGCCAGGAACTGCAATTAAAAGCAGCTACTTTATTTATTAAACTGAGCTGGGTGTTAGAATAGTAAATAACATTATCTATTGCAAGTTAGCATAAGTAATTAGAAACCTATTTTATGTATTTGTATGAGAAATACTATATAATTCAAATAAGCTCTCTATAAGATGATTTATTGTCCCTTAAGGCCAAAGTTAATCTTTTCTAGAATTAACTAAATATATAACCCTGCCTAATAGCAATGACAAACTGTACATTGTCCAGCTGATGACCTGCACATTTTTCTTATGTGGAATTACACTGCCAGTCATAAATCTATTAGAGAAGTATAATTCTTGGACAAGCTAACTGAGATATTAGAGTACCCTTGAAAAGCGTATTCCTTTTCTGGAACATCCATTTTAAACTAGATTTTTATAGCTCAAAAGCACAGTTTTAGTTCACATTTTTTGAAAAGAAGTTTGTGTCCTGTTTACGCTGAAAGAAGAAAAGGAATTGAAATATAGGACTTCAGTAAAGATGGAGGCCAATTGCATAAGAGTGAACCCATCACATATTAAAATAGTACATAATTTTTTTCACATCCTTAGTACTTTTTTTGAGAGGATGGTAAAAAAAAATCAAGATGGTAGCTACAGCCATTGAGCTGAAGGATCTCTTCAGTTTCTACATCTATCACTTAGTATATAAAAAGATGGCAAGGCTTTGATCACATGGCCACTTTGACTTTTGATTCTTGACCACTTGATTCCCTAGTTTCAATCTGTGTATTTCCATTCTTGATAGCATCTGACAGAATTATAAAGACCATAAAATTAATCCAGATGAGGCTGCCTTGTTAAGTCTGGGACTCAGCTGAGATCACAACCAAGGTCCTATGACATCATTGTGGGAATTGGTGGGAAATCTCGACCCAAGGTTCGTGACTTGTATGTCCAGACTCCAGAGCAAAATTCAAATACAGAGTTGCTGGAGGGAAGGGAGTAATTTCTTGTACTTCTGAATGAAACTCAGGTTTCAGATCTGTAAATAAACAGATGGGTTAACAAGGAAACTGTTGTACATGTTGAATTTTCCATCACAGCTCTTAGATGTGTAAAATAAAATGGAGACTCTTAACAGCAGCTTCTGAAAGCAGATGTGCAAGCTGGGAACAAAAAATTGGACTGCATTAATGATCCAAAGGGAGATGATCTACTCCTGTTCCCAGGCATCATGAAGCACTTTTTTCAAAAGATCTGCATTTAGCCCTAGTACTTTCCCTTAATGAGATTATGGAAGTATGGCCCAAATCACTGATAACCATTTAATGTCTACCTCTTTCTTCTGGTCTCACTGCCACTTTGCAACAAGAAAGAGACAGAGTTACTAGTGCCACATTAAAAAAAGATAATACCATTATGCTTAATTTCAACCTCTGGTTCCTGGTAAAAGGTTAATGTAGTTTTTACTTCACTCATAATCTCCGAACAGAAAGATGAGTGAATGACAATCTAACCAAGCAATACCATCATTTCAACTACAATAGGATAGTGAAGGATATTAGGGGCTCATTTATCTCCATTGACTTTTCTGCAATATGTATCCTTAGGGTCACTCAGTCACCAACTTTGTGACCCATAATTGCAACAGTGAGATTATAAAAATGGTCTCCAGTGAATAAGACTTGTTGAAATAAATAGGGCATAGGAGTAAGTATGTTTGAAAATGCAGTTGTAATCCATTATGAATGAAGGATACTCAACATTTGGGGATTGTTCATCAAGCAGGAAGTGTTTTTATTTTGCTTTCATTTAACAACTTGGCACATGACCAAACAAGGACTGCATTTTGCTGTTATAAAGCCAGTGTGATTCTCTTGTCTTTATTTAAGGGTTCTTTTCCTAATTCAGTTTTCATACATAAATATAAAGGAGCAATATTGGCTGCCAAACAATCACCACTTTTCTCCATCAAAAAAGTTTAATTTACAGGGTACATGCTAAGCTTAAATTCTTCAGGCAAGTTGAAATAGATAGAATCAGAGAAAGCAAAAGCTATTTTCTTCTCTGAGAAATACATACTGTGTGAATTATTTTTAGGTTTCCAACTTGTGCTCCACATTTATCTTTGAGAATCCTACAATTCTGTAAGGTTTGATTTTTAGTGTTCTTCAGTAGTTCCCATAAATCCTCTTCATACTGGCTACCAGGGTTTTTTTGGCCAGTGTTGTTATAGCTGTAGTTTTGGACACAACTTTCTGTATTGTTCAGCCTTGCCTTTGTAATAGCATCCTTCAAAGATTGCAGGAGAAGAAAACATCATTTATTTAAGTTTCTGCTAATTTCATTCCAATTGCTGTGCTTCAGGCAGTCTGAGCTTCCGTATAGTAGGAACAATCAGGTTAGCAAAACTCAAAACCCACTACTATGGAGTCTCCTGCTTTAAGGATCATGTAACAAAGTCCAGTAACTGGAAAGTATTCGGATGTGTTAAAAGTAGCTTATTTTCTGATTATTTGTTCTGTGATAAATTGTGTAAGGAATCCAGATCAAATGTCATTTTAAGACATTTGGTATAATTGTTAAGATTTTGTACTAGGATTGCAAAAAGTTTTGCATTGATTAGAAGAAATGACCAGTCAGACAACTGAACCTTCAGGGTGCTTGTCCTGCTTGCTTGATTTACAAAGAAAATGTACAGTATAGGCAGAACATTTTTTTTATGTTATATGCATGCATATGGAAAAAGATCTTACTGTGATATCCCAGTAGAGGGATATCTGTCAATATTAGGGCTCCTTTTATTTCCTTTTATATCCACCATCCAAACTCCCACATGCCAGCTATAAGTGTTTTCTATGATTGTTTATTAATGGAGCATTCTGTATTTGTAAACAGTGTTGCTATATCTCTCCCCCTCCCAGCTGCTTTTAAATAACATTTAAACTTAAAGTGCAGAAAAAGACATTCAAATTACAAGCATATTGCAACAAGAATACTTGGCTTTCTAGCTTAAACAAGGCATGAAGGAAGGACTTGAGCAGAATTATTAAAATAAGCCAGAGAAAATAAATAGGGAGGAATACTTCTCCTTCACAACAGTAGAACCCAAACAGCTTTCCATACAATTAAGAAAACACAAAAAACATAAAAATAGCTACCAACTTGGATACACTTCAATTAAGGATTAGGTGCATTTTTAGCAGTCAGCAATGTATAAACGCAAGAAAGACTGTTTGTAGGACTTGTCAGGGACTATTATACAGACAGGGACCTTCTATGGATTTGTGGACTAAAAGGGTTATAGAGGCAGGGGAAATAATAAGGTGACTACTATTCAATAAAAAGAAAAGCAGAAGTCATAATTTTGATTTTTTTTTCTCTTTTTCCCTTTTTATTCTTTTATTTTCTTGTATTCTTATTTTTTCTTAAATTTTTAGACTTTAATTATATTCAAAAATAAAGATAAAAAGGAAAATGGTATGCATATGGGTTTTATTTTTACATATTTTACCAAATATATCCATAGTATACATTCACAATCCATCAAAATGCAAAAAAAAATGAAGATTGATTCTCTTTCATTAAAAAGGACCTCAAAAACCCATTGATAGAATATATTCTGAAACTCTTCCCCCCAAAATAGGACCTTAGCAGCTGTCACTTACAAACTACAGGGGGAAATGAAACTTTTTCTTCCCCTTAACAAAAAAAAAAGCAACATATTTCCCATATCTGGTTGTTATAAAATAATGTTGAGAATACCTTTAAATTATTTTACTGGTTGCTTTGGTAAATAAAGTGTTTGAGATTTAGCCTATCTTCCATGGAAAACATTGCAAGATAACATGCTTGAAACAGTGCAAAGTCATCTTCAGGGCCAGATCTTCACCTGCACCATTTACATTTTCAAGGAAATATGACTTTTTTTAAGCTGGGAAGAAAAAAATGTAATTCTACTGAAAATGGAGACCAACCAGATGCAAGAACTACTTGACACTCCATAAATGGAGGCCCCAGGGCTGGAGTCTCTAAGACCAAGAGTGCCTATTCCCTGGTCAGTTCTAGTTTGTGCATGTTCAAAATATTTTATTTTTAGAAAACATTATAAAAGATTTTTGTATGCAGTTTTCTATTAATTAAACCTTATTCTATGTCTAAATGACATTATAGGTCTATCTTTTTATGTCATTTTATAATTTGTATGTAAGCACATAGTTTCTGAGAAAAAATAATTAAAAAATTACTCCTTAATACATTCATATTCCGGAGCAACTAAATAGTTTGCTTTTTTTTAAAAAGGAAAAAAATGTCATATTCTGGAAACAAAAGTAAAATGAAGATAGATTTATCACCTAGATATTTAATTATCAGCATCCAGTATTCATAGGTTAAAACCGGATGGAGGAAAAAATCATATTTAAAATCTCTACTCTCCCTTGAGACATATAGAGAATTTCAGCAATTCAATTTGAAGTGTTACTCATCCCAAAAAATAGAAACACTGTACCTTGGTATTATAAATTAGAGAACTGAAGTGAACTGACTCAGTTTAGCTAGTTGCATCAATTTATATACAGAAGTCTCTTAGCATCCAGCTGAAGTATGATGGCCATTCTTATTTGGCACTTCAAAAGGGAGCATTTCTTTGACTCAGTGTTTCATATTGCTCCTTTGAAACGTTGTTGAATCCAAAAGCTTTCAAGCTTCATACAGTCCTAATATTGAAATGTACATTATAATGGCAGAAATACTATCACTGACCTCCAGTTAGTTCTGCAAGTACATTGTTATATCATATTTGTTTTATACTTGGGATTTCTCCCAGGCCCTATGCATCCAAAAACTAATTAATTTGCTGGAGTATTTTTAACTTTGAAAAGGCACAATTCCTAGTTTTCAAGCAGTCCAAATAAATGAACGCTTATTAGAGATTCTTTGTTCTTCCTTATATTGAAGGTTATGTGCATAATGTGCTTATTTTTAGTTTCCAGCAAATACGGAGGGGCAATTATGAAGGATCATTTTTTATCTTTCTTGGTTGACTTGTAAAATAGCTAGAAAATTTGATGTTCCAATATACTGTACAAAGAATTTGTATACAAAGTGATACCAAGAATTTTTAAGACTAATATTCAACTGAAATCAGAATTTTTATTGATGAGCTTAATGGACAGACAACAACAACAACAACATAATAACAACAACAACAATAATAATAATAATAATAACAATAACAACAACAACAACTTTATTGTCACTTTGAATATACACCAATCGGCATACATCAAAATGAAATTTCATTGCATACAGCTCTCAAAGGGCCACCACCTCCAATATACACTCCTTGTTCATGGCCAGTTCAAGTTTCAGAACGTCCATCTTAGTCTCTAGGGAGCGAACGATGGCAAACAGGACAGATGGAAATGGAGCTCCATGTGGATTAGTCCTCAAGTTAGCTTGTATTCCTACACAACAACCTTGCCTCCTTTCCTTTTCCAACTAGAAAAGACTAATGCATCATTTTTTCTGTGCATAGTAACTGCAGCAAGATTGTTATAAACACAAAGATGAAAAGATTGAGCAAAACCTACAGGAACGGTTGAGAAAAATGACAGAATTTGCAGAAATGGCAAAATGTACTTGTTTGATTAGGGAAAAAGATAATATAGGTAGTCTTCAACTTACAAGAGTTCATTAAGTGACCATTCGAAGTTACAACATCACTGAAAAAAGTGACTTATGACTGCTTTCCACACTTACAACCATTAAGCATCCCCATGGTCATGTGATCAAAATTCAGATGTTTGGCAATTGGTTCATAGTTATGATAGTTGCAGTGTCCCAGGATTATGTGATGACCTTTGGCAACCTTCTAACAAGCAAAGTCAGTGGAGAAGCCATATTCACTTAACAACCGTGTTACTAACTTAACAGCTGCAGTGGTTCACTTAACAACTATGATAAGAAAGGTCGTAAGATGAGGCAAAATTTACTTAACAACTATCTCACTTAGCAACATAAATTCTGGGCTCAATTGCAGTTGTAAGTCAAAGACTACCTATAAATATATTTTTAGTGATTTATGGGCTTTTTGCTGAAAAGAGAAAAAAATGAACTTATACTTAATGGGTTTGATATTAGAAAGACTACAATATGAAAAGAAGGAATATAACAATAGAGACAGAGGATAAAATATAAATATATTTATAACTGCTGTAAAGATCAGAAATCAATTCTCTATCTCTTTCTTTTTTGTCTTTTTTCTTTCATTTCTTTTCTATTTACTTACCACTTTTTTACTTTTTAACTAGCTTTTTTTCTTTACATCTGTATTGTTTTTATTTTGCAAAAAATATTTAATAAAAATTTAATTACAAAAAATAACCTTATCTCTCAGTCTCTTAATAGGAATATTGTAAGAAAGTGAAACTGTTCTTCAAAACACAAATAATATGTTGTTTTGGGCTCTTTTTCATTCATTGTTTGTTTTACCTCTCACCTTCTTATTTGCTTTTATTACATTAATATACAAAAATAAATAGGAAAAAGAAACACATTTAATAAAAGAACAAAAAGAAAAGGTAAGAAAATTACAAAAGCGTATAATTATTCTGATAGCAAGCAGCTCAGTTTCTCAGTACAGCATTAAATCATGTAGTGAAAAATTAGGGTTTTTTATTTTCTTAATAAAATCTCACTTCAAAAGTAGAGAATGAACACATATAATCAATCACTTATTGTAAATCAGCAGTGATACAATTTTTCCATCAATGCAAAATTATCTGTTTTGAAATACCCATGCTCAATACACACACATTTACTGATCTATATTTAATAATAATAATAATAATAATAATAATAATAATAATAATAATAATAATAATAAAAAAGTTGGAAGGGACCTTGGAGGTCATCTAGTCCAACCCCCTGCTCAGGCAGGAAACCCTATACCATTTCAGACAAATGGCTGTCCAATATCTTCTTAAAAACTTCCAGTATTGGAGCATTCACCACTTCTGGAGGCAGGTTGTTCCACTGGTTAATTGTTCTAACCCAAAACAACCACATTCACAAATGTAGGTTCAAAATTACAGATTTATTGCTCAAGTCTCTGCACAGGAATCTTCTCTGCCAATGGTTAACACATGGATAGAATTAGATAAAGTTCAACAACATTCAAGGGGGGTGGGGTGGGACTTTGTCCTCTTGTGACTACGTAAAGATCCTAAGTTGCTGCCCCACTTGACTCCTCCTTCTGGCTCTGCCAATCTGTTGTCTACAATAAATCTAAATCGCAGTCACATCTTTAAAAAGTATTTTTTCTGAAACTATGTTATCAGATATGTGAATATTAAATGAAACAGTAATAGGACAAGCCTATATTTCAGATTTAAGTGTCCCCCTCCACTCTTTTTCATACCAAGGAATAGTGGAGTTGACACCAATCATTTCAAAACAATTTCTGGGCAAGTAAAAGCTAGGCAGCAAATAACAAAATATGCATGGCAATGTTGTGACATTAAAAATGTGCTTCACATTATGAGTTATATTTGAATTGTAATGATGTTGTCTATTTTTCTTAATTGAGGTTTGGAGGACTATGTGAGTTGCTGAGTTAGCCTCATTCTAACATGATAGCAAACATTTCAACCAAATTCTTAATAATTGATTTATCTTTGTACCAGAGTTCTTGCATATAGCTAAAATCCATCTTTAAAATATTCTTAAATTGTTTAAGGAAAAAATGCACATTTAGAATAATCCATTATGCATTTCAGTATTAATAATAATTCAGGTGTCTTAGAAGCTACTAATGTATCTAGACCAGATTCTGAAATCAAATGATGTTTTAATTGGCTATATTTTCAGTTTGCATTTTTGCATCATCTAAATTCCTTTTCCAATAACTCAAATGGTTTTGAAAAGTGGTTAATAATTTACAGACCTAAAATATTGATACTTCTTGTTAATTTTAGAAATATTTACCTGCAATTTTAAACTTCTGCAAACCTGAAAGCTAAGTATATCCTATGGATAAGGATGGACATAATGCTAATCATTTCCCAAATATTTGTTGTGTTCTTTGACTGATTGAGCATACAGTATAATAGAATTTTGACTAAATAAGGATAAGGGATTAAACCTGTTAAGTCCGGAGAATAATGGTGCTTGAGACGAAGCATTTCTAACAAGTCTTTATTCTCTGCTTCCATTCTACGAATGAACGACAAGCCCAGAGGCACGCAAGCCTCTATATATACCCTCCGATCCCCGGGCAATTCCAACCAATCACAAGGCAATCCTTTCCCGCCTTGCGCATGCGCACAAGGCCGGCGCCGCTCAGTCTGGTCCCGGGCAGCTTTTGCAAATGCCCGGGACTCTTGCAACTTCCCGCGCCTGCTTCTGCAGGCACGGGACACAACACCCCTCCCCCCCTAGATAAAATAATGCTGCGCCCAACATGGACGCCACCTTTGGTAGAAGGGTGTGAAGGAGCCGCGGTAGCGTGGCGAATCATGTTGTTTTGTAGAAACTCCTTCTGTCGACCCAGGCAGACCGCAGCGATGTGGCCTTTCTTTCTGCACGCTCGGCAAATGGCGGAACGGAACCGACATTCCGCTCACTTGTGGTGACCCCCGCATCCGAAGCAACGAACCTCAGCTGGGCCCTTGTCCTGACCATCTTTGGACCTCCTCCCAGCTGCTTGGTACCGCTTGTCCACCTCCTTGTGGATGGTTGCATTCACTGGAGCGCTTCGAGTGGGCCGCAAATTCTTGACAGCTCTACCAGCAGCTTCCTCTGCTGTAACCTCTCGCAGAGCATCTTGGAAAGAGACATCTTCCATGGCAAACAGTCTCTGCTGTAAGTCTGTGTTCCGCAGTCCGCACACAAAACGATCACGCAGTCTTTCCTCTAAGTCCTTGAAATCACTCGGTTTAGCTGCTCTTCTCAAGGCCGCAACGAATTCTTTTGCTGACTCCCCAACTCGCTGATCTCTCTGTTGAAATGTGTGCCTCCAAGCCATAACAGATTGCTTGGGCTGGAAATGTTCCTTTAAAACTTTCTTCAGATCGGAGTAGGATATCGTTTCCAGAAAGTCCGGGGCGATTAGGCTCTCGGCGATCTCAAAGGCGTCTTGCCCACAAACGCACAACAATGTGGCAGCCTTTAAGCCTTCCTCCCTTATCTGGTTTATGCGGAAATACGTCTCGACTCTTGCAACATAAGATTCCCACCTCTCGGGGTGAGAGACGTCGAATTCCGCTAAACGCCCAACTTTCGCCATGATCGAGGATCAAGGTCTTCTTCTTCAGCCGCACGCACCCTCCAGCGATTTCGTACTGGCAGGATAACGCTGACTTCCACGCCGTTTTCTCTTCCGGACTTCTTTGGGTGAGTCTTCAAGCTTTCCTAGCTGTATAGACTGAATCCCATCCTCGTCGCCAGTGTTAAGTCCGGAGAATAATGGCGCTTGAGACGAAGCATTTCTAACAAGTCTTTATTCTCTGCTTCCATTCTACGAACGAACGACAAGTCCAGAGGCGCGCAAGCCTCTATATATACCCTCCGATCCCCGGGCAATTCCAACCAATCACAAGGCAATCCTTTCCCGCCTTGCGCATGCGCGCAAGGTCGGCGCCGCTCAGTCTGGTCCCGGGCAGCTTTTGCAAATGCCCGGGACTCTTGCAACTTCCCGCGCCTGCTTCTGCAGGCACGGGACGCAACAAAACCCTTACCATGTTATGAAAGAACTGTAATGAGGCGTCCTTGGTGCTCTCTGAGATTGGTTGTTACTTGCAGATGTTTCATTACCCAAACTAGATAACATCATCAGTGCTAGTAAGCTTGTATTGGTGAACTTGTAATTTTCATAAGCTTAATATAATAGTGTTTTACTTTATTCCATCTTAGCCAAACCCAACTTTAAATATTTGGTCAAGTTCTACATATCTTCAACGATTCAGAGAAACTGAACAGGTTTAGACAAAGGCAGTGTGGATAATTAAGAACTAAAAACCAAGTCATATGAAGAATGATCAAAGGTCTACATTGATTTATTTATTTATTACAAGGACTTTTATGCCACTTCAATAAAAAAAAATCTAAGGGATTCATCACGCTGGCTGAAGAATTCTTGGAGTTGAAGTCCACAAGTCATAAAAGGGCAAAGTTTGAAGAGCCCTGAATTAGATGAACAAAAATGTTTCGGTAACAATTTTTTTGTTGACTAGCAATATTGGGGGCAATGAAGACAAGGGGAGAAGCAAGTCATTTAGTAACAATTAGCACCAAATTTAAAGCTGTGAACACTTGAACAGAGTGCTTAGCATTTAAATCAAGATTGCAATTTGCATTTAACGGGCTTCATTAAAGCAAGTAAAGACTTTATTACCCTTAAGATTGTGTGAGTCCATCTTTGATACTTTACAAAGTATTAAAGTCTACATATGCAAGTATATATGTACTCTCTCACACACACACAAAGAGTCAATATAGTGTAGCACTTAAGATGCTGGACAAGAAGCAAAGAGATTCTTCATTTAGGCACAGAAGCTGGCAGAGTGGCTTTGGGTCCTTGAATGAAACATTGCAAAATATCTATCTATGAAGTTATACTGGTCTAGTGCAATGATATGTGAGAATAACATATCATCATAACCATCATATAAAACATTTCTCGGTTCACAAAAAAGCCACCATGAATTACTTATAAAATAATAAAAACAGGATAAAATTCTAATAAATAAGTACATTTGGGAATACAAGGCCCAATAATCAATTCCATTTCATTCAGGAAATGGCTTCATCATTCATTATCATTCTTTACCATCATTCTTTTCCTTTGCATAAAATGCCTCATGATGTCTTAAGATCACCATAGAAATTACTTACTTAGACCATGTCAGTGCCAATGTCCCAAAGTTACAGGAGTTTAAAAAAATAGATTTTAAACCATTTTATTCCAAAACCATAATTCTATTTTTATGCAATTTGGCAAAGTTTCATAATTGTTTAGTATTTCTCAAGGCTTATCACATTCTAGAAAAAAAATAAAGTGACAGAAAGTTTAAAAAGAGATCTTAGGAAATAGAGTTGAAAATATTTGCTGATTTTATGCGCTCTGTAAAATAAAAAACATAGAGCCATACAGTGGTGGAATTCAAATACCTGAACAACCGGTTCTCTTATTCGATGCAGGCCTGGGCCTCTGAAGCCTGTAATGGACTTCCAGAAGTGGCATCCATGCACTTCCAGCAGGCCATTCTAGGCCAGGGAGGCTTGTTCCAGGCCTCCAAGGCCTAGACTGGACTTCTGGAAGCCAGCCGGTTCTCTGAATGCAGTAAAATTTAGCTACCGGCTCTACCAATCCAGTGCAAACCAGATTAACCCCACCGCTGGAGCCATATGAATTTTCTACATTCTAGACTGTGGAAGTTCTAAGAGGGAGTTCTAAAAGGGAGGAATATTTAAATCAGATTAAGCTGCATTCCACAGCAATCTGGATCATTTACAGAGCTATGCATCTGGACCTCAAATTTATCTTTCAGCCAACCAGCAGATACACAAAAGCTTAAGTTTGAAACTGTTTTTCTCCAAGGAAAATTCTTACAAGTGTCCTGATAATCCAGACATAATGTCCCTTTTTCCATTATCATAGCTATCATTTTGCATTTGTCTTAGTAATCTGGCATTTGAAGTAACTTTGGCTGCAACTGCAAGATTCACAATGTTTCATGTCATCTAAGGATGTTGCAAAGGATGAACAATTGATGCTGTTATGTTTGGTGTTCTGTGAGGCATCGACGAGGCAGCAGGTGAACAAACAACTCTTTATTAAAGGTTTAAACCAGACATGTCCAAAGTCCGGCCCGCGGGCCATTTGCGGCCCGCGGGCCAGTTTAATCCGGCCCTCGAACAGCCCTCCCTGCTCTATATAAATGCGGCCCTCCCATGGCCCTCCGGCAAGTCCCATGAGAGAGAGAGAGAGAGACAGACAGACAGACAGACAGACAGACAGACAGACAGA
>NW_015386457.1:522194-531630 GCF_001527695.2 Protobothrops mucrosquamatus | reverse complement strand
AGAGAGAGAGGGGAGAGGAAAGGGAAAGGAAAGAGAGAGAGAGAGAAAGAGGAAAGAGAGGGAGAGGAAAGAGGCATAAAATAATTCATTTGCATTTAATTGTAATGGTTCAAAGAATGTTCGGAAAAATGTTCGGCCCTCCAGCACGTTCACTTCATCCAATCTGGCCCTCTTTGAAAAAAGTTTGGACACCCCTGGTTTAAACAGAAGCCTGGATAGATGCAGCTCCATCCCTATTTATACACTCAGCAACTAGGTGACAGCCAATAGGATTCAAGTATTAGTTCCCACTTTAACACAAGATAATTAGCATGTAGATAGCAACTCTGGCTCTTAACTGCCAGAGTCTTATGACCGTTTTTTCAACAATTCCAAGTAATTCACCTCAATACATTACAGATGCCATTTAATGGCAGATGCCCAATAAAGCAGTAAATGCCAACAAATTCTGCACAACATGGCAATAAATTATGTCGGTGTTGCAGTTCCAAAACATTGTACATTTATGTGTTGTGCCTGAGCAGCTCAAAATCTAGGCCAGACAAAGGTTGATAAACTGATATAATACTTTATAGGGCTCCAAGTAAAACATAATCACTGATAACTTTTTCATCAGGACTGTTTTGGGCTCACTCAGTGTCAAAAATAGTGAGCTCCCCGTCAGATGCAGGCAAAGTGAAAAACACACATATTAAACCAATCATGCTCATCACAGCTACCAACTGGATATAAGCTGCTTAGAGAAGTGTTGCAGGAACTAAATAATCATTTGGAAAATTACTTTTTGTTTATTACATTTGAATCCTGTCTCCAACAAACTTGCAGATATGACATGCCTCATTGTTCTCCACTTTGTCCTCACAGAATAGATAATTATGTGACTCGACAACTCCATTAGAAAGATGGCTTCTGGATGGAGAAAGTGACAGACTAACACATCTCTGAGAAGCAGGAATGAACCTGAGCTGGAGATTGATGAACAGATGTAGTGCCTGAACTGGTGGAGCTTTTCTGGGTAAGAAGCCAAAAAAATTACACAACTCTGCTTCAGAAGACAGATCCTTACAAGGAAATCCTACACCTGAAGGCAGAATGGAGGAAAGATTAGTAAATATGAAAGAAAAGGTGAATAAAAAAAATTAAAGGATTTGTAACTCAAATGATTGGAGAGGTTAAACAAATTAAAGAAAAGTGGAAATTGTGTAAAGTCAGTAATGATAAACTGAGAGATGGAAAAAGATTTACCCTTCAGAAGTTGTGGGTGCCCCATCACTGGAGACTTTTAAGAAGAGATTGGACAACCACTTGTCTGGAATGGTATAGGAACTCCTGCTTGAGCAGGGGGTTGGACTAGAAGACCTCCAAGGTCCCTTCCAACACTGTTATTCTGACAGACAATGTTGCAGCGAGGCTACTATATGCATAAAGATGAAAAAATACTGAAATAACCACAATGGAGGTGTGGATTGTAAAGAAGGCAGAATTTCCAGAAATGGCAAGCTTAACTTGTTTGATCTGGAATAAATCAGCATGTTCCTTTATAAAAGACTTGAAACCCTTTATAAACATTATGCTGAACCTTGGGGAAAAAAATGAGTCCATGATTTGGGTTTTGCTGATTAAGCAGGGTTGAATGTGGGAAGAAGGGAATTATGTAATGTAATCTTAAAGAGGGACAAGCTATAAGTTTGTTAGTAACTGCTCTAAAGAAGCACAAAAATTGCTTATTTAACTATATAGATATATTCTTATTAAATGTGTATGCCGTCCATCTCACTATGGAGCGACTGTGGACTTATTGGCAACTTTGTAGAGGAAGGACAGAATCAATAGAATCAGTAATATGGGAGATCCCTGTTTTATAGTTAATCTGAATGTAGGATATTATGAATGTTCTTAGCTATTTTATGCTATTTTTGTTGTTTTTAAATTTTTGGTTGTTTTCATTCTGTATTTTCCTGATGTGCTGCTAGCATTATTAATATTCCTCTCCTACAAGCTTTACTTGTCTCCCATATAGTTGCCTTTGATATTCCTAGAGTTATATTTCCCAGAAATTTAGCTAAAGTTATTTAGCTACTCTCATGAAGGTTTAATGTGGGCTACAGGATATGGGCACAATTTATCCCATCCTTCTGTTCTTACACTGTCAGGTACTTTACATTCTGAAAGAGACCTATGAGTGAATTTAACCCAATGCATTTGAAACTGGCAGCCCAGCTATGAGGAAAATAATTCTAAATATTTTTGTATATTTTATATTTTATAGAAAGATTGCAAAGGTTTTAAACATTACTAACATATTTTAATGTAAACATGTTTCTGAACTCAGATCTTTTTCCCAATTTGAATCTACTAGGTAAGATGTGCAAAAACTGCTTTAATTTAAAAACTATGAATTAAACTCATTCTTAAAATGAAAATGGAGAGTAAGCCTTGTTATTAAAGATGAAACAACGGAATGCGTAACAGGAAGTTTAATAAGTGAATAAACCTAAGCAGCGTCTTTAGACAATGTATTTTTATGACCCTTTCTATCTACTGAAACTTTTGCGTTATCATTTTTATGCAGAAAGATCACTCTGAGGTTTCCCCCCCCAGTTTTAAAAGTTATCCAGTGATTTTGCTACTTACAGATAAATATTAATTTTCAAAGGCTTTTGGACTATGGTAAATGACCACTTTACCACAGAGGGCAACTTAATGTAACCTTTTTGCCACGTTACAATTGCAATTTTCTCACATCAGAAGCAAAGAAATCAGTACATATTGTTATTGAAAATTTGAAAAGCGTTTAGAGAGAGAGAGAGAGAGAGAGAGAGAGAGAGAGAGAGAGAGAGAGAGAGAGAGAGAGAGAGAGAGAGAGAGAGAGAGATATTTTAACAAGATGGATAATATTTCTGAGTGCATTTTAGATCCGAAGCTCACTTTCTGTCCTACAAATGCAGAAAAATGGTAACTGAAATAGTTCTGCTTGAGAGACACTGCTTCTGGGTTGAAGTTATATATATCCAGGTCTTATGAGAACCATATAACTTTACTTAATACACATCTCAGCTTATATGTGCAATCTGTTTTACAGTTCAAAAAACTAGTTGGCAAAGTATTGGAAAACATTAAAAAAACTTTTCAAGCACTTACTGTATGAGAATGTCTTATTCCTGGAAAAGTGAGCTATCCCTTTTTTTGACTATGATTCTTCTAAAAAAACAGCACTTTTTAGCTAAAAACATGTAAGACGATATACCCAACTCTATAAAAAAATAAATCAATAAGCAACACAATTCTAATTCTTCATATTATCCATATTTGTATTTTTAAGTCTAGTTTCTAAGTTATGATATTCATATTTTGCAAAAACAAATGCTTCATTTGTTCACTATGCTCTTATATTGTGTATGATAATAAAATGGTACTATAGACTGCCTCAGGGCAAGACTATATGTATGTCATCATGAGTATACTTTTTCAGCATCTTTCAACATTTTTCCTATGAGGAAATTTGATCAGCTGCTAGAGACCTAACAAATTTCAATGTGTTTTATATTTTTTTTAAAAAAAAATACATATTGCTATTGTAGTATTTACAGAAATTACTTTCATAAGTTACCTCATATATCATAAAACATCATATATTGTAAAACATATTATCAACAGATATTATTCAGTTGTGGGGAAAGTAGGACTGCACTTTTCTCTTTATCATCCTCCATTTGTTGAGTCAAAATGGAGATTTTTTCATTTAGCAAACTTTAGTCTTATTCTCCCAGTTCAATATCGGCAGCAATGGCAGTTGTGTGTATATGTCAAAAAGTCAAACTAGTGGTCATGATATATGTATCAGCATGTGTGTGTGTGTGTGCATATATATATATATATACTCATATATGTATATATGAGACTAAGACATAGGTGAATCCAAACAAGGTGTAAAAGATGGATTGATGACATCAGCAAGTATTGAGGTCCCAATTGGCAAAAGAAAGCTCAGTACCATATAGGCTGGAAACATGCAGAAGAGACCTTCATCCTGCAGTGGACAGACAATGGATATATATATCCATTGTATGTATGTGTATATATATGTGTGTGTGTGTGTGTATGTACATGTGTGTGCGTATGTGTCTGCACATACATATATATAAATATACATACACATACACACACACACACACACACATCTCTTCTTGGTTTATCTATGCCTTAGTCACCTCTTGTTTGGATTAGTGAAATGCTCTCTACATGGGGCTGCCTTCGAAGACTATCTAGAAGTTGCATCTGGTCCAGAATGCCATGACACGCTCAGTTTTTTGTTTCCTGCAGTTCACCTGAGCTGCATTGGCTTCCAGTTGACTTTTTGATGCAATTCAAGGTGCTGGTTAGCATATTTAAAGCCCTACCCAGCACAGGACCAGATTACCTGTGAGACCACTTCTCCCTAAGACAGTCTGCTTGTCCTACTAGCTTAGATAAGGGAGGGCACTTTCCAGGTACCCATGCCCTATCAAGGCATGCCTTCTCCATGTCCACCCTACTCCTTTGGAACAGCATCCCACCTGAAATTCAAGGATTCCCTACCCTTTTAGTCTTTGAGAAGGTTATGAAATCCTGGCTGTTTCTCCAAGTGTTGGCTTAGGGAGGGAGTTGAACTGTGAGGATATTTGGTCTGGCATGGAGGAGGAAGGCATTTTGTTTTTAGCTATATTTCTATGGTTTGTGGTGAGCTGCCTCAAATCATCATATGAGAAAGGCAGCCATATAAGTCCTATAAATAAGCAAGAAATAAATACGAAGGCAGTGTTTGGTATCTTTTAGGAATGGGACAATCTTTTTGTCATACCACAGGAAAAGTTGGATTCAGCATGGCAACCCAGGATTGGTTAAATTCAGATTATTCAAATTATTTATTTTGCATGATATGTTGTGGACCTAAAGCCTATTTGCTTCTCCAATCTGGCCAACTGCAAAAGTTCTAGCACAGATTCTAGGATTCCAATAATATTCAGTAAACTAATTGGTCTATAATTTGCAAGATCATTCCCATTATCTTTTTGGAAAACAGTGAGCACAGTGACCAATCTCAGTCATCTGATATGTGAGCAAATTGTCTATGAAAGTCAGTAATGTTGCCTTCATGACAGACCATCAATCAGTATTATCTTTGACTAACACTGCTAATATAGAATCATTCCCAGGAGTTTTTCCTCTATCCTGGGAGCCAGGCAGCATGGAAATGGTCTGAAGTAAGAAGGTACTGGGACAAAAGACACCATATAGTTTAGAAAAATGCAGCTCATGGTTATGCCACAGAACAGCCAGGAGAAACCTGTGTTTTGACGGCCTGTTGTTATTCTACAAAGGGTTGAATTTTTTTTTAATTTCATAGCTTCAATTAGCTTCTGCCAGATAGCTACCATCATATTTCTAATTTTCTTATTCAGTAGGATTTTATATCTCCTTTTTGTTTCTCTCATAATGGAGTTTGTGCTAGCTCTAGGGTTGCTTTTATAGCAATTAAATGACTCAGTTAAGGGTGGGGTTTTTGTTTTGTTTTTTGCAATTATGGTGAGACCATTTCTTAGATACCAGATTATGCAAGGCCAATTTGAAGTTTTCCCCTACTACAAATCTCAGAAGGTTCTGAATAAGTCTTTCATATAATTCCATTACACTTGAAACCTTGGGGCATAGATTGAGCATCCCTCTGAAAATGCCATGCATAGAAATTTACTTTGTGAGAAATTCATCTAATTGGCCAGTGTCTCACTTAGCTTACTGTTTCATCTACATTTCCCTGAAGAACAAGATGTTGAAACAGGTTAAGGATTCAGTAAATGATGGGTCTGAACTTTTGGAGCCCAAGCCATTGATATTCCCTGACATCAGTAGCAATTTGCTATCTTACAATGTCATTTTATCCCTGGTTCTCCCACGGATGGAGATTTGAGTACCTGTGTAGGGATGAAATAAGGTTTTCTGTAATCTCAGAAGGTTCCATATGCCGTTTCTTCAATGAAAAAAGAATATATTCTTGGTAATTAATAATAATTAATTGTAAGGGGTTGGGAGACATACTTATAGGATAGATTTTTGAGCCCCAAACTCTTACATTTCTTGTGCTAGAGTTTTGCACTAGTTGAGGTTCTCAATTTTAAAACTGAGAGACCTGTGATTTACAAATTGGCAAATTGCTTAATTGGCAAAGATCAGTTCAACTATTAAATGTGGTATAATTCTCATGTCTCATGCAATATCTCCTGAATTATCACAATTTTTTAATCTGCCCGTCAGGCATTGATTATGGCTCTGAGAGTCTGAGGCATAATTGGGCACTGGGTTCAATAATTTGGAGGGTGATTGTCAGATGAAGATTTTCATCTAGGCCTTGGATATTATTAGATTGAAACTTGGCAAGGATTCCTGATCTTGGTACTCTGTCATTTAGTACTTGCTGTCTGGACTATTCTAGATTAAAGTCTAATTGCTGTCAGATAGTTTATTTGCTATTGTGAAAGTGGAATTGCAGGAAACCCATGGAGTCAGTAGGAAAGAACTCATTTTGGCTGGATCAGTCAAATTCTATTGAGAATGCAGATGGCATTGCCCAAAATCTCAGGAATGACCAAATTATCCTTCCAAAAGCATCTATTCTTAATTCTTCTTAAAGGTGTATGTTTGTGGCAAAAATATATTTTTACAATGGAGGAAAGAATCATTATGCAATATATACAAATCCATACACGTTTCACAAAAAATTCAGTTCTTTCTCCTTGGTGTTTGTTATGAATTTCTCCTTTTTTATTCAATTATAGGAAAATATTTAATATGGCAACTTATATGAAAGCATGGATATTCATCAAGCTATTCCTTTTGGGGAGAAGTAACTTTACACTCTGCAGAGTCAAAAAAGGAAACCCTAACCCACCAAAATTAAAAGCCTACAATAGAAAAGAGAAAAGGAAATATAACCAAAATTAGTTTTCGTCAATGACAAAGTTCACTATTCACATCATTTGTACAGTGAAAGAAAAGGTTTGGTGCTTGTAAACTAAATTGCTTCATATATTGCCTTTTGTTTTTTAACTTATAATCTCTGTCTTATCTCCATCCAACTACAATTCTCTTATTTCATATCACCTTCAGCAACAACCTTCAATTCCATATTGAAACAAAATATTCCACTTTAAAGTTTATTAATATATTATATTGCTATACTATAAATCACCATACAGGCAATAAATGTGCTTTTCAACATTCATGAACAGGGGGAAAAAAACCAAGAAAATTCGGTTGCCTTTTGAAAAGCACCTCTGGGACTCTTATTTAATCATCTTCACCTCACGGCCAAAACAATTTTTCTATTCCCATTAAAATTGCTCTACTATTTCTGGTTCTTCTAATTCTAACCTTAATCTTTACCACATTTGTTATGACTATATTTTTTCTCTACACATATCCTCATTTACATCCAAGCAAATACTGTATATAATTTTTTTTCTTATGGTTGTACAACTTTTACTCTTATTTTACTACTTTTCCTTTCTTCTATTTTCCCCCCAAGATTCATGCTTCTCACTACCCAGAAATAGCCTTGCAACCTTCACTAATTCTGCCAATCACCCAATTACCGTAACTGGTAAAATCAGACTTCTATATACATAGTCATTTCTCTGTGTACAGATGGAGAAATGTATGTTGAATCAATACATTTACGGTACACAGACTTTTTTCTAAACAGAGGCTTTCCAAAGAGTTTCCATGCTCATTCACTTAAGTCTTCCAATGTGCAATCATTTTTTGTCTTCACACCATTCGTGTCACCTAACTACCATGATTTTTACTCTGGATTGAAATCATTCAGAATTTTGCACATTTTTCCCCAACATTTATTTCCAATTCATCTATTAATTCATTGGAGTCTAACATGCAACTGTTCTATTTTCAGACATATATCAACACTCATTATGCCAATTCATACTTTTTTCTCTACATTTTAGCCCTTCCATTCAGACATAATCCTACACTTTCTTTTTTTAAGTGAGTATTCTACCACTTGGCAAGATCAAGCCACCTTTATATTGATCTATTAATTTTTTTCCTTTTCTCTTAGGTTCATAAACATAAAACATATCTATTATTTCTTTCATTTAATTTGTAAATCAATGCTATTTAGTAATTACTTTTGTTACATTCAATCTTCCATATGCCATGGTTATTACCAAATGATCACATAGATCTTATAGATACTGACATTTATCGCTCATTGTAGCATTGATCAATCTAATGCTTTTTATAGTACACAGAATATATTGATTAGGTTACCAATGCTGGAAATTGTAAAGAAATTGTGCTGTTGATTTGTTATGAGTTACTGTTGTATCTTAGCCGTGTGATCATAAACATTCAAAGCCACATACAGATGTATTTTATGGATTGCTAAGTGCATTTACTGGCTACTATCCTTTATCTGTTCTGCGAAAAATTTGAATCTTTACTTCATGGCCTGACTGCTATTAGTCCATATTAAAGAAAGACAGATCAAACTAAAGAAAGACAGATCAAACAAACTGATATTGTTACCTGTGTTCCTAGGAAAAATAGAATGGCTGTTACAATTGTTAAGCTGGACTTGCCCATAATTAACTCCTGATAATATTGATCTTTTTAATTCGTTGGTTTTGTGTTTTTATATTGTTTCTATACTGTTGTACTAAGAATTTTTACCAGGAAAAAAAAATGTACACACACATATACATAAGCATACATACAAACACAAACATAAACATATATACATATTCAATTGCAACACATTATTCCAATTTGAAAAAAGAACCTCAGCATCTCCAAAAAGGAGCAATACATTTTTTCTTCGTTTGACCATAACATCCAGTTTCCTCTGCAATGATTTTTTTCTAGAAGGTAAGAAACAATTGCACCTTTTTTTTCAAAAAGACCCAGAAAGGCAGAAGAAAGGAGAAACTGGTCTTCTAATCTTGAAAAGATGCACATATTAAAAAAATTCTGCATACCTCGCTTGCAGGCTTCCAATTTTAAGAGTAGCCCCTACTTACAACAATGATTAATAATAAGCCCTCTTTGAAGTCCAATACTGGTCATCACCAACAATAGGAAGGAATATTATTGCTTATCTCCCTTGATTCTTTCATTGAGTCAACACTGACCTTCTGATTGGCTTAGTCACTTGAACATGACCTGAAGAACATTATATAATTGAAGAGTGCGCATGTGCGAGGATGGCGGACCTACTGTTTTCGGCTCCGTAGTCTCCGCGGGGTCCTCGGCGGAGATGGGGGAGCCTTGAAAGGTCCGGGGGGTGCTCGCCGGCTGGAGTTGGAAGGAGGAGAGGGTCGGCGAGCGAAAAGGACGAGTTGGACCACCCGGTCGGAGCTGTGAGCCGTGAGGGGAGAGCGGAGCA
>NW_015386457.1:509986-519436 GCF_001527695.2 Protobothrops mucrosquamatus | reverse complement strand
GTGGGAGCTCCCACCCTCTGGAACGAACTGCCCCCAGAGATCAGGGTGATTCCTGATCTCCCTTCCTTCCGCCGCGCCCTCAAGACATGGTTGTTCCAGCAAGCGGGACTGGCCTAGGGGATTTTATAGGGGTTTTAATTACTTTTAAATTTGACATTTTCAAATATTTCATTTTAATCAAATTTTAACTAGGTGTAATTTGTTAGCTTTTTATCATTTGTCAGCCGCCCTGAGTCCGAAAGGAGAAGGGCGGGATATAAATACAATTAATAAATAATAAATAAATAAATAAATGAGTGCATCAGAGATATGTAATGGCAAATGGTGCTCACATGGGGGGTGAGAGGTGGGGTGGGGTGGGGCTTAGTTCAAAGTCTTCTGAAAAATACTTTCACTTCTTTTTTTAATATATTTTATTAATTTTTTACAATAACAATCTTTAGTGCTTAGTGAACAGTGTGTTGTCTGGGTTCATATATTTAAAAACAATCAATAATAATTAATTTCTATAGTTGATCAATATGTTAGTTAATAATATATTTCCTTGATCCTCTCTTCTTCCAACAATATTCTCCTTTTGTCTATATTAAACAAATATAATTCTTAATACTTTCAATACATACAGAGTTGAGTATAAACATTTTCTAGTATTTATACATATGACAATAACATCAACATATAACATCTTTTCTAATCAGCTTATGTTTCAATTGTATTTATAGAAGTTATCTTATTAAGTCATTATATGTCCTGTTTTCAAGATTCTTATTTAAGCTTTATTTCCCCTCAGTATTGAAACCACTTTTATCAGTCATAATTTTCTCAAAATTTATTACCTTTGAATATCCAAACTTTTCATTCAAATACATGTCTCAATATTTTTACATTTCATATATTATAAAAATATTATACTATTTATATATCTTATCCCTCTTACTATTGGGCCCCTATATGTCCAAGCTTTATCTATTCTTTTGACCGTGTTCAAACAAGTATTTAATCAATTAATCTAGCAATTTAGTCATCTAGTATTCCATCTGGTACGTTGAATCACATCTCTTAAATCTAGTTCTAATCGTCTTCTTTTGCCAGGTCACTTACCAAATCAGTAGGTTTAGCTTGCCAGGTTGTATTTTTGTAGATATTATGGGGATAAAAAAGACAAATTGAGTAGAATATTCATTTTTTGTCTCCCATGCTTAATGATTCTCCTGACAGCTCTTTAATCTATTTTACTAAATCTTCTTTTTTGTCCTGAAGTTTGTTTTGAAGTCCTGGAAGAAAAAAACATCTTTTTTTATTTCCTTTGCTGTAGCAAAATTTTGTGGATTCTCTTTTGTTTGTATTAAGTTGTAGTTCTCTTCATTTGTAGCTTTCATATTTAAGTCATTTTCCTCTGATTTGTGTTCTATTGTCTGATTTATTTGTTTATTCTTTATTGTCATTTTTGAATGTTGTTTAATTGTGAGTTTAGTTAGAGATATGTTCATTTATGTTATCAAAATTGTTTTAATCTCATCATGATTTAAGACAATTGTCATTTGAATCTGTTGCAGCATTGCATATATTTTCTCCTGGAATGTATTTGTTTTGTATTGAGTCATTATTCCTGCAGATCTCTGATGTTCCACACTGGGGTCATCAGGGGGAGATGTTAGGTGTGGTTTTGTCACTTTTAGATAAATATGCAACATCCATTTTGTCTCCCTCCTCTAGGTAGTCTTTCACCGGTGCCATAGTCTCTTTAATTAGCTTTATCAAACCAGCCCATCTTAAAATCCAAACAACCAAATCTTGTTTAGTTCTTATCTTTATATATAGTTTTTGTAATCCAATATGTTCCAATTATCAAAGCACCACTGAAAACAATGTTTTGTAACAGTTCTTTTTTTCAGGGATCTTATGATTATCAGCCAGCCAAGATTTCAGTCCAAAGTGCTTAATCACCTGAAAGCTTTCAACAACTTTCCCTTTAGAACAGGGGTGTCAAACTGCCGGCCCGCAGGCCGGTTTCATCATACCAAAGCCGCGCCCACCCCATTGCCAGCAATGGCGAAAAAGCTCCAATACGTCACGCGACATCAAGTGATGTCACAAGTTTGACATGCCTGCTTTAGAAGATTAGCCAAAGACCAAGGTTTTTCTTTCTCTGCAAACAGTTCTTAAACAGCTCAGTGTGTTTATAATCCCAGAAGGTCAACAGTTTCTAAACATATATAGTTTCACTCTGTGTTAGATAGCCCAATGCTTTGTTCCCAGCTGTTTTTTTGCTATTTCTAGGCATTTTGCCAAATTCTGAGTCAATGCAGCTATATTTTTCTCTATTCCTCCATTAGGTGTCAGTAGCTATTCATTTTCCAATTTTTAAAACAAAGAGTTATTATATAACTTCATCAATACTTTTTCAGGTATGGAATTTTAATAGTTTTCTTAGTTTTCAAATTTGTCCAGATTGTAGTATTTTTAATCTCATTTCTATATATTTTTCCCCATAAGAGTTTAATGGGAAGGTGGGGGTGTAGTTCCCTCCCTTCTCACTTCTGGGAGGATTTTTGCTTCTTGGGGATCTTTTCCAGGAAATCAGATTCAAAAAGGAGATAGAAGATCGAATTCCTCACTCAGTTTCAAGCACGTTGTTCACCATTGTTCTGGTTAGTGCCTTTGGATTTCGGCTGCAAGTAGCTTGGGTTTGTCACTGAGGTGTGGCCAGCCTTTCTCCTGTTGAGTTAGAGAGCTTCCCCCGGATCAAGCTGGATGATTGCCATCATTCCACGATCATCAGGGTGCTCCTCTTTCTTTGTCACCTCTCTAGGGCGACTTTAGACCCATTTAGGGTGAAACTAGCCATGGGGTGCAGAGCTCTGCAATCCCTCAGCTATGCGCTACGGCGCAAAACCAGAAGTCAGCAATACTTTCACTTCTTAATGCTGGAAGTAAATATATTCCCAGTATAGATTTGTTAAAACCCAATAGCAATAATGTTTATCAACAAAGAGGTGAATGATATCTCAGGAGAGAGGAAGAAATCCATTTGCCAGCATAAATGCATTCAAAGGTCATATCTGGTTCTTAGAACATAATTAAAATGAATGAAAATGAACCTGTCCTAAGAGAGCCAAAGCCAGAAAATTGTATTAGTGCTGCATTAGAACCTTCTTGGGGATATCAGCTACATTTAATGCAAACCCATTTCTGCTCATCAAAAAGGATTAATTTGAAGTTGATAATTCAATGTTTTTTGTGTTAAGCCTTGTTTACTATTAATCTCTTTGGTACTTGCTAACTTGCAGAAGGATTACTTAAGACTTTCTAAATAAACAAGGAGAATGAAATATACACATGGTATATAAATCCCATACTGTAATGCAAAAAACCAGACAGATAGAGGAATTCCCAATGGGAAGTTTATATTTGGAGAGCTGCACTGACATTGATTTACTTTTAAATTAAAATTGTTATAATTGTATTTGTAATTATGAATGAATGCATTATACAACCTGAATATGTCAGCCATCAAGGAAAAGGACTTGGTTATCTATGTCTGAAACTACTTTAAAATCAAATAAGTCTGATGTTCACAATTAACATAAAATCATGCATGGAGGAATAGAAGCTAAGAATACAATGATGGTGTACTGAAGTCAGAAATGGCCTCGGCTTCTTAATTTAATAAGGAAAAAAAGCTGTCTTCTTATCCACATTTTATTTTTATTATTCAGACATTAAATAAAATTGCCCAACCATTGCAATAATGAAAGTTCACCTAACTTTAATACAATATTTAGTTGCTTAATAAATTTATAGGCTGCCCATCTAATATACATGACTCTGGGCAACTAACAATTGAAACAGAATTAATAATAAAAATTAAAACAATTACAGTTAAAAACAACAGAAGTAATATGAAAATAACAGCTAGGAACACTCATAAACACTCCAACTAACCAGGAAGCAAGCTCACCCATGCTATCAGGACCCCAGGCTTGCAAGTAAAGGCAGATGTTTAATGCTTTACAAAAGACCAACATGGTGAGAGCAGGTTTCATTTGGGTGTGTATGTGATGATCTTACCCTTTTTTCTGAATTCTTAAAGAATGCTATTATTTCTTAGAAATGGAGACTTTCTGTCATATGGTATGAGTAAGTGATAGCAACAGAACAGAAAAAAAAGAGAGAAGGAACAGTGATGTCCAGGAGGGACACTAGGGAAGCATATGATAAAATAGGCATCATGACACTGTCATCCAAATTTTGTACTTTTGTACATAATAATAATAATAATAATAATAATAATAATAATAATAATAATAATAATAATAATAATGATGATGATGATGATGATGATGATGATGATGATGATGATGATGATGATGATGATGATGATGATGATGATAAAGTTGGAAGGGACCTTGGAGGTCATCTAGTCCAACCCCCTGCTCAGGCAGGAAACCCTATACAATTTCGGACAAATGGCTGTCCAGTTTTTTCTTAAAAACTTCCAGTGTTGGCGCATTCACCACTTCTGGAGGCAGGTTGTTCCACTGGTTAATTGTTCTAACTGTCAGGAAGTTTCTCCTTAGTTCTAGGTTGCTTCTCTCTTTGGTTAGCTTCCACCCGTTGCTCCTTGTCCTGCCTTCAGGCGCTTTGGAGAATAGCTTCACTCCCTCTTCTTTGGGGCAGCCCCTGAGATATTGGAACACTGCTATCATGTCCCCCCTCATCCTTCTCTTTGTTAAACTAGACATACCCAATTCCAGCAACCGTTCCTTATATGTTTTAGCCTCCAGTCCCCTAATCATCTTTGTTGCTCTTCTCTGTACTCTTTCTAGAGTCTCAACATCTTTTTTACATCATGGTGTACATGTATGATGACATCATGTATCTTGCGCAAGTATAGACATTTCCACATTTGGCTTGCTATGGATATCCCTGGAAATGAAATCCCTTAATTTATTATATTTGCTTGTGATGCATTTTCCAATTTTCCTTTTATTCCTTTCTCAACTGCACTAATACTGTAGACCTGATTTAATACGATAGACTTTTGGTGGGTTGGGCTCCTGCTTTTCTTTTTTTCTTTTTTCTTTTGTAAAAGTTTTATTAATTTTTTGCAATAACAACCTTAGTGCCTGGTGTACAGCATGTTGTCTTGGTTCATGATTTTTTTTTTACAATCAATAATAGTTAATTAACAGTCAATAATAATTAATTTTTATATTTCCATAATTAGTATATCAATTGATAATATATTTCTCCCAATAGTATTCTCCTTCTTCAGCATTAAACAAATATAATTTTTGATATTTAATATTAACCATGTATAAATGATTAAATAAAAACATTTTCTTCTATATTTATATACCAACAATAGCATCCATAGATAGCATATTTTTTCTTATCAACTTATGTTATGTACGTGAAAGTCATCTTATTAGTTCACCATATATCTTATTTTCATAAATCTTGTTTAAACTCAATTTCTCCATAATATTCAAATAATTCTTATCAATCATAATTTTTCAATAATTAATATGCAAATATCCAAATTTTCCACTTAAATATATCATCCCAGTATTTTCATATTTCATATATTATAGAAATACTATACTACTTATCTATCATAACATCTACCTATAACATCTTTTCTAAACAATTTATATTTTACTTCTATTTGTAAAAATTAATTAAATCACTATATATCCTTTTTGCACTACGGACGCAAAACCGGAAGTCTGGGCTCCTGCTTTTCTGTCATCCCAATAAAACAATGATTCTACAAAGAACTAATATCTTCACTTATTATAAATCCATCTATGACAGCAGCTCCCAACCTTTTCTATACTCCGCACCCCTAGAATGCTTCTAATATATTCTCGCATCCCTTACATCAGGAAATGTATACCAGAGTCCAAACTGAGCACTGCTACTCTCGCTAGCAAAATTACAGCTATAACTATAGTTAGGCATTAGTTAAGCTTCCTTTGAGTTGGACAAAAGATCAGACATACCTGATAGTGGACGAAGAGGACTGAGAAAATAGCTGCAATGTATTAGTATAATCAAAAACACTGTAATTAACTTACACCTTCTCAGTGAGGTGCTAACTTTCACACTATCTCACCTGGAAACGCATTGCTAACAAGACAGAATATGTGATGAAGTGTGAAGTGCATAATTTATTTATTTATTGCAAGACAAAGGCATAGCTGGGAACTACAAATGGAAGGGCTTTTCTGTGGTTTTTGGTGTATCTGCATTTACAGTAATTGTCTAGCTACTCAGTTGGTGAACAGCAATCTTTATAGTAAAATAATGAGATGGCAAGTTGCTGCTAAGCATTGGAGCACTGTGCATTATTGTCAAAATCTAAGTGAATGGCAAAGAAACCAACTTCCCAGAAAAATTACATCTGCCAGTAGCTAAACTTCATATCATATTATACAGGTCTATTTCTTATTACTTTCTCTTGAAATAAGTGAAGCTTAATGTTCCTTGCTGCTTTGAAACATAACTCAACAGGTGTGCTCCATGCTACCATAATAATGAACAGAGTTCTATGAGTAGCTACCCAAAAGGAAAAAAAGGGTTGCTCCAGATGTTAGAATACTATTTAGGGGATTCTTGGTTGTTTTCTGCTCACAAAATATGAATACTGGCTTCTAAATAATGCTAATAAGACCAGATAACCATGCAATGAAAACATATAAAATGGATCACATTGTATCTTTGTTTCACATTTCTCAAGAGAACAAACTAGTGCAAATTTATTTTTGAAAAGGAAGGAAGCTGATAATCAGAAATCTAGGGAATATGCATTTTATGTATTTTTTAATTCTCCCCTGGAACCTTTGAGGCAAATAATAAAATTAAAAGACCATCATACAATGGAATAAAATGAAAGAAAATCCCCAGTACAATGGTATTGGTGAAAGAAAATTCAAGCAGACTGGAGCCCTTTATTATCTTAAGCATGACCCAAAGACCAATTCAAACTGCTAGGTTTATTAAGTCTCCAATGCTCAGGTATGGAAATGAAACTTATTGGGATCTGAGGAAACATGCCTAGGAATATGCTAGCAATGAGCACAGTAAACAGATGGAACCATTACTGGCAGAATAAACTTGTAGTGGATACAGTACATATGGTCCTTTTTCCTTTCTTGGAAAAAAAATGTCCTAATGATCTCCTAAATCAGGGGTGTCAAACTCGCAACGTCACATGACATGTTGCAATGTATCACAACTTTTTTCCCATTGCCAGCAATAGGGTGGGTGCGGTTTTGGCATGATGCATCTGACCCACGGGCCAGCAGTTTGACACCCCTGTCTTAAGCTATAGCAGGACAGATGATATGATTGCCTCTTCTAGCTGGTGCAAGACCTGTTGTCTTATGTCAAGTACTCAGAACATAACTGTTTCCCTTCCTTTCCCTTGGAGAGAAGTCAATTAATTGCCTGGGGGCTTCTTTCCTTTCTTATTTTATGGGGAAGAGAGTGAAAGGTTTTGTGAAGGGAACTGTAGTAGTTGGAGGCTTGGCAGCGAATTTTATTCTTTCAACTATTTCTGAGTCTGACAATTATAAGTCATTTTCAAGTGTGGGACTACAAAACTGAAATAGTGTTGGAACAATAAGGTTTTACATATTCAGAAGACAGTAACTGTTAAGGCAAATATAGTTCATCCTTCAATGAGTCACAGTCCAAACACAATTTCAGTTACTTAATGTCCCAAATAATTTTGCAACCAAAATATTGGAAAGAATACCATCAGATGGATTGACGGTGATTATCAGCAAAGGCTCTACTCTGAATCTCATTGAATGGCCACAAAGTCTACAAGTGTTGTGAAGGTTAGGAACTCCCTATTTAAAGCTATCCAACTGGTTTCCACAATATGAACATTGTAGCACGTTATTAAAATCTTTATATTGAAACCCACTTCTCCTGTTCTGTAATTTTATTTGGCTGTAGGTTGTTTACTTTAATTGGATTTAAATTTTACATGCTGTTTAATTGCTGTTGTATATGCTATTTAATTGCTGTTTAATTGCTGCTTTGTATACTGATAAGGCTTTACCAAGACCAAATACTGCAATATATTTTTTTAAATAAATAGATGCAAATATTTACTCATCAGAACATGCATATGTTCAAGGTTCATTCATAAATCCATTAAAACTGTGCACCCACTTCCAACATTGGGACAGCAGCAGTCTACAGAAAGCACACATTTATTTTACCACTAGAACAAGTCTTTTCCTATGCACACACAAACTCACACACATCAACAAGAAAGCATAGAAATGAGCGTTAAGCTAAAATTGCTTGGTTAGGTTTCCAAAATAAATAGAATAGAGTGAAAATAGAAGGTAAATTAACCTGTTGGTAAGCAATTCTGAGGTTGTATCATATGCTACTATTCTTGAAAGTTGTGATGCTTGAGTTGCAGCTTAATGAACCAATATATGATGAGGGTTTAATACAAACTTTTTAAAAAATGTGCCTTTTTCAGAGATCAGTGCAAGCATGAAATGGTTTGTATGATTTTTGTTCTTTAGAACAAAACATTTAGAAAGAAAAAGCACTGAGATGAGGCCACCTCTGTTTAATATAATGATTAGATTTCAATATTGAAACAGATCATAAGTACGAAGGGAATAATTATTTAGCTTCCATCTATCCAGAGTACTGTAGCTCTTTAAGATGTAATGCAATGCTACATGATGCCAATAGTACAGTTCACTGGTTATTCCCTTTAAGATTAGAAGAAGGATTAAGTAATTATTTGGTACATTTGTACAAAATTTGTATTTGTATTTGCAACAGTCATGTTTTACATGGTATTAATAATCCTTATTACATTAGTTTTAACTACCTGCTTGCAGGTGTTAGGAGAAAAGAGAGAGTGGTGTAAGCAGACACAGGGAAATTCTTAATATACTTAATTCCAAGGAATATAGATACTTGCAAAATTGTTATTATCTTATGTTTTATGGAATCTCTTGTAAGTTGAGGACTGCCTGCATTGGGATATATTCACCAGTGCTGTTTTACACTAGATTTATTCTAAAATCAAGAATTCAGGGAAAAACAAAAATTTTCTCTTCAATTGAAGGAGACAACTTTGTTCAGACCACAGTTTTGGCTAAACCTGGATCAGATTCAAAAATAAGGGACAATCAAACTAAGTTTCTGAGTACCTTAAAAACACTTTTCCATGATATACATTTTTTTAATTAATGAATTTATGCAAATAATATAGTGGATAGTTTGGAAAAAATGTGAAGGTGCAATGAGAAATTTGATACCCATTCCTAAAAGATAAGTGCCCTGAAATAATTTATATGATTCCTAAATTGTGTGCCTGAGATATAAAGTTTTGTTATGCTCAGACCAGACAACATATATGTGCAATTTACTTAATTAATGAGATTTTGTTGTACTTGGCTC
>NW_015386457.1:469070-509886 GCF_001527695.2 Protobothrops mucrosquamatus | reverse complement strand
TAAAAAAAAAAAAAAAAAAGTGAGAGGCCATTTCTCATAATTTTTTTTTAGCATTTTAAGCAAATTCGGAACCTGGATTTGCTTAACGACTGCATGATTTAAGTGATTCACTTAAAACTATGACAAAAACAGTCATGAAATGGAACACAACTCACTTAACAACTGCCTTGTTTAGCAATGGAAATTTTGGGCTCAGTTGTAGTCATAAGTTGAGGGCTACCTGTATATCTATTGCAGTATGTATGATTGTATTTTCAGCAAACATGTCCCTTTTTATCTTTTACTTTACTATCAAATGATTGGCAATCGCCTTCGGCAATAAAGGACTGGCTTTCTCAGAACCTAATAACATACTTTTAGGATCTATTGCATTTCAATTTTCTTTTCATTAAAAAATACTGTGTTTTTAGCTCTTCTAGAATGTACATAAACTTGCACAAACAGCTATCAAGAGATCAGAGAGGCAACTTGCCTCCAGCGCCTGGAATGAATGTGAGAACAAGAGCTCTTCGTTTCACTCTGCTTCTAGTCTATTTCCATGAACTCATCTGAACTCTTCATGAACCAGAAATGCAGGACTCTCGCCTCCTGTTCCTGCTTTCAGAAAGGGAAAGACCGAAATGAGATTTTTATCATTTCTAGGAGTAGGACAGGCAAATGTGTACTTGCACTGTCAGCCTTCCTCTAGCTAGTTTGGATAACTAAAGCAAAATGACATTGTTGGCAACATATTCCTGAACTTAGGAACAAACATTGCTATTCTAAACTAAACTTCATAATTGCAAATGGCAGTGGGGTTGGGATGCATAAATACATAAAAATGCAATTGAAACCTTTCGGCAGAAAAGCACACTGAAATCCTGACCTTTGAGCAGTTTTAAAGGTCCTTCTTGCAACTCTAACTGAAATAACACACATTTCTCAAATAATCTTACCTCTTTTTTTGAAAGATAACAGCATTCAGGCTGTTGAAGGGATCATCTGGATTTCTGCAGTTGCTCATCTACAAGAAACGTGGTTATGTTGGGGATACCTGGAGATTAAAAAAATGGTTTCCTACCTTGCTCATCTCTTTCTCTTTTATTTTCCTTCATTCAAAGCATCTGTGTGATATGGAAGAGAGAGCAAAGCACACACAGAGAGGTTGTTTTATCAATAGACTCTTGGATAAAATTGACCGCAGCCTTTTTGTCTAAAGGTAACATTGATTTGTTGATTTGATAATTGGATGCCTGCCTTTGGGATGATTTGTTTCTCCTTGGCTTACATGTTGCATTAAAAGTGTCTAAAATGTATGGCCTTTGGTATTGTGACTTCATACGGTGGTTATTTCTAATACATGGGTATAAGTCTAAGGCATCAATGACTAACACACCATGCCTCATCTTGTTACCTTATGTCAACGCCCCATCTAGAGGAAGGAGGGTTCTCACTCACTGTGTTCTGTCCCCGTCGGACACACACACACAAACAGCCAGCCGAGGGTTAAAGAACTTCTCCACACTCCAATCCACAGATAAGAAAACTTGGCAGCAGCTCCCTAGCTGCCTGCCGAGACTTTTACTCAGAGAACAAAAAACAATACACACAGTTAGAAAATTAAGTCCACAGCAAACTACTTCACCAGAGATTAAGCTTTGTCCGTCACAGAGTCCAAATGGCCACCACCTCCCTTTTATAGCCTGTGGGGTGTGGTCCAGTGACTCAGCTTAATCTCTGGCACGTCTCCTTTTCTGCTGCGCACGCTTGTCGCTCCTACGCTGGCTTGGATCCAGCCACAACTTCTCTTCCTCACTATCCGAAACACCTGGCTCCTGGCCAATCTCAGAACCACCTGGCTCCTGGCCAATCTCAGAACCACCTGGCTCCTGGTCAATCTCTTCTCCGTCGGGAGACACCTGAGGCATTGCCAAAGAGGAGGGTCCTGGAGAGGGAGGCCTGGCCATCTCCTCTCCTTCATGTTCGGAGCCTTCTTCCTCCAATAAGAGGGGCTCACAAGACGGAGCCACAACACACTGCTCAATCCAACTCTTGTTAGGCCAAGGTGAAAATTCCTTGAGTAAATAGATAGGTGAAGATTCTTCTAACTCTTGTCAGCTGTTTGCATCAACTGGTGGATGACCTACTGTAACCCCATCATTATAGGCAGGAAGATCGGAAAACCAACTGCATTTGGAAAAAGGGGAATAGTCCAACTGAAGCATTTATTTCCTTGCATCTTTTATAAGTAATAGGTTTTTTTAAAAAAAAAAATTGCCAACAGGAGATGTTTTCTTCTTTTCTTTGTTTACAGCACCAGAACAATGAGATGTTTTATTATTATTCATAGCTTTATTGAAGGTATGAATAATAATAAATTATTAATAATTTAAGGAAACTAAAAAAATAGCAATGTGGTACCTAGTTGGGTAATATGCAGTTTTCTTTGCATGCCAAATCTGGATCTCAATGAAATTCTTTTCTATGTTTATTTGTTGAAAAAACAAATTCGGTGCTCTTCATTCCAGTACTTGAGGGTGATTGGATACTGGCTCACATTTATGAAAGCTACATACAAAATCATCTAATGCTCTTAATTTTACATATTAAAAATATATTTCTTGCATAGATGGCACTTTAAAAACATAGTTCAGAACTCTTCAGAGGATTTTATACATTATTCTATGAAGTATATTATTGAATATTTCAACCCATTACCCACATCCATTCATTCGAGACTGTTCACTTACTACAGATTCAACAAATTACCTGCTAATAGCCATTAGCCTAATATATTTTCTTAATCCAATTAACTTGTCATTCCAAACCCTGTAATAATTGTTCTCCTCTCCCTTTTGTACACTTTTCCTTTTCCCATGCTAATACTGCTTCCAAAGTACTGAGAAATATCTCTAGTCATTAGCGAGATAATTTTACCAGTGAGGCACATCCTATTCCTATAGATGTACTTCTGATATTTTTATACAGAAAATTATAAGAGAACACGGTTATTGAAACAATAATCATCATGATTTAGACATGGAGTAATCAGTTTAGAGGTCAGAATAAGAAGAGAAACAAATCAATGAAGGACTGAGAAGAAAATTCTCCTTGACCCTGTGGCTAAGAATCTAAGTTTTTATTTAAGTAGTGAAATGTTTGGGAATAATAAGATTGAAAGAGATCTTTGAGGTTTTCCAGTCCAATCCCAAGAATCCTTGTACCATCCCACAAAAATGGCTCTCCAACCTTTTCTTGAAATTCTTCAGTGATAGAGCAGATGTCCCCAACCTTTTGGGCACCAGGGACCGGTTCCGTGCAGAGAGATTTTTCCATGGACCAGAGGGGGCATGGTTTTGTATGCTGCCTACATCTCGCGGATGGGTCTTTGCTTGTTGTGCGGCCTGGTTGCTGGCATGCCGCGGCCTGGTACCGGTCCACAGACCGGGGTTTGGGGACCCCTGTGATAGAGGATCCATGACTTTATGAGGCAGACTATTTCACTGCTAATACAGTCGGGAAATTCCTCCTTATCTCAAATTCTGATCTCTTCCACCTATTGATTCTTGATTTACATTTGGATCTCTTGAAGAATAAATCCAAAGCATGTGCTCTATAACATCCCTTCAAGTATTGGAAGACTGCTATAATGGGAAATGTGTTCAAGATCCAGTCTGGGTTGGTCACCAGGGTCAGAGGTTTAGTCTTCAGAGCTTTCGGATTCATGCTGAAGCCCATCCTCAGGGAACTTCTCTCTAGCATTATGTGTGCTTTGGGATATTCTGTATGTGGTACTTCTATGGTGACTGGTTGTGTATGGCTTTTTTATTACTATTCAAAGTATCCAGTGGTGTCATCAGAGCAATATTTGGGGATGGAAGCCAGGATCCAGAGCAAAACAACAAGAAAGAATGCAAATGCAAAAAGATGACCTGTCATATGTGGGAGTAAGTGAACTGCCACATAATAATACAGAAATGGAAGAACGTCTATAATACTATTTAAGTACAGCATCTAAAATTAAGCCCCTGAACCACTAAATGCAGGTTCTCATCAATTCTTCTTTTTCTAACCAAAGTTTCTTCTAAATTGTAAACTGACTGAAATCTCCACATAATTGTGCTTGCTGTGATATCCACCGAGGTTTATAAAATACCTTTTTGATGTCAGTAGGAATTGCTGACTCTACTAGATCACCTTAAAAGTATTGCAAGCACTACTATCTGTCCACTGGTTGTGATTATATCTCCTTGTATAAGTCCTACTGACAAAATGATGCTTTGTGAGCTGCATCCATATCGGGAGATTTTATTTTTATTTTATTTTTCAAGAAACTGAATAATGAGATTTGAAAGGAAAAAAACCACAAACTGAAGGAGCAGAGATCTTTCTGAGCCAAATATCATAACCAGTTCAATCAAGGAAACACAAATCTAGCAAAATCATCAGGATTAATTAGCTATCTGCTAAATTTAAGCTCTATTCTTTTCATATTAGTATTTATATTTAGTATTACATCTACCCATTGTTTTATCTCCTTCCTCCTCAATGAACCTTCCTTCATCCCATTTCTCTAGCCTGCACAGTTTCCTTTGGTTCCTTTGTTCTTCCATTTTTCTACTTCTCTTAATCAATCAATCAATTAATCAGTCAATCAATCATTACCACTGGCTGTTATGACCCTGGACATAACAAATGAGTTAAAATCTGCATAAAGTATCTAAACATTAATAAAATACATTAAAATGTACAAAAATAATAACTTCCCTTTAGCCTTTTCCTTGTATCTCTCCATCTTTTT
This sequence comes from Protobothrops mucrosquamatus, assembly GCF_001527695.2. NCBI lineage: Eukaryota > Metazoa > Chordata > Lepidosauria > Squamata > Viperidae > Protobothrops > Protobothrops mucrosquamatus. Next base: position 505,106 of record NW_015386457.1, on the reverse strand, counting down.
TATCATTCTCTTATTACCACTGTTAACTTTACCAGTTTCCTACCAATCAATTCTCTAGTTAAATCCTTTCATTTCTAGAGTGACCTTCTACTCATCCATTCATTTTAATTTGGAAATACGTTTTGTACTTGTCCTTTAAAATATGGAAATAGGGGGAGGGGGAGAAGCTAATTTTTTTTACAAATCATACTTGTCTCAGACAATCAATCAATCATTACACTTGACCAATCAATGTAGTTAATCAATACAGTCAAAGAGAGGGTGTATCCATTGTTTTTCTGTTTTGCTGTTCTGTGTTTGCTTTAGCTACTCTGAGTACCCAAGAATATGCTTTGGGTTACTACAGGTATAGGTAGATAAAGTTACATGTTATTCATATGAATATACATATAAATGCCTATGCAGCTTCCTACATGATTGTAAATACATATAACAAAGGTTGGTGTTTTAGTGTACCAGGGATATATCTGCAACCTATATTTACATTTTCTCTTTGATGCTTGTGCCTGAAATATATTTAAACCTACGCTGATTGATAGGGATTGTAAAAGTATTGTCCTCTTAAATTTGAATGAAATCATCCCATCAAGAATATTCTCTTTATTCAGCATTTTTATTTTACATTCTCTTAACTTTTCAAAAATTATATTTAAGAAACAATATTTTCACATTTATACCAGACAAATGGATCAGCTGAGAAGTCAATTTCTACCTTTAGATAGGTGAAGAAAAATGTCTTCTCCTTCTTCATTCTCCTTCTCTTCCTTCTTTCCCATTGACTATAATGCTTAAGCAATGATTGTAGCAGCCCAAGAGCAGAATATGTGATTGCTCATTTTCCAGGCATGTTATGGGATAACCTATAGGGCATTGGACTTTACATATCCATTCCAACTTCTATCATGTCTTCCTCTCTACTCTTCTGCCAGTTAAGAACATTATCAGCTTTCTGAGGGCATGATGACTGGCTTCAGGAATTGTGATTATGGACCCTAACTCTAACACAATTTACATAGCTTCACAGTTATGTTTAGCTTGGCTTCTGAGGACATGGCATGCTCAAAAGGAACCTGTGATTATTTTGTCTATTTTTTTCTCAAAATGAATGGAAGAAATGGGTGAAAAGGTGAGAGGTTTACAAGAGAAATGCCTGATCTTCTGGAAAATATGGCTTCTGATAAACATGTGAATGATAAATAATTGTGAAAGAAAGAAAGAAAGAAAGAAAGAAAGAAAGAAAGAAAGAAAGAAAGAAAGAAAGAAAGAAAGAAAGAAAGAAAGAAAGCCCTAATACTGAAATACTCTTAGTTATATTTGTTTTTAAAGAGAACTTTCATTGCAAAAGGCTTTAAAAAGCTATCAGGTTGACCATATATTCATAATAAATCAGGAATAGCCAATCTTTTAATGGTCAAAGGCTATGATCAATATTTTGGGGGAAACAAGAAATAAAGACCATTATCCACATCCACTAGTTTGTGGAAAGAGTTGTGGATTCTTGATTTTAATTTATATACCCATCATAAAATTACCTTATGATGTTCATATGTTTCCTACCTCAGGTTAGCAGGAAACAATATGTTATGTTTCAGCAATTCACATCTCCTAAGCTACATAATGGGAATTTATTGCTCTAGGAGCAAGACTGTTCATCTTTGCAGTTAATCAAACCTGAGTTTATGTTATTGCTAGTGTACTTTGATGTTTTGCTAGTGTACTTTGATGAACTATCCTGAAAAAACCAGATTTCCAGCTTTTTATCCTGTTGCAATTACAGCATGTTGGCAATAGGTGGTGTTTTTTGTTTTGTTTTTTGCATCTATGCAAACCATTATCAATGGGTATTGAATGTAAAGTAAATTTACAGATATATGAGGAAGTAAACTAATCATATTTATTAGGACATATGAGCAAGAATACATAGAATCATTTCATATAAAAATAATCCTGACACCTGAAAAAAACTAAAAGGCATTATTTTAAGGAGAGTTGAGCTTGATTTAGTTTTATTTTTAGAATGTCAACGATTTTCCATATAGTTGATATCTGTATTTCACACACATTTCTTATTCAATTTGTCCAATAAATCAACTGAACCACTAGATGCAGTGCCTAACCTATTTAACCAGGAAAAGTAACTTGCCCCTTTGTGATGTGATTTTTATATCATACTTAGCAACAGCACAGCAGGCAAGTGCTTGACCTGCTGAACTACTATTACTCATAAATGACATTCTGCAAAAGTCTTTTAGAATCAAAGAGGAGTGATAAAAATATTGCAGCAAATGTGGGTGCTGTTACCTCTTTCCTAAATAGACAATGGCTTTTCCTGAATATATGGATCAATGTTGGTCTCAAAGCTAGTAGATTGAAGGATTACTAAAGTGTAGAAATCCAAGTTTCCAGGCAGGACAAGAAGCAATAGATGGAAACTAATCAAGGAGAGAACCAATCCAGAACTAAGGAGAAATTTCCTGAGAGTTAGAACAATTAATCAGTGGAACAACCTGCCTCCAGAAGTTGTGAATGCTCCAGGTTTTTAAGAAGAGACTGGATAACCATTTGTCTGAAATGGTATAGGATTTCCTGCCTGAGCAGGGGGTTGGACTAGAAGACCTCCAAAGTACCTTCCAACTCTATTATTACTACTATTACTACTACTACTACTATTACTACTACTACTATTACTACTACTACTACTACTACTACTATTGATCATCGCACAGTCAGCCAGATGTTCAGACTGGATTTGGCATTTTGTCTACCTATCGAGTCCTTACCAAGGACCTGGGATAGGCAGATGTGGATGTTTGATGGTATTACAGATATTGTCGCAGGATGGAAGCAGTTCCTAGTAAGGCCGCCTTTTGCAATTGACTAATGGTGAATTTGTCAATGCCAATGGTGTTCAAGTGATGCTCCAGTTGTTTTGGGATTGCACCCAAGGCGCCTATTACTATTACTATTGGTACTACCCTTGCTTGCCTTTGCCACAATCTTTCTATTTCTATTTGTAGGTCTTTGTATTTTGTTATCTTCTCCAGTTCTTTCTCGTCTATTCTGCTGTCTCCAGGCACTGCCATGTCCACTATCCAGACTTTTTTGTCTTTCTTATCGACAATTGTTAAGTCCAGGGTGTTATGTTGCAGGTGCTTGTCTATTTGAATTCTGAAGTCCCGGAGCAGTTTAATTTTATCATTTTCTATGACTTTCTCTATTTTATGATCCCACCAGTTCTTGCTTACAGGCAAATGATATTTCTTGCAGATCTTCCAATGCACCATTGGTTCTACTTTGTCATGCCGCTGTTTGTAGTCAGTCTGTGCAATCTTCTTGCAGCAGCTTACCAGGTGGTCCACTGTTTCTTCAGCTTCTTTGCATAGGCGGCACTTACTGTCTGTTGCTGTCTTCTCAATTTTGACATTGTATGCATTTGTCCTTAAGGCTTGGTCTTGAGCAGCCAGAATTAGTCCCTCTGTCTCTTTTTTCAATTTTCCTGCTCTTAGCCATTGCCAGATCTTGTTATTATCTGCTTTCCCAGCTATTTTTGTTAATGTACTGGCCATGTAGTGCTTTGTCTTCCCATGCCTCTATTCTGTTCTTCATTTGGTCTTTCTTGTAGGCCAGTTTGGTCTCTCCAGTAGTCAGTAAGCCTTCTGGATATACTAATTTCAGTGCATCTTCTTCATCATTGTCCTTCAGATATTCTTCCAAAGCCATTTTTTCTTCTTCAACCATCTGATGTACTTGCAGCATTCCCCACCCACCTATTTGCCTTGGTAGATAGTCTGTCAATGTCACTGCGTGGATGAAGGGCATGATTCATTGTCATTATTTTTCTGGTCTTCCTATCCATTGCTTTTAGTTCTGCTTGAGTCCAGTCCACTATTCCAGCTGTGTATCTAATGACTGGAATTGGCCATGTGTTGATTGCCTTCACGGTATTTTCTCCATTGAGTTTGGGCTTTAAGATCGTCTTCATTCTCTTGATGTATTCACCTCTAATCATTTTCTTGACTTCAGCGTGCTTGATGTTGTCAGCTTGAAGGATACCCAAGTATTTGTAGTAATCTTTCTCATCCAGACTCTTAATGTTATTTTCGTGGGGCATCTTGATTCCTTCAGTTTTCACTATTTTTCCTTGTTTGATAGTAAGTGTGGCACATTTGTCCAAGCCAAACTCCATTGCAATATCTTGGCTATATATACGGACAGTGTTGAGCAGCGACTCTATTTCAGATGATGTTTTTCCATACAGCTTCAGATCATCCATGTAAAGGAGGTGGGATAGTCTGGCAGATATTTTTGATGTTTGATAACCATGTCCTGAGTTATTCAGTATTGTTGACAGAGTAAACAGTGCAATAACAACTAGTAATGGTGATAATGAATCTCCTTGAAATATTCCTCTCTTGATATTAACCTCTCCCAGTCTCTCACCATTGACCTGCAACTGTGTCTTCCATTGTGCCATCGATCTTTGCACAAATTTTCTGATGTTTCTACTGACTCCTGTTATTTCTAGGCACTTGATTATCCAGTCATGTAGTAGAGAGTCGAATACCTTTTTGTAGTCAATCCATGCCACATTCAGGTTGGTCTTCCTTTTCTTGCAGTTTTTCCAAGATCATTTTGTCTATTAGGAGTTGATCTTTTGTTCCTCTGCTGTTGCGGCGATTTCCTTTCTGCTCAGGTGGAAAGAGATTGTGCTGGGTTTTTCATTATTAGGTAGGTTTTCCCAGTTGTTAGCCACTTTTCAATTTCTCCTCCTTGTAGTATATTGTTGAACTGCTTGGCAATGAATGGGTATATAACAGTTAGATATTTCAACCAAAACCCACGCAGTTCATCTTCACCTGGTGTTGACCAATTTTTGATGTTCATTGCTTTTTTTCTACCATTTTTGTTGTTATTATTAGTTTTTTCATTTCAACTTCTGTCTTATTTGCATCCACCTCTTTTAACCAAGCCGCATCCTTGTTGTATTTCTTTGGGTTATCCCAAATCTGCTTCCAGAACTGCACTGTTTCTTTCTTGTCAAGTACTGACTGATTCATTGCAGTTTCTCCATTGATGGATTGGTAGAAACGTTTCTGATTGGATTGAAATTGGAGGTTCTGCCTATAATTTGCAATTCAAGCTTTGTATCTACTGATATTCCTGGCTATAGCTGTTATTTGCTGCTTTATTATTTCCAATGCTTCCTTAATCTTCCTTGTTTCTAAGTGGTATTTCTTGATTAGATATTCTTTGGTCTTCTTGTTCTTCAGCTTCTTTTCTTTTATCTGTTCTAGTTTGCTTGCATGTGATCTTAACTTGCTGATATTATTTTCTAGTCTAACCTTCCATTTTTGTGGTGCACTGTTTGTTTGTTTTTCTTCTTTGTTGATTTTGCATTACAGGTATTCAGTTATAACTGCAGCTGTGCTGTACATTAGTTGGTTTGTTTCTTGCAGTGAACTGGTGCTTATACTTGATATTGCAGTATATGCATCTTTTAATGCTTGTGCTGTTTCTTTGGAACAAACTTCAATGCAGGCAGCCTTATTCTGTTGTTTTTGTGCTGTTCTAGATGCTCAGTTATTCTTTGTTTCAATTCTTTTATTTCTTTAGTTAGAGGGTTTTGTTCTTCCTGAGAAAGAGGTGTCTGGTTTCCAAATGGGAACAGCTGTATATCTCTGCTGGATTCCTTCACTGCCAACTTCTCCTGGTTTGCTTCTACATTCTGAATTACTTCTGGCAAGGCTTTGATTTCTTTGCCCTGGGTAACCTTTGCAGTTCATCCAATTCTGTTTCTGTGAATACTTTATTTCATATTATAAATTGGCATTGATCTGCTAGTCTCTGTTCTGTTATTTCTGATTCTGGATGTTGTTCTTTCTAGAACTGGTGCATTCGTTTTAGATATCCTCTTCTTGTTGGACTTGTAATAACAGATCATTATTTCTTTGTTTTCAATCACTGTGTATTTGCGACGGGTAAACACATTTTCTTCCAGTAGTTCTGCAGCTGCTGGCCCTGGTTGCTCAGCCAACAGTCCTGAGTCCTGTAACCCATTTTTCACCAGATATACAGGAACTCCAACATCTAACGCAGATCTTGTTAACCCGGGCAACATCTGAGCTGGTATGGCTTACTGAAATTTACGTCTCACCATATTTTTTTATGGCAGAGACACTCTTTGTCTGACTCCTCTGATGAGACCTGTCCAGCGCTCATCTTCCTCAGAGTACACAAGCCCCACAACCACGTCAAGGTAATACCCCTCACTGGGGTATTATTATTATTATTATTATTATTATTATTATTATTATTATTATTATTATTATTATTATTATTATTATTATTATTATTATTATTGAGAAAAAGTCATAACTGAGTACATTGATCTTAAACCAGACAAGACACAGGACAGATGAATAGGTTGACAAGTAAACAAAGACAAAATTGCAAATAAAAAAAAGTTTAGTCTATATCAGGGAATCATATTTTTCAGATCGGAGTGAGTGGGGATTTCTATGGCAAGAAGAATTCCTACTGGCCTTTATATCATTTGGCATAGAGAACATGGGACAACTGAGGGAAAAATCTCTTTTCTTGCTTTCATTTCCATGTTAGAGAAGATATATGGCACTTTTTTTAAAACTCTGGTCTTCTACTATAAAGGCTCAGAATGCATTTCCATCACAGCACCAAACTAAGCACCAACTTGAAACTCAGGAATCATTCCCAGGTTGTTTCACATTGCTAAGGCCCTTCACGAGTCTCTGGCCAATTGAAAGGAGTCTTTCAGGCTACTTCTGCTTTGAAAAGAATAAAGAATCCCCCCCCCCATAAAGTGGGGAACAGATCATATCTTCTGGCATGACTATCAATCCAAAAGTTGAAATTCCCAACAAAATAATTCAGATATTAATACAGAAAGTGACCTAATGAAAAAGCCTCAGACTCAACTGTCTTAGTTCTGCTCTGATCAAATGAAGAGTATTGCATTCGCTATAATAACCCAACATCTGAGAGGCATTCTATCACAATAATGGAATCTTAATAACATTTCCCATGTTTTAATTTGCCTCAGATTTAGAAAAGTAGAAAAATATTTACTCATGCAGCCTAGCAATTTTGATTGAGGTAAAGGATTCACCTGTTTCTTGTCCTTGAACATTGTCTAAAAATCTTAAAAGAATGAAGAACAGAATAACCAGAGTGGTCACACTGAGTGTGCTATTTCTCACATGTAGAAACGCTCGAAGAAGACAAAAATAGCTATTGTACTAACAGACATCCTCTCTCACGAAACTATTTTTAATGATCACCATACATTCAAACAATGAATATAAAAATAGACAAAAGTGACCCAGTTCAATTTTTTTGCTTGAAAAAGAATACTTTCATTAAGAGTCAGATTAGAGGTTAATGACAAGGTTAAGCCCTGTATTGTGCAGATCTTTTGTCTGACAAAGTACTGTGTAAAGGGGAATGTATACATACAGACAGATTTTCTGAAACATCTCTCTCTTCTGTTTTCTTCAACTCTTGTGATTTAGATGTGGAAAAGATGTATAAATTGTGCCTACATTCAGAGTTGTTATGTATGCCTACTTGGTATAGACAGCTATACATTCTTAAAAGTGTCAGCAGGTGTTCATCAACTAGGAACAGAAGACTGTAGAATACTGCTGAGATCAGCAACATGTTCTTCAACATTTGGCCTTAAAATTGTGGTACAGTAATTTTCACAATGGAGAACTGCCTAAATCTGGTTTCAGCAAGACTTCAATATAATGTTCTCCTTGAGTTTGTTTTTATTTCTCCCCAAATCAGCAAACTTGGTCAAGAAGTCATTCAGGTCTAGAAATAAAATACGTCATCCACACCTCTAGGAACATGAAGATTATTTCATGTTTATCATGGGAAATACATTTCCCTAATGCCCAGAATCCATTAAAACATAATGCATGATCAAAACTTTATGTCCAAGGCCTAAACTCATCAAGCTGGGTGTGCAAGGCTGCATAATGAAATAGATCATTCACAAACTCTTAAGCCTAAATCATTTGAAACATATGAGCCATGAAATCTGATATTCTTAAACACACCTCCACAGACAGTTTCAGAGCTGTGGTTAGAATGCAGTATTGCAGGCTAATTCTACCAACTGTCAGGAGTTCAATTCTGACCAGCTCAAATTTGACTCAGCCTTCCATCCTTCCAAGGTCGGTAAAATGAGGACCCAGATTGTTGGAGGCAATATGCTGACTCTGTAACCAATTAGAAAGGGCTGTAAAGAACTATGAAGTGGTATATAAGTCTAAGTGCTATTGCTATTGCTATTCAGAATTATCCCATCTCTGTTAATAGCAATATCCACAGATCAAAAAATGAAGCTACTTCAGACTAATTTAAATTGAGTTCTGTAGAACATTTCCCCCAAATATAAATGAACAGAATCGGCCTACATAGAACATTTTAATAATCATGATTGTGTATTTAACTCACAAATTTCTCATGTTATGTCCTAGTTTTCTCAGAGCATTATTAGCGCAGCAATAGCTGAAAGGCAGAATGATCCATTTCACTGCAAACTGTCTACATAATATTTTAAAATGAATCTCTATTCTTCCTAGGGCCAATCTCTTGGCAGAATATCAGTGTTGGACTTTATAGTCAATGTGTTCTCACGAACAGACCAAGTGGAAAGACAAGCCAATAGATGTAAATCAGCAAAGCAAGCAGAAGAAAAATCTAAGCTTCAAAGAGCCAAGTGTGGAAATTTCTTCCTTCCATTCCCCACCATTCCATCCATTCCCGCAGCCATTTCCAGGACAAGAGGATAGAAATTACATTTGAAATAAAGGAAACACACACAGAGGATAAAGTTGCCAAAAGATGCCCGTCCATTCAAGTAAACATTCCTTTCAGAATTCCAAAGATTCCCTCATTAATAAACAAAAAATCTTTTCTGCAAAAGATTGCCACCTCCTTCCGTAATACTAATTGAGCAGGAAATTGCTGCGGTAATGCTAAATAAGCAGAAAACCACAACTCAGCAGGGGGCCTAATCCACAGAGTGCTCTTTTTGTGAAGGGATCCAATTTCACTTTCTAAGAATTCCTAGTGGGCAGGTGTACTTTTTTGTGCTCTTTCAAGGAACAAAGGCAGAATTTTCCTATACTGCAAAAGGAAACCTGACTGATAGCCACCTCCAAACAGTTGATCTGATACTTTGCTTGTACTATGCTCTCAGAAAAAAACTCCTCTCCTTCAAGCAATTGCCTAGGTTCTGCATTCTTTAATCCTGACTTGAAAGCAGACCTGATTTTCCTTCTAACACAAGGAACTCTAGAAAGCAAAATAATGGGAGTAAGAATCATAAATATTTTTATAAGTATCTGATTTAATAATGTGATAAATCTTGTTGGCCAGCTATTCATGTCAACATCAGAGAACCTACACATATTTTTAGCATGTTCCATATGGAAATAAATTTGGAACATTATTATCTAACATTATTAGAATACCTCAAGCATCAGAAAATCCACCAATATACATTAGAGCAGAGGTCCCCAACCATTTGGGTACCAGGTACCGGTTCTGTGGAGAAAGGTTTTTCCACGGCCTGGAGGGGGCGTGGTTTTGTGTGCTACCTGCATCCCGCAGATGGGTCTTTGCTTGTTTGTGCGGACCGATTGCTGGCATGCCATGGTTCGGTACCGGTCCATGGACCGGGGGTTGGGTACCCCTGCACTAGAGGAGGGGCACCATGTGCATAAGGGGAGGAGCTTACATCACAATGTCACAACACTCATCTTGTCATTCTGATGAAACCATTGGATTCTCTGGAGATGTATAAGTGAACCCAAACCCATTTGGAAAATTCCAGTGCACTTGAAAGTCAGAAGATTCAATTTAATACTTTGAAACAAATCCTGCTTTTATTTGCAAATCTGCTTCAGTGGGATGGACTGATTGAATTTGTTGAGCTGAATTCCCCATCTGAAGCTTTGTATCGGCCAGATACTCTCATCCAGCTTTTTTCTATTACTCTTGGTAATCTGTTTGCTCTGGATCATGAATAACTTGTACAATTTAAAACAATGAGAGATTAGAGAAAATATGGGAAGACATTGCCCCAAAGCCCTGCATATAATCAGGGCATCAGAATTCTAATAAACGCAAGATTCCCTCCACATAAATCCTAAATTCATGAAGGCAGTGAATGGAACACAAGTGGTGGAGGAAGGTCTGTAGATAGATCCCAAGCACAGTTCTCTGTTCTTATGTTAGGCTAGGCCAAGACATTCTTTCAATTGGATAAAAAAAAATAACCTTCAAAATGTCTTTCAAAAGTTTGGGAAACGTTTATAAGGTCTTCATCAATAGATTGTGATGGTCTTAAATTCATTAACCATGAGATGGTGTATACATATTCATTGTATATTATCTATTTGAAGTCTACAACATCGTTGACTGTCCAGTTCTTATGTAAAATCATTAGAAAACACATCTGAGGAATTTACTCTTAATGGACTTTTCCAACAAGGTGCTACTTGCATCTTTTAAAAGGAATTTTGCTTAGAAGAAATGGTTGCAGTATTTCTGCTTCCTCCAAGAGAAATTCCTAGAAATCATCTATCCAGCTCCTGATTCTACAAATTGGTGAAGATTTTTGAAAGGCTGCTTTCACTTACTAATAATCCAACCAGCAATTTTTCCCACTAGTTGGCCTGTATTTCCAAATCCTTGCAAGATAATAAAGGAAGGAAGCTTAATCTTGCCACTTTTTTCAAGAATATTATCTGTTCTGCTTTGAACATTTTTCACAACTTATAGTAAACTAAGACTGTGATAAAGCTGAGAGCTTGTCTGGAGACACAATTTCTTCTCTGAAAAAGCTCCTCACTATTTTTTTACAACCTCAGATTTCATGTATTTCTTCCCCACAGTAAAAAGCTAATCCTTTGCATTGGTCATCAGGAGACTAATTTTGTCACAGCTGATAACTATCTATTTGATCCTATCCATTACTTACAGAGGTCTTTTTTAAAAAAGGACATATCTTCTCTGATGGATGTTCCTTCATCATATTTTTTCCTTGAAAAAGAAAACATTTCAAAAATTTCCAAGGAGTAGCCTGTAGGCTTAGCTTCATGTATTACATAGGATCTCACCATCAGGGCCAAATTATTTGTAAATAAAGGTTTTGGATATAGCACCTAAGGCAAAAATCAAACTGCCACTTCCTTGACAGCAAATAATCTATCCTCTTCAGCATTCTTTTGCTGCTGGTATTTTAGTCCTTGGAAATGTGATCCCACTTCCTTTGGTTTTAGGAGTAGAAGGGCGTTGTCTTACCTGAACACCTATTCTCAGTCTTGATTGGAGCAGGAAGGTTAAGATAACCCATTGGTGAATTCTCCATCCAATCATGCTGGAGAACATTAAGTGCACTTTTAAGTTGGGGCCTGTGTTCCAACTTTTAACTCCCTTTAAAATGCAATGTGTTATTTTGGCAGGGGATCTTTTTATTTAGAAAGGGAGGGCAGAAGGATGATATCAAGTCAAAAAATCAACCAAATGTGATTGCCATTATACAAAATTACTTTACCTGAAATTATCTCATTTTAATGTGGCATATTAATGGAGTTGTTAGACTCAGGTTCAAGTCTGCCTTCAGCCATGGAAACTCTCTGAATGACTTAGAAACAATCAGTCTCTCAGTCTAATTTCCCTCACGGAACTGTTGTAACTGTAAAATGAGGGAAGATAGCCAATCAGCCGCCTTGAGCTCTTAAAAGAAAAGGACGATATAAAACAAATTAATTAATTAATACAATAACTAAGATTAGTGTGAAGATATGAAAATCATAACCTCCTTTTAAGCTGCTTATAAATTTAAAAACTCAAAGACCACTACATTGACCATTACATGTTTTGTGGTAGTCATGTTTCATTATATAAGCTAGAGTAGGTTTTCCAAAATAAGCATCCAGAGTCATTTGGGATAGTGAGATGGATGGCACATACATTTAATAAATAATGTTAAGCATAAACCATAATTTACAAATTACAAAATAGCCACTTCATATGTTACACCAAATCAGAGCCAAGCAAGGCACATTTTGCTTCATGATGATTGAAATAAGAATTGCTATCATGAAATCGTTTCATGATAGTAACTCTTTCAGGCAGCATCCCCAAAGGAAGCAATGCAATCTCTGTAGTACAATTCTTTACGCTAAAAACATGAAAGAGGTATAAAAAAATCAAACTTGAATCCAAATCCACACCAAACCATATCCGTCCAAACATCAATCCATATGAAAACCAATCCACAATCCAGGATTGATCAATCCAGTCAATCCACAATAGAAAATCAAACATCAATCCATACATCCCTATGGACTCCATTCCATCTGAGAAAGAGTTGACCACCATTACAGAACAGCTATTTTGCACTTGCTTTCCCCTAAATGCAACTGACTCAGTTCTGGCCTTCAGTTCAAGGAATGTAGCTCTTAATATAGTACAGTATATAGTAATATATAAGAAGGAACCAAATCTTGATTTTGGCTTTCAAGCATTAATTTGACCCACTCAAAGCTTTGCAAATCCAGACTTTCCTCTAGGCCAGGAGTGGAAACACGGCATGGCTAGCTCAGGAATTCTGGGAGTTGAAGTCCACAAGTCATAAAAGGGCCATAGGCGGCGGCTTGGGAGACAACTGCCGCCGCTGCATTAGACCGAGTCGTGCCCTTGCGGCCTCTAACCCGGCCTAGATCTCGACTGGCTCCCTGGTTTACCGGGGAGCTGAGAGAGATGAAACGCCGGAAAAGATGCCTAGAGAGCCGTTGGAGGGCCAGCCGAACCGAATCCGCTCGAACACAGGTAAGGACACATGTTAGATCCTACCTAGTGGCGATGAGAGTGGCTAGGACTAACTACTATTCCTCACTCATCGCGTCATCAGATAGTCGCCCGGCCACCCTCTTCAGGGTGACCCGCTCCCTCCTTCAATTGAGGGGGGGGATCCCCTGGAGGGGAGGGCCGAGGATTTCGCCCAATATCTGTATGACAAAGTCGCGCGGATCCGGGAAGGCTTAGACTCCAACTGGTTGGCCCAGGGGGAGGAGACAGAAGCAGGTCTTGAGATGGTTGTATGGGAGGAGTTTGACTCTGTGGCTCCCGAGGACGTGGACAGGGTCTTGGGGAGGCTTAATGCAACCACATGTTTGTTGGATCCGTGTCCCTCCTGGCTGGTACTGGCAGCTCGGGAGGGTACACGAGCCTGGTTCCAGGGAATTGTGAANTCAACTCCCAGAATTCCACAGCCAGCATTGCTGGCTGTGGAATTCTGGAAGTTGAAGTCCACATCCCTTAAAATTGTCAAGGTTGAGAAACACTGAAAGGTATATTAGGAAGTTCTGCCTGCCTGGAGGTAACCTATCCTAATTATCTTAGAGGGAAACTCTTGAAGGAAGGGATTACTAGTGAAATCTGCACAGAGCTCCTTTCTCCAATATTCAGCACCCCAACCCCACCTTTGCTTAACCTAGTGTAGTTGCTGAATTCGCTTCACACATTGTCAACTCTCAAAATAGTAGACATGACAGATTTCAGAGCATCCTGGTAACCTTAAGTAGTCAGAACAGCCCACTCAAAGCTGGCTCCTTTCTATACGCACTTACCTATAATCGAGTAAGCTCTATTAAACATCATAAAATTTATTTCCAAGTAACATATATAGGATTATATTAATAGTATTTTTTTTCTTTTTTCATTTAAACTGTCACTGGATTCAATTTGCTTAGCTCTAACAGAGTAGGACATCAAATACATTCTGAGTCTGTTTGCACTGATCTTTCCAGAATGTGTTCATTGACAATGATGAAGTGGCAGGTTTTCAGTTTTAGCACTTAATTTTTTTGATAGGACTCATTTAATCAGCTTGCACAGATGATCTTGTTGGAAATTGATAAAATTGGGTCAAATGATTCATTTTTCTCCCAAGAGCTTATTAGGTTGCTGTTAAATCTTGAGACTAAATTGGAAATGTTACAGTAAATGCCTTTAGTATCTATCTTCAAACAAACAGGCAATTGTCTGAATTTTTATTTGGAAGACTTCTCTCTCTCTCTCGTATGTTGCCAGACTAGTTGCATTGGTTACCAGTGGCCTTCCGGGTGCGCTTTAAGGTATTAGTTACCACCTTTAAAGCGCTCCATGGCATAGGACCCGGCTATCTCCGAGACCGCCTTCTGCCGCAGATTCCTTCCCACAGACCGGTACGCTCCCACAGAGTGGGTCTCCTCAGGGTGCCGTCGGCCAAGCAGTGTCGGCTGGCGACCCCCAGGGGGAGGGCCTTCTCTGTGGGTGCCCCTACCCTCTGGAATGAACTACCCCCCGAGATCCAGATAATTCCGGATCTCCTTACCTTCCGTCGCGCCCTCAAGACATGGCTCTTTCAGCAAGCGGACCTGGCCTAGGGTGGATTTTATATTGGGTTTTAAATATTCGGAAGACGCAACATTAAAATTCGGTTTAATTCGGTTTTAAGGGGGGGATTGCATATATGTTAATGGTTTTAAATATGTTGTGCGCCGCCCTGAGTCCCTGTCGGGAGAAGGGCGGCATATAAATTAAATTAAATAAATAAATAAATAAATAAATAAATAAATAGTTCCCCAACCCTGCTCTTGGCTATTTTAATTTCTCTGAAGTAAAAAGAAAATTAGGGGAAAGGTTAGCAACTTGTGCCAGCCTAACGCCCACAATTGGCCTTTGATTGGCACATGAGGGGGCATTTCCAAAAAGGTGTGTGAAGACTGAACAATTAAATATCATTTAAATTAAAATAAAATACAGTTAATATGATCACAGCTGGCCTATATTTAATCACTCCCCCTTTTCACTGCAATAAAAATGTCAGTTCGGTATAGTAACTTTTGAATAGGCCCTTGGGCCTAAAGAATTAGACATATCTAGCTGTATATCTGTAAGCAGGCAAGACTTTTTGCCTGTCAGGTGAACTCTATTGCCAATCCACAGACATATTTAAGTTTCCCAAATGACTGTGTTGTCAAGCTTGGAGGCTCATAATTTCTTCTCCATTCTTTCTCCATGCTTCAAGAAGGTTTCCTCCTTTGTATTTGTACCTTGTAGCATTTGAAAGATTGTTAAGTTAAAGAGGCCTCTCATTTAAATCACAGCTCCAGGCTAATAGAAACCCTGGGCATCGATTCCTGTCAATATATCTCTTTCTTCCATGATACTCAATGGGGGATTATCTTTTAGGGGTAATTACTGGGTTCCACAGAAAATAACAGAAAACAACCACAAATTCTCAGGTAATGAGTACACGTATATATACTCAGGAGTGTGTGTATGTGTGTGTGTGTTTGTGTGTGTCTTTGTTTGACCTCCATTTATTTTAAATAGAACTCCAGGGCTCTGATCATGATTTTTAGGCTACATTTGTTATTTTTATAAATACGTCAAGGAAGCAAATATATCTAATATACCTTCCTCCTCCTATTTTCCCCACAACAACAACGCTGTGAGGCCGGTTAGATTCAGAAAAGAAGGACTGGCCCAAGATCCTCTTAGTGGCTTTCATGCCTAGGGCAATACTAGAACTCACAGCCTTCTGGTTTCTAGGCTGGCGCCCTAATTATTAGACCAAACTGGCTCTCATTTCCCTCTCTGTCTTCTGATTAATTTCCAGCAAGAAATTTGAGAATATTTTTGTAATGTACTGAGCTTAAACTGGGAACAGGTGCAGGAAGCTGCACTGAGACCGTTAGCAGACCACGTGGCCTGCTGGGCCAGACTTGCTGTCTGCAAGGGCTGACTAGGATGCATTTCAGTGGGAAAATATGTTGCATTCATTGGCTGACACCGCCCCAGGCTGAATGTATAAATAGGGGCAGAGCCATCTTGTTCTGAGTTCTGTTTTAGTCTGAATAAAAGAAGTACCTGTTTGTGAGTCCTGCCTCTTCAATACCTACCAATGCAAGAAACAGAACATTGGCAAAAAGGATGGAATCGTGCTGCCACAAATTCAAAGGCTGACTCACCATGGAAAGCCTACAATCGCTTAGAAGTATGGCGTTCCAACTTCCTTCTCACTCTGCCTGCCCGTACGGAAACACTGGAAGAGAGTGCTTCAAGAACCGCCCTGGAACCTCTTAGGAAGCCTGCGCAGCACGAGGCATTGAAAAGGCTACCAAAGATTAACCATGGACAAGAATTCAACATCACGCATCCAGAATGATGGAGCTCCTATGTTGCTAGGGTGGAGAATTATCTGAGAGTAAACCAAGTTTGGGAGGACGGACTGAAGGCCGCGATGCTGCTGCTTTGATATTGCAGAGAACTTGGTTGCACCAGCGCCTTTGAAGTCCATTGCTTACGCGGAGCTGAAAAGAATGCTCAAAGAACATTTTGAGTCGAAGCTGTTGGTCATTGCTTGGTGACATGCTTTTGAACAGCGGGACCAGCGTCCTGGGGAGTCCACTGCAGATTTCATTGCTGCTCTTCACCAAGCTGCAAGGCCGTGCAAATTCAAGGACCTTGAAGAACGGCTACGAGACCATTTAGTTTGTGGTCTGAGGAGCCAGGAACTTCAGCAAAAGATTTTTGCTAGGGAAACTGTTTCCTTCCAAGATGCGCTGAGGGAGATAACAGCCAAAGAAGCAGCAGGTGGAGCTGTTAAGGCCTTGCAGCTCTCAAAAAACCCTCATTGCTCAGACACAGTCCACCAAGAGGACGCCGAGAGGGTTGAAGACTCTGAATCGGATCATGAAGTCGATCGGTTGCAGCAACCTCTGGAAAGAAGGCCTCAAAGGCAAGCTGACAGGCAATTTGACAAGGCAGTTCCCTTCTCTCAGTGTTTCAGGTGTGGAGGCCGCCACAAACGTACCGACTATCATTTCTGCACCACCACTTGCCGGGTGTGTGGCCGGCAAGGCCACATCGCCGCTGTTATTTGGGTCGCAGAAAAGACCGCCCTTCGAAAAAGTTGCCTCAGAAAGGTACCGGGGTCCCCAGTCAGAACAGGGTGGGTTTTTGCATGAGTAGCGTATTTAGGACAGGCGCCCATCGCCCACTCAAGAAAAAGCTACACCTCGAAGTCAAGCTGCAAGGGGTTCCTTCAGACATGGAGCAGGACACAGGTTCAGCTCTGTCCATAATCTCCCAAAGAACCCTGAAGCAGATTTGCTACAGAAGTGGCCAAAGAGTTAAGCTCAGACCATCAAATCTCATCTTGACCAACTTCCAAAATTCCCGAGTCAGTGTCAAGGGGGAGTGCAGTTCAGGGATTTTGAGGGCCCCTTGGACGTCGTAGTTGTCGAGGGCAACTGCACAAGTTTGATTGGACTCGATTGGTTTGATGCGATAGGAATTCAGGTGACTGGGTTAAACAGTTTGCAAACGGCGAGACTTTCAGAGGTATGCAAGGTATTTGCTGATGTTTTCAGCCCTGAGCTAGAGGCATACAAAGGGCCTCCCATTGCCCTAAGGTTGGATCCCTCTATAGCAACGATCAGGATTAAGCCTCGTCAGGTGCCTTTTGCTCTCAAGCAGAGAATCAATGCTGAGCTGGACAAACTGTTGCAGCAAGGCATTTTGGAACCGGTGGATAGTAGTCCATGGGAAACCCCCATTGTTACACCACTTAAGGCCAACAG
Organism: Protobothrops mucrosquamatus; assembly: GCF_001527695.2. Taxonomy (NCBI): domain Eukaryota; kingdom Metazoa; phylum Chordata; class Lepidosauria; order Squamata; family Viperidae; genus Protobothrops; species Protobothrops mucrosquamatus. The sequence goes on along the minus strand of NW_015386457.1, from coordinate 487,416 downwards.
AGAAGTCCGCATTTGTGCTGACTATAAATGCACGTTAAACAAAGCTCTCCAGCAGCACTCTTATCCGGTGCCTGTAGTAAGCCATATTCTGGCATCTCTTCAGAGAGGGCGCAGTTTCGCCAAATTAGATTTGGCTCATGCCTATCAGCAGCTGCCGGTGGACGACACCATGGCAGAGGCCCAAACTATTGTGACCCACCGGGGAGACTTCAAAGTCCGAAGGCTACAGTTCGGGGTGAATGTAGCCCCTGGCATTTTCCAAAACGTGATGGAGCACACACTCCGAAATATGCCCATATTTTGATGATGTCCTCATTGCATTGGAATCAGTCGAAAACCTGTCTGACAGGCTCCAGGCGTTTCCGCGAAGTGGGGCTGAAGCTCAAACAGGAGAAGTGCAAAATTGGAGTCACTTCCACAGAATTTCTGGGGTTTCGTATAGATGCCAAAGGCATCCATGCTGCTGAATCCAAGCTCAAAGAGATTCAGGAGGTGCCCAGTCCCAAGTCGAAGGGAGAGCTTCAAGCCTTCTTGGGACTTCTAAACTTCTACCACACCTTCCTCCCCCACAAGGCTGCAGTGGCAGAGCTGTTACACTGGCTCTTGGACAAACAGGCCCCATGGAAGTGGACAAATGTCCACGAGAAGAGTTTTGCTGTGGTTAAAGCATTGTTGTCCTCTAATGCGGTGTTGGCTCATTTCAATGAACAGTTGCCAGTTAGCATAGCTTGCAACGCATCCCCCTACGGGATCGGGGCTGTCTTAAGTCACCTCAGGGCTGACGGGACACAAGTCCCTATAGCCTATTACTCTAGGACTCTGTCTGCTGTCGAGCGCAACTACGCGCAAATAGATAGAGAGGCATTGGCCATTGTGGCTGGCATCAAGAAGTTTCACAACTTTTTGTATGGCCGCCATTTCACGGTCTTCACTGACCACAAGCCGCTTCTGGGGTTGTTCACGATGAACAGACACCCCAAATCATCTCCCCTAGAATGTTGAGGTGGTCAATATTTCTATCTGCATATGACTATTGCCTGGTTCAAGCAGAACGCATGGTTCGCACTACAAAAGAAGCCTTGAAAAGGATAACCCATGGAAACTAGCATCTACAAAAGAAGCCTTGAAAAGGATAACCCATGGAAACTAGCATCACAGGTTGGCAGATTTCCTCCTCTGACAACGAACAACACCGTGCACGTTCATGGGAAAGAGCCCAGCTGATTTCCACTGGGGTCACCGTCTTATCATCAAGTTGGATAGATTACACCCTGATAGGGTTGCATCACAGGTGCCACAGCCGAAGGCACTGAGGCATTTGAAAGTGGGTGATCCAGTTTGGGCACGCAATTATGGACCAGGGCAACTGTGGGTGGAAGCTGTGGTTTGTAAGGTTACTGGGTCACTGTCCTATGAAGTGGCATTGGAAGATGGTCATGTGCTACGCAGGCACATTGATCAGCTGCGTTGGAGGTTACCTAGCCACACTTCTGCTCCTGATTCTGCTCTCTGGGGGGAGGAGGATCACGATCGCAATCGTGAATCTTAGTCTTTCAGCAAAAGTGGGACATTGCATTCACTGAATGGGGTTTTTGCCAACAAGGCGGCTCCTAATTCTGGCACTGCGTCCATGGGACATTGTGTTCAACAGGTTTTTCATGCCGCTTCTTCTTCAGGCAATGCGCCAACGGGCCATTGTTCTCAATCGGCTTTTCACGCCACTACTACCTCAGGCCTTGCACCAATGGGACATTGCTCCCAACTGGCTGCTTATGCCGATCAGGGGAATTCCACCCCACCCCGGAACTATGGTTTGGGCCTACCGGAACAGGCCAGCCAAAGTCAAATGGACAAAGGCTTAGGTCTACCGGAACAGGCCAGCCTTCACGATCTGGTTTCACCCATATCAAATGGGCCCCAAAGTCCCGGTTTGCCAAGCCTGGCAGGCAAGTTTGCAGATCGGGCACTAGTAGCAGCTCTGAGGCAATCGGAGCGGGCCAAAGGCCCGCCAAAGTTTTTAAAGGACTACGTGAGGTTTCTGTCATTGCAAGCTTAAAATGCTTATGTATTTTTATTGCAAACTGAAATGCTTATGTATGCTCCTTTGAAATGGAAATGCCTAGTACTTTAATGTTGTGTTTGTATGACCTATAATGTTATGTATTTTGACAGTGAAATTGTAAGACTTTTGTATTATTAAAATGTCATTGTGCATTGAGAAAAAGTGTGTTGTATTGAACAAGAAAGATTATGCAGGTGTCAAAGAACCAGGAGGGGAGGGGTGTAATGTACTGAGCTTAAACTGGGAACAGGTGCAGGAAGCTGCACTGAGACCGTTAGCAGACCACGTGGCCTGCTGGGCCAGACTTACTGTCTGCAAGGGCTGACTAGGATGCATTTGAGCAGGAAAATACATTGCATTCATTGGCTGACACCACCCCAGGTTGAATGTATAAACAGGGGCGGAGCCATCTTGTTCTGAGTTCTGTTTTAGTCTGAATAAAAGAAGTACCTGTTTGTGAGTCCTGCCTCTTCAGTGCCTACCAATGCAAGAAACAGAACAATTTTTACTTGACAATCCTAAAATAAAATTGTGATAGCAGAAAAATAAAAAGTTGAGAGCAGAAGGAAAACCCAAAAGTTGCCTTCAAAGCTTTATAACAAATAGATAAATTTTCTATTAATTCAGAGTGACAGGAATAGGCTGCAACAGAATATAAAAACATAGAGGGATATCTTCTCCCCAAACTAGTAACCTTTATGTTCAAAGAAATGAGATTGGTTTAATATGCATTATTTTCACCTATAGATAGAAATCTTGTCAAACTAACCTAACTACTTGCATCAATAAAGATATACTCTGAGAACTTCTAGGAAGGCGCTATCTTCTAACCAAACTATCCAAACTTTGCTATCTCTTGGTTCTCTGGAATGCAGTCCTTCCTGCCTGGGAATCAAGACTACATTCCACCACAGCCTCAATAACTTGGGAGGATGAGGAAGGCCAGTTGTATAATCCAACATGTCCTTATGTCAAACATTATGAATCCATCCCGTAACAAATAGAACCATTCTTGATACTACTGCCAATCTGAACATCACTTTTTCTTCAGAGAAGTGGGAGCTTTGGGCATGGTAAACATAATCAGAGTTCATGTGAATGAATTTCTTGATTTATGCATTATTTTCCTTGCCGCTTCCATCAAGACATTATAAGTACCCTATTTTCAAAATAGGCTATGTCAAGAAACTGGAACAGTAGCAGATTCAGAGATTCTGTTTATTATAGTAACAGGGTATAGTTACAGATTCTTGAAAGCTTATCTGAATTTTTCTCTATTTAATTTTGTATTAACAAAATCAAAATGGGATTGAGCCTCTTTCCTATAATTTCTTCTTTCTCTCCTCCTCCTTTCATTCATGTGTTTCTTCATTAGTTCCTTCCTTTGCTTTGCACCACACTGCAAAAGATGGCTAGCACTGCTTGATAATTCCAATTTCACAACTGAACTTTCCAATTTGCCAAGAATGATACCAGCAAACAGTTCAGGCACTGAAATGGGAAGAGCACCTAGATGCCAGAGAAATAATGTATAAAGTCACCCAACTGTACTGAACATAAAACATGGAAAGTATTTGTTGCAACTGCTAGTCATTATTCATAACAAGGGACAAGTTGGGATGAATAAAACAAAAATGGTTATAGGCAATTTTCTTCTTTTAAGAAAGTTCAGAATTTAAAACAGCTTATTCCTGAAATACAATGACCTCCATAGTGTTTACTCTTGCTGCAAACTTTATCCCATTCTGTGGTAATACGTGGGCATCTAGAATGATTGCATAACAACATAATCCAAATTTCCACTGCCATTGATTTTTTTTTTCATATTCAGATAGAGCACGTGAGAAAAAGCAAACGAGACTTCTGTGATCCCCTTTTGCAACCTACCGACAAACAAAGTCCATGAGGAAACCAGATTCACTTAACAACAGTGTTACTAATTTAACAACTGCAGTGATTCGCTTAACAAATATGGCAAAAAGTCATAAAATGAGGCAAAACTCACTTAACAAATTTCTCACTTAGCAACATAAATTTTGAGCTCAGTTGTGGTCATGCGTTGAGGACTACTTGTATATTTTTTTTTTTATCTAGAAACAAAACTGGCACATGTGCTGAATCTGTTTTGCAATGCAACAATGAACTTGTACGGTAAGGTAAACTCAAAGAGAATGGCTGGCTCAAAGTCATCCATGAGTTTGATGGTCAGTTATGGCTTCAACCAGCGCTTCTTCAAACACAGCTCAATATGCTTGGTGCAGACCTTTGTGAATTTACACAACTACAGTTTAAGACACAGCACATCAAACAATGCTTATTGTAAGGACCAACTTCAATCCCACATTTTAAGAAAGCAGAACTCTTGGAAAGAATTTCTTCCAACAGGAACCTTTATTAAGAGTAGTTGATAGCAGGCATATCAATTACTGAGGGATTCTTTACAGATTGATTCTTTAAAGTGTCCCTAAGCAAACTTCACCCCACAGTTCACCCGGATGGTTCAGATGAGTTGAAATGAGGGGTCCTCGGTGCTCTCTGAGCTTGGTTGTTTTCTTGTAGACGTTTCATTACCCAAACTAGATATCATCAGTGCACACACTCCACATTACAGTTAAGTCAAGAGGTTTTGTATTTCATTCATTCTAGTATTTTTTTCACTTTTCATAAAGAATAAAGGATAAAATTATTTAGAGAGGCAATTAAAAGTTACTGTTTCTTCACTTATTCCTTTCTGAGCTCAGGAGTCTTCTATATTCTATCTGCCAGCAGATTGTTGTTGGGGAACTCATGTTGCATTACCAAACCATAACATCACCACTTTTGCTATACAATACTTCAAAAGAATGGTTCACTAAAGAAGACTTCCTTGGTATTTCAACAGTTTCCGTAGTTCAGCAAAGTGATTTTTCTTTTTTATGCAGAGGAAGACCCACTTGTAAAAACCCTGAACAACCTTTCCTTTTGAGCATATCTTAAAGAGTGGTGACGAAGAGGTACCAGATGTATATAGAAGAGGAACATATGTCCATGTGTTATTCAAACAATTAGGAATGTTATTTACTTTCTGTGCTGCACCGTAAGAATAATATAGCAAAGAAGGAGCACCAGTTATCTTCCAGTCCTCTACTCTTCCAATTGCAGAAGAGAAGGGGCATGTTCGAATAATACTAACAGAATTGACTGTTTTCCTACTGCAAAATAACCAGTCTGTTCAACTGTGTAAGGCATGATTTTGTTCATATTAGTTAGAAATATATGATGAATGATAACACAACATGGTCCTAAAATAGGATTGCCAAAAAGAAAAAAAATTGGAAAGGAGGGGTTCTAATGAAGCAATGTCCAATCCTTAATATTCTCATTCACGTATTGTATATTTTCTTCTTGATAATTTGGCTTACATCAATGAAAAGTCATTCCCAAAAGTGTTTTGTTAGAATAAGAGACAGGAAACTCACATAGTTCAGTTTTAATGCCATCTCAGTAAATGGAATTTCATAAGAAAATAATTTTGTGTGGAAATACAAAACCAGAATCTTTCATTAATACATCAAAATAAAACTTTGCTAGCACAATATAACAAAATATGTCTAAAAATGCTTTATCAAAACTATGCACTTTGCCATGTGTGTTTTATTAGTGAAATGATAAACTGCTTTGGAATTAAATTTTACAATTCCCCTTTGTTTTGATTTATTTAAACAGTATTTAAGAGCCGAGGTAGCACAGTGGTTAGAATGCAGTACTGAAGGCTACTTCTGCTTACTACCAGCTGCCAGCAGTTCAATTTTCACTGGCTCAAGGTTGACTCTGCCTTCCATCTTTCCAAGGTTGGTAAAATGAGGACCCAGATTGTTGGGGGCAATATGCTGACTCTGTAAACCGTTTAGAGAGGGCTGTAAAGCGCTGTGAAGTGGTATATAAGTCTAAGTGCTATTTCTATTGCTATTTTGAAATATGAGGAACGGCTGCTGGAATTGGGTATGTCTAGTTTAACGAAGAGAAGGACGAGGGGGGACATGATAGCAGTGTTCCAATATCTCAGGGGCTGCCACAAAGAAGAGGGAGTCATCTTTCCAAAATGGTGTAGGATTTCCTGCCTGAGCAGGGGGTTGGACTCGATGACCTCCAAGGTCCCTTCCAACTTTATTATTATTGTTATTGTTGTTGTTGTTGTTATTATTATTATTATTATGTAACAGACAAGGAAAAATAACTTTGAGAATAGCAAGAAGGAAAAGAAAGAAGGAAAGAAAAGAAAGAAAGAAAGAAAGAAAGAAAGAAAGAAAGAAAGAAAGAAAGAAAGAAAGAAAGAAAGAAAGAGGGAGGGAGGGAGGGAGGGAGGGAGGAAGGAAGGAAGGAAGGGAAGGGAAGGGAAGGAAGGAAGGAAGGAAGGAAGGAAGGAAGGAAGGAAGGAAGGAAGGAAGGAAGGAAGGAAGACCAGTATCACTGAACTAGAGGAGATTTAAATCAGATAATCAAAATCTTTAATGTTACTTTATGCATAGTATTTTATGCCCCTTCTCTCTGTGTCTCTCTTTCTTTCTCATGTAACAACTCATATAACAACTGTGAGACACAGATTTAAACCAGAGGGATTTAGGTCAGCTTTCCACTGGGGTTCATTCACATACCTGGGTAAAATCAGACTTTCCTTTCTTAGAACTTAAATTCATTATTCCACATCCTGCACTCTGGAATGATGAAGAACAGACCTTGAGTTTCATATATGTGGCATATTTTCAGATATTTCAAGAATGTTTTCATATTTCACATTCTAGACACATGTTTTCCTAGGAACACAATGGAAAAATGAAGGGAGTAGCAATAATAATGCAAAATGCAATAAATCACAATGTGAAACCTGAAAAAGAAGTAAATATGTAGGTTGACAAATGTAGCCTATTCCAGTAGGTCTCCATACTGTCTTGCTTTATCAGTCCATCTTACAAGTCTAAGGTCTTGAAATATTATCTCAATCACCATTCATTAATATTGCTGTATAGACTGGTCTTTGTAGATAAACATCTGAATGAAATTAATAATAATAAAGTTGGAAGGGACCTTGGAGGTCATCTAGTCCAACCCCCTGCTCAGGCAGGAAACCCTATACCATTTCAGACAAATGGCTGTCCAGTCTCTTCTTAAAAACTTCCAGTGTTGGGGCATTCACCGCTCCTGGAGGCAGGTTGTTCCACTGGTTAATTGTTCTGTCAGGAAGTTTCTCCTTAGTTCTAGGTTGCTTCTCTCCTTGATTAGTTTCCATCCGTTGCTTCTTGTCCTGCCTTCAGGCGCTTTGGAGAATAACTTGACTCCCTCTTCTTTGTGGCAGCGCCTGAGATATTGGAACACTGCTATCATGTCCCCCCTCGTCCTTGTCTTCATTAAACTACATTTCATTAAAGTACATTTCGTATAGAGTGCAAACATAGATAATGCTTGTCCAGACATATCACTGGACAGTTCTTCCCTGAACAATTGTTTCAGGATAGCAAAAATGAATCAGCAGCTCATTTGAAAGAGGAGCCACGTATTGGGTAACTTAATGAGAGTCCTAGGGGTTCTTCCAGACAAATGGCTCCTAGCATTACCACAAACGCCATTGTTCTTTCTTTTCTTTCTTAACATGTTTCCTCTGTGAAGAAAAATGATGGGGACAATGCAGAGAAAAGACAGGAGGGTGACAAATAGAAAGAGCCTCTGCCTTAGGAGTAATGTGTACTTCAGTCTTCTGATCTTTGATTGGAAAAGCTGACTCTGCATCATAGCCTTTGCTCCCCATCCACAAGTGAAAATTTCATGTCTAATCAGGCTATTCCTCCCTTGAGGGATGATTGAATAAGAATACAATTTTTAAAGTAGGCATGAGGAGAGATTCATACTTTGAAAAACAAGTAGGCAGAAAAAGAAACCAGATAGGTTGGGACTTTCACTCCCTTCCAGATAGAAAGTTCAAATGAATTCCTCACTGTCTGTAAAACATAGTTATAACACATTATGGATTATAGGGCTTGCACTCCAGATTCATAATTCCTAAGTATACCCTGCAGAGGTCATACATAGAATAGCTATAAGTGGGATCCATTGTGCTGTTTGGGATGGTGCTCAACGGCCAGTAGGACACAAATAAAATGAGATAGACTAGTGAGATGGAGTTTGCTTTCAGTAAATGGAGTTTGGGTTTGGTTTATAACATACTCTTAGAATTCAAAATAAACAATTCTAGTTTATTACTTGGTTGATAATGGAACATGCCTTCATGCAGTAGTGTAGAGGATAGTTTGCTGAAGGCCAGAATTGAATCAGTTGCATTTAGAGGAAGGCAAATGCAAAATAGCTGTTCTAGTTTTTGACTAGAAATAGGGAGACACAGATTCTAGACCATCCTCAGCCAAAGAAGGTCACCCTGGGATTTTGGGCTGGAAATCTCTCCGTCGCCTTTATTTTGTTCTGGGTTATTACAACTGCATACTTGCTTCAGGATATTTCAAAGATATCTACAAATAGATACAAATTCAAAGATATTCATCCAGTGTTATAATTAATCAGCAATACATTGAGAAGTGAAACAAATAAAAATAAGATACTTGCTATATGGATCTACTAATTTCTTGATGATTCTCAGACCTAAGACTAGTAAAGATTCTCATTTTAAGCAAGGCAGAAGATCCGTTTGGGAAAAAATATACAAGAACTTGCTTTAAAGAAACTAAGAGATCAATAGAAAAAAACACCATGAAATATACACATCACATGTTGAACAGCCAATTCCCATAGATGTAGGAGATGACCAGGCTTAGCCCGAGGGAGGGGTGAAATGCCTCATCAGTCTTGAGTCCCCTCACCCCCCCCCAAGAGATCTAAGTCCAGCCCACCTTGAATTCCATTTATTCTTATCTACTACCAATTTGCTTGGACCGTTGGTAGTTCAGATTCTTGTAGAGAGTTTAAGCTTGCAATAAATCTTTATAACATTTGAATTGACTGGATCTTCTTATTTCCCTAGCACTTGACAATAATTTTATAAAATAATACATATGTTAAACCTCAAATTTGTTTTCTAAATGATTGATCTAATTGTGCTGTAACTGTAACTCCCAAATTCCTTGATGATATGGGAAGATCAATTGGAGAAGGTTGCCTTTCCTAAAAGCCTTTTTAGATGGTTATCTAAATTTGCAACTTTCTTAGCAAGTCTTTAGTTTCAGGAATGAGAAATAGTTCAATCCTAGGGCCACATGTAATACCTCTTCTATGGAGAATTGCACATTACAAATGACTGGAAAAATGGTTAATGTTTTAGTCTAAAGCAGAAATATACTTTCATGAGTTATGTGGGCATAATCCTCCAATGTATTAGTATAATATATAGAAGAGACTTTCTCTCTTTCATGTTGACATTAATTTTGATGACTAATTTGAACAAACATTTGTTAACTAGCAAAAATGACCTGTTATGATATCCAGTTTTTCACCAAGTTATATGGAGATTAAATAAAAATTATTTCTAATAGTATGTAGATACACACATACTGTTAGCCTTGTGGGTTAGTCCATCCAAAAGCACATTCAGAAGTATTGGTTCTAACTTTATTTATAACATTACATTAAAAGAATTTTGCAAGTCTGAAAGTATATTCCCCCCCCCCATTGTCTTTACTACTCAAAATACTAGGAAAGGTCCCTTCTGAGATGTTTGCCACACTGATAAGCTGCCACTTGTCTGACCATTGCCCTGGATGTGGTTCTTCTCCCAAAGTCATTCCCCCGTACCATTATATATACCTGTCTTTATCAGTTAAGAATTAGCTCCTCCTTTTTTTGCCCCTATGAGGGTTAATCAGTGTGACAACCCATAAGATATTCTAGTAGGCCACAGAAAAGCACTTGAAAGGCAAGAACGCTCAAACCGCACAAATTTGAAACAAAATTCTTGCCTGGCTTCCTAAACAGCATTCTTCAGGCAAGTTGATTGTATTATTTAACTGCTCACAGCAAAGAATAAAATAGCTAGGAAGAGGTCATAGCTAGACCTCTTGGACTAGAAGACCTCTAAAGTCACTTCCAACTTTGTTATTCTGTAGACATTTTTACAGACATGAATTTTTCAATGATGGGAATAAATATAAGCTTTTCAAGTAGGCAAAGTCAAGAAAGAGTCACACCAAGGATTTTATGTATCCTATGCCTTTATTGCTGTAGGTCATATTAACATAATCTTGAAAACCTGCTTGAAATCTTCACTGTCTCTTATTAAGGGCAACAATATTAAGGTGAAGCTGTTCTGGGTTGCTCTCTCACACTGCCTACTTTCCCAGGGCTGCACAAACATTCACCTTTCCATCTTCCTTCTCAAGGCGAGAGCTTAATTTCTTTACAACAAATTTAACCCAAATGTTGGAGGAAATAGCATGTTTTTAAAATACAGAATCCTACAGAACAACATCTTTGACATCATTTTAGTTTTCAACCCCTCCCCCCCAAAATCCCACGTATCTCATAATTATGTTGCAAACGTATATCCACTACTTTGAAGTAAGCCCAACTGAAATCAACATCACTTGCTTCTCTGAAAATAAATAGGATTGCACTGTTACGAATTTAATGGGTGTACAATATGACCTTCTTCCATATAAAATAGAAATTCAGCTTTCATCACCTACAACAGAAGTATGGAAGCATTAAGTCTGTTGTTTTGCACATATATTTTGAAGACTATATTTTATTATAAAACATTCTGCTAGTGATAGTAATCCTCCTACATCAGTGTTTGTTGGACTTTAACCTTAATCACAAGTAAGGACACTGCAGCATTTCTTAGAAGCATAGGTATCCACTACAATGTATGTGAATGAATTAAATGTTTTCTTCGTTATTACAAATGCCTTGCTCTGGAAACAGAAATGAAGGCTGTTGTTGCTAATATAAATTATTACGTCTGAATCCTGCTTATATATTGAACTTGTTTATCCTTGTCCAGTTTTGTCAAACCTAATGTGACGTAGCTCCCACTGGAAGTACAAAGGTTTTGAAACCTGCTTTTAAAAAGCCCCTAGCAAAACAAATATGGCATCAAGTGAACATCATATGTCACATATTTATTGGTAGCACATCTTCCTCTCAGCAATACAAACAGGAGATTGCTGAACCTTTAAAAGGGAGCTAGCCAGTATTAAATTGCTTACATTATGGAAGCAGGCCAGCAAACCCAGAGACAGATCCACGGTTCTGATATGATAGGATTTTGCATTATTATTCTAAGCACAGGACCAAATACAATTGCTGAACCAATCAGACAAGTACATTTTCCTTGTATCTCCCCCAGCCTGATACTGAACACCAGGCAAATATATTTCTCAATGCTGCTAGGTATCACATAATTCTTGTTATCACAGAGTGGTATTCCATCAAGGACATAGCTGTCCAAACTTTGATACAGTCCTAGATTAACACAGGGCATTTATTTAGTAAAAATCCATTCTAAGCTCTGTGGATTTAAAACCTTTTAAATCTAAGCCACCATGTAAAAATGCCATTATTCAGCATGTGTGTCTTTTGTCCTGGTTCGCAATATCCCACCCTGCAGAATTTTGACAAAAAAACAGCTGCTGGAATGAAAGAAAGAGATAATGAAGAAGTAGAAATCATATTTTTCTTGATTTATGAAGCTCAGCATAAAAGTATTAATCAAAACCCTATATAACTGAAAGATAGAAAAAAAACTGGAGCACTCCTGTTTGCATAATTATGAAATTATTCAATACAAGAAATATTACTCACAGCGTTATGTTGATATGTGGAGAATAATACAGGAAGCCTCTCACTTTTCTTTTTTAGAAAAGGATAAGAAAAAGGAATGTAGTATCAGAAATTAATCTGGTGAGTTACTCTGATAGTTATGAAACCTTTATTAATTGTAAATATTTTAGATTTCAGTTTTACACAAACCTTTGTTCAATATTGCCAATTGCTTTCCCTTTTCGGGAAAATAAGCAATACAGTAATCCAGTAATACAAACAAGTGTATTTTTATTTCCATCTATATTCATTACATCAACATTCTTCAAGATGTGTTTTTATTTTTTGTTTAAACTTTATCCCCTATGTGCTTCCCACAAGACATCAAATTAAATTAATTGTAATCAACTGGAACTTGTATAAATTAAAAGTTCTTTTTAAAAACTCAGTCTAGAGAGGATAATAAGTAAAATTAACTTTTGTAGGATAATAGTATCTGAATACTTAAAATTTTTAAAAGTACATGAACATTCTGATCTTATACCTATGTATCTAAAATGTTGTATTCTTTATTAACATTTCATTGCTTAGTATTTAAAATAGTTTATACTGATGAAAATCAGCTGTAAATCATTGTTCATACATTAAAGTAATCATGACAATGACTTCTAAGCACATATTTAGCAATGTGCAATCCTTAATCTTCCAGTGTTATGCAACTTAGTTTTTACAGTGTTAATATTTTAAGAACTCATCCTAAAAACCATTTTTTTCCCAACTGAGAAATGTTTGTCCTTGACAAAGGGGAATTATCGGTGAAACAAGAGAGCACAAATCCAGCAAGTGGGAAAAGACATTATGCAAGAAACCAACTGTTGGAGTATTGTATGACCATTGCTAATTCCCTTAATATAGAATCTAACATCTGTCTTTCTTTTATGACCTCATGATGGACACACTATTCTGCATATGACCCTTCAAAGCCCTGTGTGAACTAATCACTACATTTTCATCTATCCAACTTATTCAACAGTAATTTTTACTGATAGAGGAGAATATTTGTAGCTCAGGCTTGAAATGAGGAGTCCTTGGTGCTCTCTGAGCCTGGTTGTTTTCTTGCAAACATTTCATTACTCAAACTAGGTAGCATCATCAGTGCTAGCTGATGACCGCTAGCATTGATGATGTTACCTAGCTTGGGTAAAGCAATGTCTGCAAGAAAACAATCATGCTCAGAGAGAACCAAGGATCCCTCAATAGTATATGAAATTATTTTCCTTCTAAACCATCTTTACACCCAATTACAAAACAAAAAATGAAAACAAAAACAAAATAGAACATTACTTATAAAAATCATGTGATCTTGTGCAAATTTTACTAATTTCAAAGATAGCCACATTTGATTTGATTAATATACTTTGGGTTTCATTGAATTAACCCAATTAATATTATGGCCACATGAAGCAGCTATGTTTATCTGGATCTAACTTCATGCAGGGTTTAGCTGGATTTAGCTTCATGCAGCAATCCCTTTATTTGAAAGTATTGTGCAAATGAAAATGTTGACTAGAACATAGAATGACTTGTTTTCCTAGGAGGGAGGGAGGGAGGGAGGGAGGGAAGGAAGGAAGGAAGGAAGGAAGGAAGGAAGGAAGGAAGGAAGGAAGGAAGGAAGGAAGGAAGACTAAGCTGGAAGGTATAAAGCACATTAATGAGTGTAAATAATTTATACATTTAATTATATATATTCAATTATTATCTCCAATCTGTTTACACAGGACAAACAGACAGGGTTGCCCAGCTCTTAGATTATTACCACAGTGGCCACATACATCTACGGAGACAGGCACTTTCAGAAAACACTGAGTGTTCCTTCAACAAGTTATGATAAAACCGTTAAACAATACAAACAAAAAATAAAGGTTTTTCTCAAAGTTTCTTAACCGTAAAAACAAAAAAATGGGAGAATATTTTAATGCCAGATTTCATAATGAAATATCAAATGATAACATTAAAATAATATATGTGTAGATAATCTAGTAAAACCAAAACAATCTTAATCAGTCCATTTAATACAAAGAAGCAATAATTCAACCACATTGCATGTGTCAATACCTTGAATATATTAGCGGGATGAAGACAAAGTATGCTGACTTGCATGAACAACTTCAGAGTAGAGCTGAGCTTTAGCTGGGGAATACTGGCCATAATGAATCCAAACTAACACGGATTATCCTTAGTGTTAGCAAAGAATGCTTCATGCTATGGCAAGAAAATATGTGACTTTTTTTCTAACAGGTTTTTAAAGAAGCTTATGGATAGATGATTTATATCAACATTGGGAAGCATTCCTTTTGCTATTGCTTAACTTAGATGGCTCATCAAATCTTTTCTTTTATTCTTCTGAATACTTTTTCCTGTTGTTTAAATGGGTAGCAAAACCTTTCCTTTCAGATCTCCAATGGGAGATCTTTGCTATCCCTTCTCACTCCCACATATAAATTTTTCTAGTATTGCCCTGGAGATATCATTATGAATTCAATTCACTCTACAATCCTGGGTTGAAAGGATGCCCAGAAGAATTATGCTGCCTCAAAGGTTTGGAAATCCTTGTTTTCTTTCTGCTCTAAGTTTCACAAATTATTAAAAGAAATTGTTAAAAATTAAAAAGCAGAGCTTGTAGCTGAAAACCACCTTCTTTGGAGATGCTGCAAGAATTCTAATAATGTAGCTGATGCGTTCAAAACTCTGTTCTATTTATTTTATTTTTGGCAAAAGAAATTGTTTCTATGACATGTGTGCATACGACTGTAACATGAATGTTCTAAAACCAAAAATATTGTTGTAATGCAGTGAGTAGTATGCCTTTTAAAATAATATCAGCAATGAACATTATTCATTTTGAGGAACTGCAGTCTACATCTGAATTCCCTAGAATATCTTGAAAAATTCTAAGTAGCAAAATAAGAAATGGAATATGGTTTGCATGCCAAAACCAAGTTGCTGTAGATTTTTCTTTGCAGTTTCAGAACTGCTTGGCATAAATCTAAAAATCAAGCCTGCATTTTAATAAATATAGAAAGTAGGCAAGAATAATTTACCATTTCACAAATCTGCCATGCTGTTTCATATACCTGATTATTAATGCTTATGTATGTTGTAACTGATGTCTTTAATATTTCAGACTTTAAATTACATTTCATTAGTGTTTTTTTTTAAAAAAAAGATGTTATATAACCTTACCTGAAAATTCCATACTAGTTCAGGCATTCATGATTCTAAATCATTCATGATTCTAAATCATTGTTGAAAATGTAATATTTGAACCAATGTCATGTAGACCTTTACACACTCAACAAAGAATGTTCTGCAATGAACTCATGCACATGCCTATAAGTGAGACTGTGATTATACTCTGATATTGCATAATGTGTGGAGACACAGGCTGCGTTCAGACAATCAACATTTCGTCTTAAGAAACCAAGGTATGCATGTGTTGTTGAGGCACCAGTATGCTGTGATTCCATTTTGTCTATGTAATTGATAAAATAACTAAAAGCTTTAATTTCTATTCAAGAACTATGGTTAATGGCCTCCAAACAAGGTAGAATAAGAGCCTCTTTTTTAAATTGACATCTAGTGTTTGATTAAAGTTATAATTAATTGTTAAATAACAAAAGAAACCTGAAGATTGATGGCATAGGCAGTGATTGTCTTCTCTTTGTTTTGGTTATCAATGAAGTTATCTCCTACTGAAGCCCTATGCATAGCAGCTCCTTTCACAAAATTCTGCCACCCAACATTGCTGTCCCAAGAGTGTGACCCTCACTATAAACCCAGAAAGGGTCTGTTACACTGTTATCACTATAGCTTTAATGCACAATATTTTAAGGACCGTGAGTGGTAGTTCCCTCAACTGAAATTTCAACACTGCCTAACATCTACCACATGCCAAGTCTCTTCTGACTGGCATAAGCAACACCCTGGTTACTCCTGGCATTGGTTACCGCCAACCTCATTATGTTCTTGATCAGCTGAGTTTATTTTTTTCCTTGAAACTATTGAGTCAACTGTCAACTGACCTCTTGACCATCAAGTGGCAAAAAACAGGGTTTTTAAATTTCTTAGCTGACATCTAGTAGTCATCTGGATATGTGCAGCTATAAATAAATGCTGTTGAACATCTGGAGTTTGAGAAAAGGGGTTCACTACAGATGTTGGGGACTTTCTATGGGACTTATATTACAGCATCTGCATTTTGGAGCATTATTCCTCGTGATTCCCCCTGATGTGTTTATTTTGTTAAGTTTCTCCTGAAACTTCTTTGGTCCCTTGAAACTTTCCACGTTTTACTATTATACCTGCTTTCAACTTCATACTGTTCAAGCTTTTTATACATCTACTAATGCAGTGAGAGCACAGAATCTGTGCACTGGTTTTATAGATGTTATTTACTGTAGTATTCCATATTGTAACTTACATTGTATAATTGGTTACTGTTTAATTTAAATGTTAGTTCCATTGCACCAAGTTAACAGATTTTTGTATTTTAATTTCATGGGTTAATAGATTTTATAGGTTTAGTTATTTAGATTAGTTTCATTAGTTATTTAAAGTGTTCTATTTTGTTCATGTTGGTATTATTGCTTTACTCTATTTTATCTTGCAATATGCTGGTCATTAACCACAATAAAGTCTCTTTCTTTTTCCGTCTCTGAATTTCTCTCTCTTTCCCAGCTTGGATTATCTCTTTTGGAAAGAATATCACACTGCTACTTCACAGTCATCTTGTGATCAACTATAATTCCAAAACCCTTTCGGCACATAATAGACCTAAGCCAAGTCTCTTCCATCTGAAACTACTGTTAATTTTTATCTAAGCAAAGTAATTTTGCATTTATTTTTCTAAATGTTCATTCAGTAATTTTTAGCCCACTTCTCTAACATAGCTGTGATATTTTTACCCATGAAAAGCTCATATTACAAGTTAGTTAATTAGGCACCATTCAGTCAAGCTCAACTCAACTCTTGGTACCTCCAAGGACATGAATATCTATAACAACTTGTAGCTCTGCCAAGGACATCACAATGTCTTGGATACCATTCATTTATGATAACCATTCTGTTACCCTTCTTCTATTTCCTTCAGTCTTTCCAAGCCGAGATTGTTTTTTCCATCATCCATTCACATCACATACCCAAAATATATGAGTTTCTGTTTAATTATCATTGCCTGGCGTTTGGCAGCTAAATAGGCAGGTAAGAATACTGACTTTTTTTCTCCATTGACACCAGTGTGCTCTTTTTTCAAACATCTAGCACTAGCAACTAGCCACATAGTTATCATAATGAATTTAAAGAGAAAATGGCAGTCAAATTATATTCGCTGCACCATTTTGTTTTTCTTTAACTGTGTAGCAGACAAAATTTGACCCATAAAATGTCAATCATATAAATAAAAGCAAGCACGTTCTCTTCCTGTTCCATAGGTAAAAGACGAATCACTAGAGGAAAATGCAAGAGATGGACTAAATTCATAATTAAAAGACAATTTCATTTCACAGAATACAAAATGACGGTCTATGGCTTACACTAACAAGATCTGAAGAGCATGAAGCTGTTATTAATAAGACAGCAGTAGAGCAGTAGCTGCTATCTTTAAGCAGACTATGTCTTTCAGAAAACTGAAGAAAACATTCCTAGAAAGCCAGTGTCCAGCTACAGGGTTGCAGGATAAAAGAATATTGAATAATGATACCCTGTGCTTCCCTACTACCCTTTACTGCACATGAAAGATTTTGGGAGAGAACTATCACACAATTCAAACGCAGATCCTTATAATTTATGGCTATTTCTATAGTATCATAGCTGTAACTAAAATGGCAAGGTTAAATGAAATGCTATATAACATTGAACTGGGGTGGAAACTAACTTTTTTTCCTCATGTGCAACAGATACGACAAGGAGAATATCCCTATTAACCTCATAGGTGACCTTCAATCATACACAACTGTGCCACGAGATGAAACACTTCAATGCAACCAAGCTCAATCTGTATAGAACAATTCTGAACTTTTAAAAGGAAGCAATGCACTCTTGAAAAAAATACTAACCTTCTTGGGCTTGGTAAACTAGGATGTAAGGAATGATATTTAGTAAGATATGCTCAGAGAAGGTTTCTGCCTAGGGTGAGAGGCTCTGTTCCAGGAAATAAGACAAATATTCTAACTAATAAGTATATTTGCTCATAAACCTTTGTGAATTACATTCCACTTCAAATGAAAGTAGTAGTTTATAGTTAGTAAACACAGAGAGAAAGAGATGTTGAGACACTAGAAAGAGTACAGAGAAGAGCAACAAAGATGATTAGGGGACTGGAGGCTAAAACATAAAAGGAATGGTTGCTGGAGTTGGGTATGTCTAGTTTAACGAAGAGAAGGACGAGGGGGGACATGATAGCAGTGTTCCAATATCTCAGGGGCTGCCACAAAGAAGAGGGAGTCAAGCTATTCTCCAAAGCCCCTGAAGGCAGGACAAGAAGCAACA